>NC_085035.1:12010471-12324221 GCF_963692335.1 Osmerus eperlanus
CACAACTGTGTGGCAACGCACAGTTCCAACCTCCTTGTTAAGTTTGCTGACGACACAACCATTGTGGGCCTCATCTCTGACAGTGACAAGTCAGCCTACAGAGAGGAGGTTGATACCCTGACTTCATGGTGTCAGGGCAATAACCTCTCTCTCAATGTCAGCAAGACCAAGGAGATGATTGTGGACTATAGGAGGCGGCAGGAGGAGGAGCATGCACCCCTTCACATCAACGGATCCAGAGTGGAAAAGGTCAGCTGCTTCAGGTTCCTAGGGGTGAACATCAGCAATGATCAAGAGGCGATCAAAGCTGCCCAGAAACGCCTCCTCTTCTTGCAGAGACTGAAGATGTTTGGCATGGACTCAGTCATCCTCATTAACTTCTACAGATGCACCATAGAGAGCATACTGACTGGTTGCATCACAGTGAGGTATGGGAGCTGCACAGACAGGGACACCTACCACACACGATGCCTCAGGAAAGCTGGCAGGATTCTAAGAGACTGTTACCACCCATCCTTCAGTCTCTTTACCCTGTTGCCTTCTGGCAGGCGCTACCGAAGCATTCGGTCTCGCACACGCAGACTGGACAACAGTTTCTATCCAAGGGCCATCAGGCTTCTGAATGGACATTGATATGGACATTTCTCATTAGCCACTTTACATTGATACATTTCTCACTAGTCACTTTACACACATTTTCAGCTACTGGTTGCACAATCAGCAATATTGCACTATTGCTCTAACTATACCCCACTTGTCTTAGGTTAGTATAGATCATTATGTGTTTTAGAGCTTTAGTATATTGTATTGTATATTGTATACTATTTTGTACATTTAGGACTTTTTTGTTGTTGTTTTTTTTTAGCTTATCATAGATGTAATCTATGTTCTAAGTACTTATATGTTTGTTATGCCAGATTGCTTTGCGTTGTCTTGTCCCAAGAATTTCAGTGCACAATCTGACCTTGTGTTGTTCTGTTTACCTGACAATAAAAGACTTGAACATGTGTTTTGTGTTTGTCATCACTCTGAAAGATTTTGTATTAATCCGGCATCTTGACTATTCAAGCACAGTGTCTTCAAAACTTCCTCGACACTTCCTTTAGGGTTTAGGTTGGTTTAGGTGCAGTTCTATGGGCGTGTGTGAAGCCCTCTGCAACATTGCTTGTAGAAAGGGCTATAAAAATAACATTTGATTTGAACACAATGACACGGTAGTCAGTAACCAATGTGAAATATTAGAAGCTGATTTCACTGAGCTGGATGACTTTTGAACCTATTGGATGCAGTATGTAATACATTCTTAGTATATTGTACTACTATTTAACTGGATATACAATTTCTGACATACTATAGGATGGTAGGATCCAGATTGAGATAGAGGGAACTCAAACAACCAAGACAGACCAAGATCTGACTAATCAAACCGTCTTGGTGTTTAAGAGGAAAGTAATCAGACGGATATTCTGTCATTCAGTCAAGCTCAGTCCCATCGCGGATTCTGTAAGTGTAGTCGAAAGACAAACTGCTGCAACCTATTTCTTGGTATTTGCTTGGCGAAGTTGCTAGCAAATTTTCATCATACATTTCATACAATTATAGCTACACCACATGCCTTGTTTCAGTTTAACCTAATTCCCACATTTTCTTCGAGTTTAATATTGTTTTGTTGATCGTTCCTTCATTCATTCATTCATATACAGTAGGCTATAGTGTCGTAGGGGTGAACTAGCCAGTGAACTAGAAAATTAATGTAAAATATATATGATTTAGGCCGAAAATGAGCTTCTCCTATTTGAAAGACCATTAGCCGTCTGCGCTTATTCAAACTCATGCCGTTGTGCTTATTGAGAACTTTGATCGCTATTTTCCAACAGAGAGGTATGCCATTCTGAATGATAAAAGGTGGATGCAAAATCCCTTCGAATTTGAGAGTCCTGAGGCTTTGCTTGAGTTGACGCTTAGTCCTGCAGAAGAAACCGAGTTGTTGCAGCTCAGCTGCGATCGCACTGACGCTATGGATCTGTGACCTTATCATCATTCTGGATAAGCATTTCGTCAGAATATCCTGTCCTCAGTAGGGCCAGTATTTCTATGCTTATTCCATTCACTACCACGTACATGTGCGAATTGGGATTTTCTGTGCTCACAAAAATGAAGACAAAGCAGAGAAACAGACTGAATGCTGCGCCTGATATGCGTGTTGCGCTCTCCTCCTGCACCACGGACTGAAACCAGTGGCGGCCGGGACTTTGCAGAGGCTCCCCCGCAAAGTCGGAGCTCGAGGCCCCTCCCCTAAATCCACTCAAAATGTATCTCCATACTATCTTATACATTGCTGTCTACCTTTAAATATAGACTATATTCACCAATGTGAGAGAAATAAAAAAGTTTAAAAATAATAAAATCATAATAGCAGCCTATTTGTGTGGCGTCCTGCAGAAACCCGTCGGATGTCGCGGCCGCTCATTGTTGGCTATAAGCCATAAAAGATCGAAAATTGTTTTCTGTTTTCTATAGTTAACACCGTAAACTTCATTGTAATGTACAAAAAGTATAGCTTATGAAAACCTGTTAATTTCAACGTTTTTTGGACATGTCATCTATAGCAAGATTTCCAAGCCATTTCAAATCAAATGCTCAGTTTGCTTTCTCTTTTGAGTGCTGCAGCAGCCCCAAACAACTGATCAATGAAGTCAGGCTGTTAAACTTAAAAATAACTTGCTGAGAAGTTATTAATGTAGCCTATACTTAAACTGACATTTACATTCACAACGTGATTACGAACAAAAGGATTTCCTTTCCATATTCGCCACAGAATTAGAATGAAACGGAGTGGAATGCAATTTTCTCGCTTATCACTTTATTGACACAGGTCAACTTTAAAATTATGTAACTTCAGTTGTGATAAAGATATCTGAGTTATTTAAACAGATTTGTATTCAGGATAGTTTGTAGTTTCCAAATATGTATAATACCCAGAAAGACCCAAATGTTCACGATGTGAAGGGTTTCCGCAGGCCGCCACACATTTGTCATTGTTCAAAACCAAAGACAACACTAGCCTTCTGATAGTTCAGCACCAAGGATAGCATCGCCGAAATAACACACAATCTATGGAGGAAAGGAAAACATTTATTCTTGCCAATAAGTAGGCTAAGCAAGTATATTTATTGTTGGTTGCTGGTGAAGACGTGCTGCTGCTAGCTACCTGTGGCTGCGGTAGTGTTTCGTCTGGAGATGTTGATAATATTCTTCTCTGGCTGGTCTAAATAAGTGTGTAATCTTGGGGTGTTTTGCTCGAGCTTGTTCAGACAACAGTTTATTGCTGCGCTTTTGAGTACCGCGTGCATATTTTCTTTTACTCATGTCTCTACCGTCATCTAGCAGAACGTAGCCTAATGATTAGCATTTTTTAAATGTGCGCGTTCAATAGGCGTAATGGCCCAAAATGCACGTAAGATACGCAAAAGCCATTGTTGCCAGATTCAGGGATTTTGAGACTATTTAGCCTATTTAGATCTGTTACGTTGCCTACATTACGGAATTCCTTTACCTGGCAGTTGAAACTTGGGGCTCTCAATGAGCGCCCTCAAAGAGTTTTCCTTGTTTTTTATATATATATATATTTTTAAATAGGCCCAGTCTGTTTTTTGATATGCAGGGCGGGGCCCTTAGGAAGTGGCCCCCCCCCTTGCGGGGGCTGCGGGGGCTTCCCAGCCGCCACTGACTACTAGCCATTTGCCTACTTTAGGAAGTCACTGTATTTCCAAGCCCTGATAGTGTAACTGAGACAACACAGTAGCCTAAATAATTCCTCTTTCAAGTAATAAGCCCCCGTTCAAGTGTTGAGCATTAAATTAGCTGCACGGCCTGTAGAGATCTTGAGACAAAGCCACTTTTTTGTTCTAAAACCGGATTATAAACTGCTTCGAAATATAAGCCGCACACGCACAAGAAAACTGTAAAATCAGAGTACAAGCCTACTGACTGTCTCAGTTTGTCTGTTATTGGACAACTTACACAGCTACTGCTATTCGTAAAAAATGTTCAGGAAACATAAACCCAATGCAAACCTTAAAACTTACTTAAAATATTATGCCTTTTTCAATCGCGAAAAGAGCTTGTGGAGCTGTGGAAATATTCTATATTCTGCTGTCTGTTCTTATTCTTCTGTATCTCGCAACAAACGTCTCTCTTCGATTTGAATAATGCACCGCAACGCAGCAAAATTAATGCTTCTTTCAACAAGAGGTCAAATAAGATGTCAATCAGCATCAAATTTCCAGTAGCGAATTACATTTTGGGGTGGCATCCGGGGTGGCCAATCAGATGTCAGGGGTGTCCAGTGCCACCCCGGACACCCCTCTGGCTTCGCTACTACTTACAGCGCAGTAACCTTACGGTCATGGATGGGCACTGCATTGCCAGAGCGAAAATACATAAACTACGTGCGCAATATTTAGGGGAGCATGTTCACTGGGGCAAACGAGCGCTCACAGTTTTGGAGAGTGCAGTAAACACAAGAGACATTCTGTTTGTCCGTAAAGTTTGTGAGCACTTGGATGCCCGCTTCCCTGAAAATGAGTTTCAAAGAGTGGGCTGCTTTTGAGCCGGACACGTTGGATCGTGCAGTTGGTGAATTTGATCATGCGCTGAATGACGTGACCAATTTGGCGAAGAAGTTCGAAGCGCTTCTGGAGGAAGCAGACGATGCAGTCTCAGGGCGCATTTGTCAACAATACAACAAATTCAAGTTCATGATTAATTAAAAAAGGAAAATAGGATAGCTCAAGTAATTTTCTGAGATTGTAACCTGGTCGCTGAAAAGTGAGCATTTTCCAGATCTGGTACAACATCTTGACATTTGTGGCACATTCCAAGCATCTAGTGCCGACTGTGAACGCGGTTTCAGTCTAGTGAATGCCATTAAGACAAAATCGCGCAACTACATTTACATTTAGTCGTTTAGCAGACGCTCTTATCCAGAGCGACTTACAGTAAGTACAGGGACATTCTCCCCGAGGCAAGTAGGGTGAAGTGCCTTGCCCAAGGACACCACGTCATTTGGCACGGCCGGGAATCGAACCAACAACCTTCTGATTAATAGCCCGACTCCCTAACCGCTCAGCCATCTGACCCCCGCAACTGCCTTGAAGTTTTCCATTTGGACCAACTGATGAGAATTAAATCAAGGCAAAAAGAGGGTCCTATAGATCTTGACAAGGTCTACAACCACTGGAAAGGGGACAAAGACAGGCGAGAGAAGTTTTGAGGTAGACATTTCCAATATTTTCAATTAGACCTATTAGGCCTAATATTGATCAAAGTGATATTGATTTCTGCAACAACATTTTGACATATGTTTAGTCATTGAATCATGTAGGTTAATTATGTTTTAATACATATTTGCAGTTGTAATAATGATTGTGTTTCTCTTTTGGTTAACCTGTTTTTCAGATGCTGTTCTTTAGAGAGATGTGTCTTCCATAGGCCTGCAGACAAGAAGAGCCACAAAGCCAGATAGGCCTATCTCCCTCAATGAAATTCAAATGACATGTTTTGTAGCCTAGTTTGTTGCAAACCACTCCAGTTATTACATTGTTTATATAGGCTACCTTTAGGAAAAATGACACCATGTCAATTAAATAGGCCTATCATTATTGTTAAGCACTGAGAAATGACTAAACACCTTGGATACTTTTATTTTTATGTATATCATTATCAGTCATAACCAGTGAACCAGTCATAACCTCCCTAAACCTTATTACAGATCAACAAAAGATCCTTTAAGTTCAACTAAACTGACTGGTAAAACACCATAATTAAAATGTTCCCAAAGTCCAGCCATTATAAAGGATACTGAATAAATATAGCTTGTAGACATATTGATGCATTTGCTGTCATCTCTTTGAATCCCCTATGGCGAATGCAGGCTTGTGGTCATTTTCGGCAGGTCGCATGGTTGCGAATTGCTCACAGTGCTGAAATGTGCGCTCAGAAAAAATTAGAGGGAACATTGGTGGTGACCCATACAGTCCACCATGTACGGTGAACATTTTGAAAACGTACAAATATCTTCTTATGAACCATGACTCCAATTGACTAAAAATGTTGTTTGATGTGTAGGCCACATGTAGTTATGCTTGTTTGAGACCACAATAGCTATCGGAATAAGAGTGAACGCAATGAAGAGCTAACTCAATACTCTGAGTTGGTGCATGTCAGTTTAGGAAAAGGTAGCCTATTAAACCTTGAGGTAAAAAATACAATTTGATTGGAAGTCTCTCTTTTACTTGGATTTGACATTTAACAGACATTTAATTCATTTATTTAAGTTCTTTGACTCCATAACACAGTAAATATGGTTTGCTGAAATTGCCAGCTTGGATGTTATCTTTACATATAGATTGGTTCTTGTGTTTACAAACAATGAGGATGCGCACGCAGCTTCAAGGCAGAAAGATGTGTACCATTTCACCTTTACTGTATGTTCCCACCACCCTAGCCTGGTCCTAACCAGACTCTCGTACATTGCATTTGTACATAGTCTGGGCTCGATCCATTGACAAGTGTTAACTTCCTTGAAGGCGGGTACTCTGTTGCAGTTTAAAACTATTGGATCTGCCCAGAGCCACTCTGGATCTGGCATTACCAATCACTAGCATTCGCCTTAGCCAACTCCATCACGTCTAACGGAGCTAGCTGGAAAATCAAACGTACCCTGTGGGCATCAAAGATTGTTCTTGCTCCGGCTTTAACTTCTGTATATTCGGCAGCATTGCCACAACGGACCGAAACGCTTCGCTCGCATCTTTCTCCGCCGCCATTACGTAACTACAACTCAAACTAGCGCACAACGTCGTAATTCTCAGCCACTCCCTCTGTTCGCTGATTGGCCGGTAAAAAGTTTACCGGAGACATCTGACCAATATACCTCAAGCCCAGACGCAGTACAGAAGCACAATGAAAATTGAGCGGAAGTACGTAAGAGGGCAGAGCCAGGCTACCACCACCCCCCATCCATCCATCCATCATCTTCCGCTTGTCCGGGGGTCGGGTCACGGGGGCAGCAACCTAAGCAGGGAGGCCCAGACTTTCCTCTCCCCGGCCACTTCCACCAGCTCTTCCTGGGGGACCCCGAGGCGTTCCCAGGCCAGCCGAGAGACATAGTCCCTCCAGCGTGTCCTGGGTCTTCCCCGGGGCCTCTTCCCAGTGGGACGTGCCCAGAACACCTCACCAGGGAGGCGTCCAGGAGGCATCCTGATCAGATGCCCGAGCCACCTCAACTGGCCCCTCTCGACGCGGAGGAGCAGCGGTTCTACTCTGAGCCCCTCCCGGATGACCGAGCTTCTCACCCTATCTCTAAGGGAGAGCCCGGAGACCCACCCTTGTTCACCACCACCCCCCTTTCTGAATAAAGTTTGATTGATCTGATATGTTGATTTCTGTTGCTATGAAAACCAGTTTAGCCAAGCTAACTAACATTGTTTTTAGCTAGCTTACATTACCATTCAATCACTAACAGAACATTAATAGAAATAGCTTGCTAATCAGGCAGAACTGTGTTCCATCAACGTAAACTAAAAATCAGCCATTGCTCCAATTGTCTTGAAATGTTGTGTACATGTATGAAATACATGTCTGTATCATGTCAATTTTGAAAAAGTTTGCAATGTTGAGGAGGAACCCGCCATTGCTGCCTGCAGCTATATTTATTATTATTATTTATTTTCCCACCCCTAAAAAAACTTGGTCCCAATTGAGTTGCTTGTATTCAAGCGAACGTTCCGTTTGACGGTTTAGGCTGGAATTAAGTTTTTGTGGCAAAAAGTGCCTTGTGTTCACACAGGGAACTCAGTGCCAGCCTAAGGTCACAACGTTCTAAGACAGACAACGATATCAGCGAGCCCTCAGCATTAGTACCGTAGCTAAAAGTCTAGGAAAGTTGAGGCTACTTGGTTCCTCTTCGTTGTTTTGGTCTCACGTTCTTTTTGTCGTCTTTAATCAATTGCTTGACTAGTATCAAACAGTGGTTAGGGGACAACTTTTTCTTTTAAACTCAGATAAAACAGAAACACTAATTATTGCCCCTGAATGTAAAATCCTGCAGATAAAGCAGCATATTGGTCACTTAGGCTTATCTGTCCAGCCGAGCCTCAGGAGCTTGGGTGTTGTTTTTTATTCAGCTATGTCCTTGGGGCATCACTCTAAACAATTAGTTAGGAACTATTTTTTCCAACTGAGGAATATTTCCAAATTAAGAACAGTAGTGTCAAAGGCTGAATTGGAGATGATTATTCATGCTTTTATTTCTTCTCGTTTTTACCTGTTTGAACAAGAAGGAGCTTGACCGTCTCCAGGCCGTTCAGAACTCTGCGGCAAGGCTTTTAACGCACATTAACAAAAGAGCACACATTACACCTGTTTTAGCATCATTTCACTGGTTACCTGTCCAGTACAGAATTCAATTTAAAATCCTGGTCCTCACCTTCAGAGCCCTGCATGGACAAGTTCCTCCCTAT
The DNA here is from genome assembly GCF_963692335.1 of Osmerus eperlanus. Classification (NCBI taxonomy): domain Eukaryota; kingdom Metazoa; phylum Chordata; class Actinopteri; order Osmeriformes; family Osmeridae; genus Osmerus; species Osmerus eperlanus. The sequence goes on from NC_085035.1 coordinate 12,018,997, forward strand.
ATTTCTGATTTAATACAGTTTCATACCCCCACTCGTAATTTGAGGTCATTAGGTCAGAAGCTTTTAGTGGTTCCCTGTACCCATTTTAAAACTAGAGGGGATCGATCATTCCGAGCAGTGGCCCCTGGGTTGTGGGATGCCTTGCCTCCCTTTATACGGTGTGCAACTTCTGTCGAAGCTTTTAAAAAGCAACTCAAGACTTTGTTATTCAAGCAGGCTTTTAGTTAGTCAAGGTTTTTTTTATGGTTGTCTTGTCATGTTTTTCTATTTAAAATGTTCCTGTATTCTTTATTTGTAGTGTTATATTGCATTTTGTTGTGCAGCACTTTGTGATTTTTATCTGCGAGAGGTGCTATACAAATAAACTTTACTTACGAGCCCTACTCACCCGGCGTCATCGAGCCGACCAGCTAAATAATTATTTAGCACTAGCATTGCTACCTGCATATACCTACAGCTGGCAGCTGTGTTCCGTTTGGCTCCTAGATTCACACCTAGCCCTGGTAAATTGTAGAGCTAGCTAACTACTACACTACTGCTGTGTGTGTGTTTGCTCTCTTCCTTTTAAAAAAGCTTCTCCATCACTACGGCCTGTCACATGCGTCATAATTCTCTTGTCTCTAAGAAGAAACGAGGCAATTAGCTACGTGCAGCCACCCAGATGAATATTACATTACTCTGCCAGTCACTATATTAAAGACACTCGACAATGGCATATTATGTGCAGATAATAATTAATAAATGTTAATTTTTTTAAAGATTAATGAATGGAAATTGGATAATTTCTCACACACCTGCTGCTGTGTCGTCAAGATAGTAGGCCTACAGATCACAGGTAAAAAATAAACAAAGCGCTAAAACGTTGTCGCACTGAAATGTGGAGTTAGACCGAAGAACAGTTTCTCTTCCGTTTTCAGATCAGGTTTTAATGGGCGGAGCCAAAAAATGCCCTATCTACGTCATTTCGCCCCATCTACGTCAGATCACTGAATGGCTCCTCCTGCTGTACTGTTATTGTAGCTTACATCAGCTAGCTAGCTAGCTTCAGGATGTCTCCCACCACCCGCAACTGCATCTTCCCTGGATGCAAGAACTCCAGCTGCGCTGCAACACCATTTAAGTTCCCTGTTGATAATGAAAGGAAAAATAGGTGGATAGATTTTGTGAAGAGCCACGCTCATGGAAAGCTTCGGATAAACGTGCTAACGTGCTAGAGGTAGTTGGAGAGCTCACTGTCTGCTGTCTCTACTGTAAATGTTTACTCCTGTGTTACAGCTCAGGGGAATATTTCATTTATATGCATCTGTATGTTTCACTCATTGAACAAATACATTCTAATTCTATACTGTTTTGTTCGGCTTGACGTAGCGTCCATTATCTGGGTCGTAGGTAGCTTACTTGACTCCAGCGAGGGGGCTGAGCTTCAGCTCCTTCAGGCGACACGCCCCCCCAGTCTCGAACAGAGAAGACTTACGATTTCAAAGCCTAATTTAACATACTTGTCAGTGTTTTTTTTCATTCGAATTTGGATGGGTAGTTAATAATACATTATTCTGTGGTGTGGTGAACTTGAAACTCGTTTTTAATTCCACTTTACAGGATCTTTAATCGTTGTTTTGATTATTGGGTGTGCTTTGCCTTCGGCAAGGGCACAACCTTTGTTCTCTCACATATATATTATTATTTTTATTTCTTTTTGCCCCCCTAAAACTCAGTCAATATTTGGCCTACATACACAACCTAGGTGTCAAAAGTTTCGTCTTGGTAGCCATTGAGTTGCTTCTATTGGGATTTACGTTCCGTTGCATGGTTTAGGCTCAAGTTAAGTTTTTGTGGCGAAAAGTGAAGCTAACGGTGGCTAATTTGCTAGCCACAGTCACTGACGTTACTAACGTCACTACGTCACTAACGTCACGAAAACACGCGTGACTACCTTTGGCAGAACATTCGTTTCGCATCTGTTAACTTGGGGGATAGCTAGGCTAACTATCCACCTTTTTCCTGGTTAGCGAATTTACCCATGATTCATAACGGGTTTCAACCGGAATCCGGTTGTCCTTTTCCGGTTCGAAGCTTGTGTACGTGTGATAGCTTGTAGTTTTTTATCTTGTTTGCTGTAAAAGCCGGTGTTTCTCAATGGATGAAGCACAAATGGACAAAAAACGGAGGTGGATACACACCATGGATGTTTTAACAAGTCGTGACGACAGTACCGTAACACTCCCTCATCCATCCCGTCTGACGGAGTGGCTAGATGACATGAAGCAATGGCCCAATGTTAGCTACATCGACGTTGTTAATTACCTTTTATTTTCTGAAGGTGTTGATGGCGAAGAATTGCGTAATTACAAAAGCACTGAAGCTTATACTTACTTGCATATAGTAACAAAATAGGTACAGTATTGTTGAAGAAACACAGCAGCTTTATATTTTTGAAGGCAGCAGTAGAGCCCAGTCAGAGTGTCAATAATGATAAACATACAGCATGGGTAATGCTGAGGGAAAGTGGAGTCGTTGAGACTCCACTTTCCCAGCCGCCACTGACTGAAACGCACTACAAAAACGCAGACAGGCCCACCTTTCCCATTAGCAATGTTGAAATGGTACAACATGTTTTGTATATTTGTGATCCTTTTGTAATTATTTCATATTTTGTTCCAATAGTGCTGGTTCAATTGAATGTTGAAAATAAGAAGAAATGGGCTATACGTTTTTTTTAATAGCCTACATTTAATGTCCAATTAGCCACTTATTGGATACCTTCTTTAAATATTGCTGGTTCAATTGTTCAGCGAGAAGTGATCACTCAGTCTGAGATAGCTTATTAACAATGGCAGTAGGCCTACAAGTTCTGAAATAACAATAAAATAACTATAAAATATCCTCATTATTGTTCAATCCACTTTAATTTTGTGATTTACGAATAATGTCTATTGGCTTGGGTCGCGAAGGCTTGTGACCCAAGCAGTGAACGGGACTGCACCCGTCTACATCAAGTCTCTCCTGCAGCCTTACACCCCCACCCGTCACCTACGGTCTTCTTCAGACAACCGCCTGGTGGTCCCACCGCTCAAGACCGCCCGGTCCCAACACAAGCTCTTCTCCTGTCTGGCCCCCCAGTGGTGGAATCAACTCCCCACCTCCATCAGAGACACTGACTGTCTCTCCACCTTCAAGAAAAGGCTCAAGACGCACTTGTTCCGGGAGTACAACGGTACTTAGGAATGGTTCGCTTGACCCAATGTTAGTTTCCTCAAGGATCACAATGACTCTTGAAAATGACAAAAAAAATGACTAAATGTAAAATGTACTCTTGCTTAGAGACTTGTTGCTCTTGTGGTTAGTGGTAACTGATTAAAAAATGTTGTACGCGCTGTGATATATTGTTTTTATTATTGTTGTTTGTTTTTGGGGTTTTTTCACAGGTACACTTGCACTTATAACGGTTCATGTTGTTTAATTGTAACTTGTTTAACTACATGCTCTTATGGTTCTTCCCTTTGGCACTAAAGGCCGATATATGCTTCTGCGTTTTTCGAAAAACGGACACATGGGAACGCCCTCGTCTCCGTGGAACGCCCTCTACGAGCTCTCCGTCAGCCCTCGGAGAGCCCCGGAGAGCTCGACGTGCACCTCCTGAATTTTCTAACTATCCGTCGTGAGCGACGGAGAGCTACGGAGACCCCCTTGGCTGTAATTGGTCAGTATTAAGAACCGCTTGCGTCAGGGGCGGAGTTGCCGTGATAAACAGGACGAACAGAATCCTTTGACCGCCATTGCTGTAAGTTTTTACAATTCATATTTCAGCTAAACAGTACATGTAAATCAGCATCTGAATTAAAATGTGACGAGAAATGGGCAGCGTAGTTGCTGAAAATGTGCGTATGTTATTGATGAAACGGCTAATTTGTAAATTTGCTCCGACTTCTCGATAACCTGGGTAAATAAACACTCCACGACGACTTACAAAAAACCGTTGCGCCACCTACTCTTCTGGCGGTGAATTGTTTTCAGCACCCACAGCCTACGGAGAACCATAAACGAAGTCTATCCGTCCGTATCCGTGCGCCCGCCCATCCTTAAACGGAGACGCAGAAGCATATTTCCGCCTTTACTTTGGTTGTTCACAATGTGTGCTTCATGTTTTGGCTACTCGCAATGTTTTTGTGGCTATCTTGTTGTTATGATCAGTGACCTATGCACTTTGTAAAGCTCTCTCTTGGAAGTTGCTTTGGATAAAAGCGTCTGCTAAATGAATAAATGTAAATGTATCTGTCTGCACTAGCAGAGAGATACAAAACACAATGCCATTTCAATCTACAATAATATAATAAAGTAGTATGTCTTAAATATATTTCTGTCCCACCCTGATCTGTTTCACCCATCTCCTGTTTGTCTCCACCCCCTCCAGGTGTCTCCCATCTTCCTTCCTACCCTCATTTATCCCTGTGTTTTCTGTTTGGGGTCAGATTGGGGTCTACTTGGAGCTCAACCCTCTGAAGACAGTGGAGTTGGTTGTGGATTTCTGAAAGAGCCTGGTCCCACTCAGCACCATCACCCTGTGTGACTCCTCAACCCTAACCCCACTGTAGAGTCCTTCAGCTTCCTGGGCACTATCATCTCCCAGGACCTCAAGTGAGAGCTGAACATCATCTCCCTCACCAAGAAAGCTCAACAGAGGATGTACTTCCTGTGGCAGCTGAAGAAGTTCAACCTGCCAAAGACAAGGGTGGTGCACTTCTACACAGCCATCATTGAGTCTATCTTCACCTCCTCCATCACCATCAGGTACCCTGCTGTCACTGCCAAGGTTAAGGGCAGACTGCAGCGTATCTTCTGCATTTCTAACTGGCGATTCTGCACTTGGCAGATTGGATTTTTGATATAAATATTCCTCAGGTTGCTGTGTCGAGTCCATAGTCTTAAGCACAGCTTCTTCTTCCTTGACGCTACCTAACATGGCCTGATGCATCTTCGGCTCATATCTTACTGCAAGGTTTTTGTAATACTGTACATTGTTATATTTACTGTAATTAAGTCTGTATTTACTGTAAATAATGTATTTACCGTACATCATTTTGGTATCTGTCTTTATATTTCGACTCTATTTTTACGGCCCATCCAACCACCTTGTGTTTATTTACTACAGATGTGACCTCTGCCTTGTATCCAGGACGACGCCATATTATTGGTTAGACTGATCGTACTGAAGGATGGAAGTCTTTGATGTGCAGTGAGCCAATGTCTGAAGAGCCATGGGACAGCTGTGTGTCTGTCTTGTGATTGTGGGACGGACCAATGACTCTTGAGAACAATGTATTATAAAATGGTGTGTTGTCTATAATTTTGTGGGTTTCAGTGTGCATCAGCTGGGAAGTGCTGATGTTACCGGATCTCCGGTTCTGTCTAGGAAAATAGATGGAGCTGTCTAGCGAACGGTCATTGTGTCACTGTGTTAAACTCTTAAGAATTGATATAATGCTAGATATTTAATTTGTCAAAGGAACAATATCTCTCCAACAAAAATGCTGATGGTTGTATCTCATTCCTGACATGCAGTTTCAATGTAACTAATAAGCAACCACATTATCTAAATCAAACATGCAATTGTGATTGAATGTGTAACTATTACTTGTCCCTTGAACATGATTACAGACCTCAGTGTCTCCAGTTTGCAGAGTGGATCCTCCAGTACAGCAGAGAGCAGCTTCATGCCTGAATCCCTCAGGTCACTGTTGCTTAGATCCAGATCTCTCAGAAGGGAGTGGTTTGACTTCAGAGCTGAACCCAGAGAAGCACAGCCTTCTTCTGTGATCTGACAGTCTGACAGCCTGTAGAAGGATCATGACAAGAAAGATTACAAACAATTTTTCTGCCCAAACAACATGGCCCCTCCCTACCTCTCCGACTTCCTCCTCCACCACAACCACACTCAACCCCGGGACCAAGCTCCGGACCTGACAGGGCCTTTTCAGTTGCCACACCTTCCCAAACCAAATTCCAGCAGCCCTGCCATTATTCATAGAGGACTTCACAACCCACCTTTTCAAACTTGTGTTCACCTGTTAACCTCCCTGCCGTCTCTCCCTTTCCCCTTCATTTCATGATTACTTTTGTTTTTAACTACCTACTTGTCATTATTTATACTTGTATGTATCAGTTTATTTAACTCTGTATGCTGTGGAGGAAATTTGGGGCTTATGTGTGTAAAATGAATGTGTCTTAAATAAGGTTTTAATATGAGCTTCTATGTTCATTGGTAAGAGACAGGAAGTCGAGATAATTAAGTTGAGTTCAATGGAATGCGAGGTGCTGACGGCTCTGTGGGACGGTTTACCCTGGAGGATGAAGCATCTTATATGGCCTTCTGTCCTCTATAGTCATACAGTAAGGTTTACCCTGGAGGATGAAGCATCTTGTAGCGGGGTTTGCTCGTTTAAGATTAGCAATACTTAATTTATAATAAAGTATGTAGTTCTTGGGGCACCACCTCTTATTGTTAAAGGGATAGAGGAAACCTTATTGAATAATATTTAAATAATAGCCTTCGTAATAATCAGTCTAATCTTAAGGAATGAATTCGTTCTAAGAGTAGAGCCAATCGTAACATCAGTGAACACGCACGTCAAAATCTTTACAATGAATTTATTCAAGTAAGGTAAACAGATCTTATGAAAAGTTGGATTATGGGTTTGATATGAGAGATTGGTTTCAATGAACAGAATGAAATGGTCTAACTTAAAGAAAGGCAGAAATTGTACAGTCAGTGATTACATCCTTACAAATCATAAACAGAGCTCACGCCAATGCCATGTCGAGGAGGAAAGAGCGTTAGCCATAGTTACGTTTGATCAGGGGTTGATCAATGATGTTGAGGGCGGTTTGCGCCAAAGGTCCATTTGAAGAATCTGAAGTCACAGCGCGGCTGCGCTGGGTCATGTGACTGAGTCTGCGGGATCTCAGTGAAGTCGCATTTGGAATTGCGTTTTTGGTTCTCCTGTTGAAACGTCCAGATAGTGACGCGTTCACTATAAAGTTGAATCTCAGGAGAAGCTTGGCGACGTCCTTGGAACGCCAATCCTGATGGCGTTCATGCCATGGTCGGTTTCGCTGGAGTCAGAGATTGATGGTCATCTTAGGGCTTTATACAGTTCGAGGGAGGACCCGTCTGGGGTCAGATGTGGATTGGGGGAAGCTGGGTTCTCAACTCCCCCCTCCTTCCTTCACACCTACCAAAGGTGTGATCTGATCTTTGGCTGGTTCATTCGATGGTTCAAATATTGTTCTGGACATCTTGGTACAGTTACAAAATATAGTTGAATGATTGTTTTATTATGATAGCTTCGTGTAGATACCAAGAATGACGTGGTTATCTTTCAGGAAGAAGGAGTTGTTACTAGAATCAAGATTTCAGTGAACACAACATTAAAACAAAGTAACAAACATAACACAAATATCCCTCTCATAATTCTCCACCTTGTACTCTTGTGGTAAAGGTGAAGTCTCAAGACTTTCCTCAAAAGTTCTGATCAAGGTATGTTCTTTGTTCAAATCGCCGCCGAAACGGATAGCAAATGGTCGCTGGAGACGTGTTGTCTAAATCAGGCCCTTTGAAGCTTGCAAGCTAGCAGGAGGGCTGATTAGGTAGATTGGGGAGGCCCCCCCCCCCCATTCTATGGTTCCTTTGCATCGGCGTTTGGTGGGTAATCAGCATACTGAGGGTGTCACAAGGGCTGATTCTGATGTGATTGAATCACTCTTCAGGTGTGGCAAGATGTTGGCTCCGTGTGGTCTTGTGGACCTCACTACAATCTTATATGGCCTTCTGTCCTCTATAGTCATACAGTAAGGTTTACCCTGGAGGATGAAGCATCTTATATGGCCTTCTGTCCTCTATAGTCATACAGTAAGGTTTACCCTGGAGGATGAAGCATCTTATATGGCCTTCTGTCCTCTATAGTCATACAGTAAGGTTTACCCTGGAGGATGAAGCATCTTATATGGCCTTCTGTCCTCTATAGTCATACAGTAAGGTTTACCCTGGAGGATGAAGCATCTTATATGGCCTTCTGTCCTCTATAGTCATACAGTAAGGTTTACCCTGGAGGATGAAGCATCTTATATGGCTTTCTGTCCTCTATAGTCATACAGTAAGGTTTACCCTGGAGGATGAAGCATCTTATATGGCCTTCTGTCCTCTATAGTCATACAGTAAGGTTTACCCTGGAGGATGAAGCATCTTATATGGCTTTCTGTCCTCTATAGTCATACAGTAAGGTTTACCCTGGAGGATGAAGCATCTTATATGGCCTTCGGTCCTCTATAGTCATACAGTAAGGTTTACCCTGGAGGATGAAGCATCTTATATGGCCTTCTGTCCTCTATAGTCATACAGTAAGGTTTACCCTGGAGGATGAAGCATCTTATATGGCCTTCTGTCCTCTATAGTCATACAGTAAGGTTTACCCTGGAGGATGAAGCATCTTATATGGCCTTCTGTCCTCTATAGTCATACAGTAAGGTTTACCCTGGAGGATGAAGCATCTTATATGGCCTTCTGTCCTCTATAGTCATACAGTAAGGTTTACCCTGGAGGATGAAGCATCTTATATGGCCTTCTGTCCTCTATAGTCATACATTAAGGTTTACCCTGGAGGATGAAGCATCTTATATGGTCTTCTGTCCTCTATAGTCATACAGTAAGGTTTACCCTGGAGGATGAATCATCTTATATGGCCTTCTGTCCTCTATAGTCATACAGTAAGGTTTACCCTGGAGGATGAAGCATCTTATATGGCCTTCTGTCCTCTATAGTCATACAGTAAGGTTTACCCTGGAGGATGAAGCATCTTATATGGCCTTCTGTCCTCTATAGTCATACAGTAAGGTTTACCCTGGAGGATGAAGCATCTTATATGGCCTTCTGTCCTCTATAGTCATACAGTAAGGTTTACCCTGGAGGATGAAGCATCTTATATGGCCTTCTGTCCTCTATAGTCATACAGTAAGGTTTACCCTGGAGGATGAAGCATCTTATATGGCCTTCTGTCCTCTATAGTCATACATTAAGGTTTACCCTGGAGGATGAAGCATCTTATATGGCCTTCTGTCCTCTATAGTCATACAGTAAGGTTTACCCTGGAGGATTAAGCATCTTATATGGCCTTCTGTCCTCTATAGTCATACAGTAAGGGGCTATTGAAGCAGCTAATCTGACCTTTTGAATAGAGATTGTGTCCTGTGTCCTGTTTGTGTTTCATTAATCCTTGTTTGTGTTTCATTAATCCTTGTTTGAGGTTATCTTTACTATCTCCTCATTCTCTAAATGAGGAGAGAGAGATGTGACATCAAAGAACTTTGGGACACCTGGCATGAGTTATATTGTTTCAAACTGTTACTAAATGGAGTCAGCCAATCACTGAGACAGCTACATTGATTGATTGAGCAAACCAAATGACCATATGTTATAAGTTTATATAGGGCAGTGTGTGTGTGATGTTCTGGACCAGTCTTCCAAACGACTTGTAGCTTATACGTGTCCTTCGTTATGACGGGTCCAGAGGACTCTGTAAACTTATATTTTGTGCAAACTAAATAAATTGTATTGAACCGCCATCTTGACTATTCAAACCACACAGCACCGTCAGAATGTTCCACCACAATGCTCACTCTGTGAAGCATATTTTAGTGTTCACTATACAAGTCTTCTGTGTATGTATATACATATATATTTTATTAATACTCAATGAAAAACATTTGTTAAAGAAAATGCTTTGGAATGCTTTGATATATAGTGCTGCACGTTTCATAAATACAACCCTCATCATGGAAGACTAGTGATTGTATCTTGTTCCTGCATAAAGTTTACACCTTTTAACTTAATAAACAACCATATTTTCTGAATAACAAGTGCATATACGATGTGGTGTGTGATTGAAACTATTAGATGATGATTACAGACCTCAGACTCTCCAGTTTGCAGAGTGGATTTTCCTGTAGAGAAGAGAGCACCTTCATGTCTAAAATCTGTAGGTCACATTTACTCAGGTGCAGTTCTCTCAGGACGGGATTTGACTTCAGTGCTGAGGCCAGAGAAGCACAGCCTTCTTCTTTGATGTGACAGCCTGACAGCCTGTAGAAGGATATCATGATAAGTACTACAAACACTACTACCTTTTAGAGGTAGAAATCAAGAATGTCAGAAAATCCCTTATTATTTTCCTCTCAAACACCATACAAATACATTGTTCTATTATATCTTTACTATCGTCTCTTGTAGAACATAAAACAGACCTCAGTGTCTCCAGTTCGCAGAGTGGATTCCCCAGTCCAGCAGAGAGCAGCTTCATGCCTGAATCCGTCAGGTCACTGTTGCTTAGATTCAGATCTCTCAGAAGGGAGGGGTTTGACTTCAGAGCTGAACCCAGAGAAGCACAGCCTTCTTCTGTGATCTGACAGTCTGACAGCCTGTAGAAGGATCATGACAAGAAAGATTACAAACACTTTTTCTGCCCAAACAACATGGCCCCTCCCTACCTCTCCGACTTCCTCCTCCACCACAACCACACTCAACCCCGGGACCAAGCTCCGGACCTGACAGGGCCTTTTCAGTTGCCACACCTTCCCAAACCAAATTCCAGCAGCCCTGCCATTATTCATAGAGGACTTCACAACCCACCTTTTCAAACTTGTGTTCACCTGTTAACCTCCCTGCCGTCTCTCCCTTTCCCCTTCATTTCATGATTACTTTTGTTTTTAACTACCTACTTGTCATTATTTATACTTGTATGTATCAGTTTATTTAACTCTGTATGCTGTGGAGGAAATTTGGGGCTTATGTGTGTAAAATGAATGTGTCTTAAATAAGTTTTTAATATGAGCTTCTATGTTCATTGGTAAGAGACAGGAAGTCGAGATAATTAAGTTGAGTTCAATGGAATGCGAGGTGCTGACGGCTCTGTGGGACGGTTTACCCTGGAGGATGAAGCATCTTATATGGCCTTCTGTCCTCTATAGTCATACAGTAAGGTTTACCCTGGAGGATGAAGCATCTTATATGGCCTTCTGTCCTCTATAGTCATACAGTAAGGTTTACCCTGGAGGATGAAGCATCTTATATGGCCTTCTGTCCTCTATAGTCATACAGTAAGGTTTACCCTGGAGGATGAAGCATCTTATATGGCCTTCTGTCCTCTATAGTCATACAGTAAGGTTTACCCTGGAGGATGAAGCATCTTATATGGCCTTCTGTCCTCTATAGTCATACATTAAGGTTTACCCTGGAGGATGAAGCATCTTATATGGCCTTCTGTCCTCTATAGTCATACAGTAAGGTTTACCCTGGAGGATGAATCATCTTATATGGCCTTCTGTCCTCTATAGTCATACAGTAAGGTTTACCCTGGAGGATGAAGCATCTTATATGGCCTTCTGTCCTCTATAGTCATACAGTAAGGTTTACCCTGGAGGATGAAGCATCTTATATGGCCTTCTGTCCTCTATAGTCATACAGTAAGGTTTACCCTGGAGGATGAAGCATCTTATATGGCCTTCTGTCCTCTATAGTCATACAGTAAGGTTTACCCTGGAGGATGAAGCATCTTATATGGCCTTCTGTCCTCTATAGTCATACAGTAAGGTTTACCCTGGAGGATGAAGCATCTTATATGGCCTTCTGTCCTCTATAGTCATACAGTAAGGTTTACCCTGGAGGATGAAGCATCTTATATGGCCTTCTGTCCTCTATAGTCATACATTAAGGTTTACCCTGGAGGATGAAGCATCTTATATGGCCTTCTGTCCTCTATAGTCATACAGTAAGGTTTACCCTGGAGGATGAATCATCTTATATGGCCTTCTGTCCTCTATAGTCATACAGTAAGGTTTACCCTGGAGGATGAAGCATCTTATATGGCCTTCTGTCCTCTATAGTCATACAGTAAGGTTTACCCTGGAGGATTAAGCATCTTATATGGCCTTCTGTCCTCTATAGTCATACAGTAAGGGGCTATTGAAGCAGCTAATCTGACCTTTTGAATAGAGATTGTGTCCTGTGTCCTGTTTGTGTTTCATTAATCCTTGTTTGTGTTTCATTAATCCTTGTTTGAGGTTATCTTTACTATCTCCTCATTCTCTAAATGAGGAGAGAGAGATGTGACATCAAAGAACTTTGGGACACCTGGCATGAGTTATATTGTTTCAAACTGTTACTAAATGGAGTCAGCCAATCACTGAGACAGCTACATTGATTGATTGAGCAAACCGAATGACCATATGTTATAAGTTTATATAGGGCAGTGTGTGTGTGATGTTCTGGACCAGTCTTCCAAACGACTTGTAGCTTATACGTGTCCTTCGTTATGACGGGTCCAGAGGACTCTGTAAACTTATATTTTGTGCAAACTAAATAAATTGTATTGAACCGCCATCTTGACTATTCAAACCACACAGCACCGTCAGAATGTTCCACCACAATGCTCACTCTGTGAAGCATATTTTTGTGTTCACTATACAAGTCTTCTGTGTATGTATATACATATATATTTTATTAATACTCAATGAAAAACATTTGTTAAAGAAAATGCTTTGGAATGCTTTGATATATAGTGCTGCACGTTTCATAAATACAACCCTCATCATGGAAGACTAGTGATTGTATCTCTTTCCTGCATAAAGTTTACACCTTTTAACTTAATAAACAACCATATTTGCTGAATAACGAGTGCATATACGATGTGGTGTGTGATTGAAACTATTAGATGATGATTACAGACCTCAGACTCTCCAGTTTGCAGAGTGGATTTTCCTGTAGAGAAGAGAGCACCTTCATGTCTAAAATCTGTAGGTCACATTTACTCAGGTGCAGTTCTCTCAGGACGGGATTTGACTTCAGTGCTGAGGCCAGAGAAGCACAGCCTTCTTCTTTGATGTGACAGCCTGACAGCCTGTAGAAGGATATCATGATAAGTACTACAAACACTACTACCTTTTAGAGGTAGAAATCAAGAATGTCAGAAAATCCCTTATTATTTTCCTCTCAAACACCATACAAATACATTGTTCTATTATATCTTTACTATCGTCTCTTGTAGAACATAAAACAGACCTCAGTGTCTCCAGTTCGCAGAGTGGATTCCCCAGTCCAGCAGAGAGCAGCTTCATGCCTGAATCCGTCAGGTCACTGTTGCTTAGATTCAGATCTCTCAGAAGGGAGGGGTTTGACTTCAGAGCTGAACCCAGAGAAGCACAGCCTTCTTCTGTGATCTGACAGTCTGACAGCCTGTAGAAGGATCATGACAAGAAAGATTACAAACACTTTTTCTGCCCAAACAACATGGCCCCTCCCTACCTCTCCGACTTCCTCCTCCACCACAACCACACTCAACCCCGGGACCAAGCTCCGGACCTGACAGGGCCTTTTCAGTTGCCACACCTTCCCAAACCAAATTCCAGCAGCCCTGCCATTATTCATAGAGGACTTCACAACCCACCTTTTCAAACTTGTGTTCACCTGTTAACCTCCCTGCCGTCTCTCCCTTTCCCCTTCATTTCATGATTACTTTTGTTTTTAACTACCTTCTTGTCATTATTTATACTTGTATGTATCAGTTTATTTAACTCTGTATGCTGTGGAGGAAATTTGGGGCTTATGTGTGTAAAATGAATGTGTCTTAAATAAGGTTTTAATATGAGCTTCTATGTTCATTGGTAAGAGACAGGAAGTCGAGATAATTAAGTTGAGTTCAATGGAATGCGAGGTGCTGACGGCTCTGTGGGACGGTTTACCCTGGAGGATGAAGCATCTTATATGGCCTTCTGTCCTCTATAGTCATACAGTAAGGTTTACCCTGGAGGATGAAGCATCTTATATGGCCTTCTGTCCTCTATAGTCATACAGTAAGGTTTACCCTGGAGGATGAAGCATCTTATATGGCCTTCTGTCCTCTATAGTCATACAGTAAGGTTTACCCTGGAGGATGAAGCATCTTATATGGCCTTCTGTCCTCTATAGTCATACAGTAAGGTTTACCCTGGAGGATGAAGCATCTTATATGGCCTTCTGTCCTCTATAGTCATACATTAAGGTTTACCCTGGAGGATGAAGCATCTTATATGGCCTTCTGTCCTCTATAGTCATACAGTAAGGTTTACCCTGGAGGATGAAGCATCTTATATGGCCTTCTGTCCTCTATAGTCATACAGTAAGGTTTACCCTGGAGGATGAAGCATCTTATATGGCCTTCTGTCCTCTATAGTCATACAGTAAGGTTTACCCTGGAGGATGAAGCATCTTATATGGCCTTCTGTCCTCTATAGTCATACAGTAAGGTTTACCCTGGAGGATGAAGCATCTTATATGGCCTTCTGTCCTCTATAGTCATACAGTAAGGTTTACCCTGGAGGATGAAGCATCTTATATGGCCTTCTGTCCTCTATAGTCATACAGTAAGGTTTACCCTGGAGGATGAAGCATCTTATATGGCCTTCTGTCCTCTATAGTCATACATTAAGGTTTACCCTGGAGGATGAAGCATCTTATATGGCCTTCTGTCCTCTATAGTCATACAGTAAGGTTTACCCTGGAGGATGAAGCATCTTATATGGCCTTCTGTCCTCTATAGTCATACAGTAAGGTTTACCCTGGAGGATGAAGCATCTTATATGGCCTTCTGTCCTCTATAGTCATACAGTAAGGTTTACCCTGGAGGATGAAGCATCTTATATGGCCTTATATGGCCTTCTGTCCTCTATAGTCATACAGTACAGTACAATATAGTAAGGGGCTATTGAAGCAGCTAATCTGACCTTTTGAATAGAGATTGTGTCCTATGCCCTGTTTGTGTTTCAGTAATCCTTGTTTGAGGTTATCTTTACTATCTCCTCATTCTCTAAATGAGGAGGAGAGATAGATGTGACATCAAAGAATTTTGGGACACCTGGCATGAGTTATATTGTTTCAAACTGTTACTAAATGGAGTCAGCCAATCACAGAGACAGCTACATTGATTGATTGAGCAAACCAAATGACCATATGTTATAAGTTTATATAGGGCAGTGTGTGTGTGATGTTCTGGACCAGTCTTCCAAACGACCTGTAGCTTATACGTGTCCTTCGTTATGACGGGTCCAGAGGACTCTGTAAACTTATATTTTGTGCAAACTAAATAAATTGTATTGAACCGCCATCTTGACTATTCAAACCACACAGCACCGTCAGAATGTTCCACCACAAAGCTCACTCTGTGAAGCATATTTTAGTGTTCACTATACAAGTCTTCTGTGTATGTTGTCATGGAAATTTTGGAATACAGTTATAATGTGTGTGTTTCATATATGAGGAATGTGTTTTAACGGAAGTCTAAAGTTGATTAAGAGTCAACTACATTTGGTAGAGATGCCATTTGCAGTTTTATAACTAGGAGACGGGAAGTCTGGGTGACCTGAGAGAGTTCTTGTCACCTGGGGAGGAAGAGACAGTTGGTCTGGAGACAAATGTGGATTCAACTGTATTGTTATTGTGATCTGCTGCTCTGACCCTTCCTGTAGACTTGTTTGAAGTGGCCCACACAAAGGACAGTTGACCATTTGACTGGTGAACCCCTGTGGTTTTACTATCTACTGGTTTGGGGAGAGAGGCCACAATAAAGAACCGTGGGAACTTGATATGAAGTCACTGTCACTGAGCAGTGCTGACCAATCACAGAGTTCAGAATAACCATTTGATCTAAAGTTTATATAAGGCAGGGTTTTGGGGTTGTTCTGGATCACTCTGGCGAACGACCTGTGGCTAGCACCTCCTTCGTTATGACTGATCACAAAGTACTTTGTTAAATCATGATCTGTATAAGCAAAATAAATTTATTGTAACCGCCATCTCTTGACTATTCAAATCTACACAGTGCCGCTAGAATTTTTCCATAGCACTTGGTGGCCAGTAGGGGGATCCTCGATTGGTCTACGGCGTTCAGCAGGCGGCTCCCCTCGGCGAATTGATCTTCCGGCAAAAAGCCGCCTTTCCTTCCGCCATGCGTGAGACAGCAGGGCCAGGGGGGGCGCTCGTTGGACGTTTTGTGGCTGACGCGGGGTCTTCAAAAGAACCGGTGAGATATTCTTTTGGTTACTGTGTGATATTGAATTGTCTAAATGTGTGTTGTTTAGACTATGGTCAATAATTCGGTTTAGTTAGTAATAGGGCGGAGACTGGAGAAGAGCTTTGTCCTGTGCGTGTAAGTCGTACAAATTGGGAGAACGTTGGAACGTTGGTCCCGTTACGTTAGAGTCGTACAAATTGGGGGAACGTTGGAACGTTGGTCCCGTTACGTTAGAGTCGTACAAAAAAGCATGCAGGAAATGTGCTGACGAGCGCATAAAGGGTAATAATTCACACGTGATATCGTGCTGTGTGTCTTTAAGGCCCTGGGAAATTGGGTCAGGAAATGTATTGATTTCTGAGTCCCAAGAGTAAAATGGTAAAAAGTATACTTTAGAGGATTGGTAAAGATTAAATTGGTAATCAGCTGAGTGTTTAAAAAAAAAAAAAAAGTAAAGAAAAGGGAAAAAGTGAAGAAAGGCCTGAATTATGAAATTTCAAAGTTAGTAACGCGCGCGTGTTCATTTTTGTTTTAATTGCAAGTTATGTTTTTTGAGGTTAAAAGAAGTATGAGTAACTAATGGTGTCTATTATTCAAGCTATATACAAATTACAAAAATCAAAATTTTAATTACTTTTCGAAATTTTAATTATTTTTTCGGTTTGAATATTTGTAATTTAAGATTGTGCAGTTATTTTCATTGAAAGTTGGGAAGTCGGAATTTAATTGTTTTTAGAAAAGAAAAGGGGTAATTGTGTCTTTATTTTCCGTTGTTGGTTATCGTTTATGGATTGTAATTCTGAAAATGAATGGTCTGGAGACAGAATTGACCTGTCCAAACATCGATTACATGAAGCAAAAGTATGGTAACGATAGTTTATTGCAAATGCAAATATGGATTGATAAATGTGGATTTTCGAGTGTGGAGTCGTTTTGTTTTAAGGACCTTATTGTATTGCGAAATGGGTTCGTGGAGAGAAATAGATACACGATTTTTTTTGAAGTGGAGAAAAGAATAGATTTTAGCCTGATTGGAGAGCTTTTTTTCTGATTGGATGGAGATAGGTAGAGGGATAAAGAAATATTAGGACAGAATAGTGTGGGGAATTTTTCATCTATTTCCCCACAGATTCTGTTCCGCAAACAAATTTCGCCTCATCCGCAGCCAGGGGTGTTGCGGCAGGATGCGCGGGCGCATGAGGGTTTGCGGGAATGCGAGAACAGAATACGAAGAGGTCAGACATTTGCCATTTCTTCTGACAGCCGGTTATATCTAGGAAAAGTCAAGAAAGTAGGATCCTGGAATGTTTTTTATAGATTTGCTTTGGATTCCCGCAAGGATTGAAGCTTGTGCCTTGACTTGCAATTGCCATTGTGTTTCCAAGAAGGAAAGGTTAAAGTCCTCTCCGGAACAAAGGGTTTGAGTCCCTGTTGTGTTTGGAATAAGCGTGTTGTGGGCTATGGTCAAGGCTGATGCAGAGCGTGTTGACATGCTGTTGAAAAAACATGTAGGCCAACACGAATTGCTAGGTCAATCCAAAATGCGTGCTTTAATTGTGGGAATTTGAGCAAAATGTACGTGAATGTCCGGAGATGTGTCATCACTGTTGAAAGTTTTTATTTTTTTGGAAATTGTGAGCGAACTCGCAAAATCAGAGGGGTTCGTGATCGGAAGTTGAGTTCCGAAATGGTGGCGTACAATGTTTATCGGTTATGACACTGTTGGTAGAGGAGAGACGATTGTTTTACAACTCTGTGTTAACCGTTATATGTTTGATGTTAGACTTTACATCGGTCTGATTACCGCCAGAAGGCATTTGTTTTTGAAGACGGAGACATTCTGTTTTGAAAATGCTAATGTTAATTCTTTGACTGAATTCTCCACTTGAAAAGAGGCGCATGCGCTTGAGCCTAGCGGAAGTTGATTCTTTCAGTGAAGCTCATTCTGCGTGCAGTGCCCACACGTGAGTGCAAAAAAAAAATAATAATATATATATCACTCATTTTATTGAGAATTTGACGTTGAATTGTGAAGTATATTGGTTGAGAAAACAGATGTGTGTTTCTGTTTCTTTGTCGAACTTAAGAAAATATTGTGAGTTGCCATACTCTTGATTTGGAAATTATGTACAGACCGATTTTCTATATTATGAGCTTGATTCGTTATTGAATAACGCGCTGGAAATTTAGTGTTTGGGTAGGATAATTGGTAAAAGGCAAGTTTTGGCAATAAAAGCGGTATTCATTTGAAGAATTACAATCCCGGGGTTATTGAAACTTTTATAGAAAGTTATGTGTTCAAACGGAAATGTTATGTTGTTTAAGGAATATTTTTGTTTATGTCTGGAAATGTTCGATGGTTTTATTTTTAATTTTGTGGGAGTTCACAGATGTTACTGTTGTTTTAAAGAAATATGTAAAGGGTTATGAAGAAGTGATTAGAAAGATTGAGCCAGTCCGAGGGACTTAAGTGTATACAAGGGGAACTAGTTAGAGAGACTGAATTGCGATTGTTGTCAAGGGCAAAGGTACTACATATGTGTGTTTATTGCTGCTGAGATGATTTGTTGAAATGTGTTGGGTTTGGTGGTATTCGTATTTACCTATTTAAATGGACTTGAAGTTGAAGCTTTGTCCAACCAGAATGCTAATACATGGGTAAACTGTCATTCTCTGACGAGTGATATTAGGTGCATATGTTGATTTCGGAGCCTAATTTTTATGTTGAAATTAAAATAGTACTAATGGTTGATAGAATTGTAAAGGTTGTAATTATAAAGAAAATCTAGGCTGTGACTGTTGGTTAATGGCTAATGGTGAAAACGTGGAGGAAGTGCATTTTGCTCTGTCCTGAGACAAAGGAGAGTCCAGGAAGTTGAATTTGCAACTATGGCAACGACATTGGCTAACAAACTAACAGACCGACAGGCGGGTACAGGCTAGTAAAGGAATTGCAGCTTGATATTTGAGATCCAGGATGACCGCATGACGCATGCGCAGATGGAAGTTGAGAAATTTACAAAGACGCAAATTTAGAGAAATAGATACATTTGGAGCGAATTTTACATATTAATTTGGTTACTTTTGAAATATGTTACGTGATGAGAATTTTGAGACATTTGCTAACAAGGTTTTGTTTGTTTGAGGACATTTTAAATGAGTTTCAGAAATTCCGAGGAAAGGTGGGGGCTAAAAGAGTCCCGTTACGTTGAGTCTTACAAAGGTGATCCCAGAGGGTGTAATTCTGCATAATTATGTGAGTATTAATGGTGAAAGATGTGTCCGTTTAGATGAATTCGAAGTTTGGTGGTTTACGAATGTATGATTTAACATTTGTTCTAAATCCTAGCCAAACAGGGAGGTAGGAGCCTTTCAGACCAGAACTTGTATTTACGAGCGGAAAATCTGTGGTGTGTGATGGTCTCCATAAAAATGCAGAAATTAGACCCTGGTTCATAAATTAGTTCTAATTGGATTGGAAAAGTTATACTTTAGCAAAATTAAGTGAATAGATGGTAAACGCCAACCATCTGTGTTGTTTAAAAGAAATGAAAAAAGGTTGAGAGTTTTTGCTTTGTTCCAGAGCGCGCTGTTTGATGCGAGTTTGAAATGCGCGATTGTTTATTTGAGTTGATACACTAACAAAGAGTAATTGAGATAGCTGGTAAATATAGGAATATTCAAAGGTGTATACATTACATGCTTTGATAAAACTTTTGAGGTGTTAAAGAATAAGGTTTTGTTTTACGGGTTTATGTTAAATTGTGAATTTAAAGGTTTAAAAGAAAAAAAGAGTTTATATTTTCTTTTGTCTTAAGGGCATGGTACAATGTTTTGGGATAAACAGTTAGGCTGTGATGAGGTTGTATCATTATGGTATTGGTTCATAAAGAGGGTTATGATAATTTGGTTTTGAAATAATTTGGGAAGACTCATTAAGTCTGATAAATTGTGGTTATGATGGTTTGTGCTAAGTAGCTTGTTCTGGACTGCAGCCAAAGCAAGTTATGAAGTTCTACCTATCTAACCTATATAGAAATATAGATGGGGTATAAGTTTGGTTAATGGTTACATTAAGAACATTTTATGGTCTATGTTTTATTTTGGAATCATACAGATTAAATTCTGGTTTAGGGTAGTGATGCTAGTTTTCTACATGTCTTGGAAAAAGAGAGAGTTTATTTGGTGAATTTAAATACAGGGAAAAATTAAAAGGGAATCTGAAATTTAAAGGTATTCATTTGAACTGTTCCTAAAGGTTTTTTTGAAGAAAAGATAATAAGAGACTAAAAGTTGAGGTTATTCGTAATTTGGCTGTTTTCTAAAATAGTTTTATTTTATACAAATTGGTTCAAAAGTAGTTTGCTTCAGTGTAAGCTTGTTAATTCATAAAAGGGAAAATAGTTAAAATATGTACTGATAGTTAAATACATCATTGGTGTTACATATGATTTTGGGAAAGGTATGGAAACAGGAAGTTTCTTAGTTTGATCTGGGACACAACTTGCTGTATGCAAATGTGGAATTCACTCTAACAATTATGATTATTCCACAGGGAAAATGCTAGTGCTGATACTAGCTGGAGCAGTTTCTAGATTGCCTGAATGCATTGATGAACTAACTAGAATATGTTTTTGATGTTGATATGTTTACAGGAAGTGATGAGATGATGTTGCTATGTCCGGATGAGCCTAACTTGACAAATTTGGGCTTACAGGACTCTTTTGAGGAAAATTGTTGTGTGAACTTGATACAACATTTGTTACAGATTCTTTAAGGGAAGCGCAGGCTTCTTAGAGAGGAAGAGATGACGTTTAGGTATTTATGACTGACTGATCCAAACAGAGAGTGACTATGGGGGTTTTATGGTTTTATGAATTTAGTTTCAGTAGTTTGGATTTGTGATAGGATTGTGAGGGTTTGATATGATATTGCTGAGTTGAAAATATTGGACTGTATTTAACCCAGAGTGAGAATTTTGTTTTGTTTGAGTATATTTGATAAGAATTACAGAATACAGCGGACAGATGGAGAAAGGAATGGTGGAATGGAGATTCGAACTTGGACTAATCCACAAGAAAATGCGTTTTGGAAAAAGGAAGGATATGAGAATAAAAAATGGAGGTTGTATGGTCTGCATAAAACATTTATCTTGAGATTTTGCTAAGTTAACACATGGAAAGATCATGCCTCTACAGTTTGTGTGATATCAAGAAGAATGCATTATTTTAGCATACAAGAGGATTTGTAATGGATGCATAGTCATTTTGTTAATACTTCATATGTGGGACAAGTATTATGAGAAAAGGAATTTAAACACGATAAGCTTCACAGTTAAGGTTAGAGAAACTATTTGGGTATTGATAGATGGATTTTGTAGAGTTCAATTTTTGGAGAAGTGATACTGTTTAATGATTGTTGATGGGAAGAAGTTTTAGACTTCTCAGGGGCTCAGTGATCAAGCTTTTGTTAATTTAGATTATTTTCGATGGGATTTTTCTTTGAGGTTATGTAATGATATTGGGTCACACTTGTTTAAGGAAGTTATTTTGGTGTTGATAGGATTCAACATTGTGTTAATCACTTCAGTTGAATGAGAGAACAGAACTTTGAAGACGAAGTCAGACGACAAGAAGTCAGTTACCTTTAATTGACCTCTGTGAGAATGTGCTTGTTTATCACTGTGCAACCTTTTTGGAGTCTATTTTGTGTGAGATTCACAGGCAGGTGAAGGGGACTATTCCTATGACTGGACCGCTGCATGATTTGATACCAGATGACTGGATCGTGGTGAAGGACCTGAAACGCCTGGAGGAATCCAAGGTGGACGGGGCCATACCAGATTCTCCTGACGACCAATTCGGCGGTTAAGATCGAGGGGAGAGCAACGTGGATACACGCTAACCATTGCGTGCACCTTGTCTGGAGACGGAAGCAGAGGATACGCGTTCTGCGTAGTACCAAGGAAATTTCCGAGCTGTACGCGAAGTGCAGAGTCGTTGAAAGTTGCCCTGAGCAATTTGATCGTCGTTTGCAATCGATTCGACTAGACTACACCGCCTGACAGAAGTTTGCCTACATCCAACTGAAGATGGCATCCGTTCCGACAACCTGGACTTTGTGGTGTACGGGGTACAATGGGTTTTGTCTTGAGACTAGCATTTCTTATGTTAATGTTTGAATTATTTTTCTTAATTAACTGTTTGGGTTTATGGAATTGTAAAAAAGAAATATATATATTTTGGAATTGTCATGGAAATTTTGGAATACAGTTATAATGTGTGTGTTTCATATATGAGGAATGTGTTTTAACGGAAGTCTAAAGTTGATTAAGAGTCAACTACATTTGGTAGAGATGCCATTTGCAGTTTTATAACTAGGAGACGGGAAGTCTGGGTGACCTGAGAGAGTTCTTGTCACCTGGGGAGGAAGAGACAGTTGGTCTGGAGACAAATGTGGATTCAACTGTATTGTTATTGTGATCTGCTGCTCTGACCCTTCCTGTAGACTTGTTTGAAGTGGCCCACACAAAGGACAGTTGACCATTTGACTGGTGAACCCCTGTGGTTTTACTATCTACTGGTTTGGGGAGAGAGGCCACAATAAAGAACCGTGGGAACTTGATATGAAGTCACTGTCACTGAGCAGTGCTGACCAATCACAGAGTTCAGAATAACCATTTGATCTAAAGTTTATATAAGGCAGGGTTTTGGGGTTGTTCTGGATCACTCTGGCGAACGACCTGTGGCTAGCACCTCCTTCGTTATGACTGATCACAAAGTACTTTGTTAAATCATGATCTGTATAAGCAAAATAAATTTATTGTAACCGCCATCTCTTGACTATTCAAATCTACACAGTGCCGCTAGAATTTTTCCATAGCAATGTATATATATATATATATTTTTTAAATTAATACTCAATGAAAAACATTTGTTAAAGAAAATGCTTTGGAGTGCTTTGATATATAGTGCTGCACGTTTCATAAATACAACCCTCATCATGGAAGACTAGTGATTGTATCTCTTTCCTGCATAAAGTTTACACCTTTTAACTTAATAAACAACCATATTTTCTGAATAACAAGTGCAAATATGATGTGGTGTGTCATTGAAACTATTAGATGATGATTACAGACCTCAGACTCTCCAGTTTGCAGACTGGATTTTCCTGTAGAGAAGAGAGCACCTTCATGTCTAAAATCTGTAGGTCACATTTACTCAGGTGCAGTTCTCTCAGGACGGGATTTGACTTCAGTGCTGAGGCCAGAGAAGCACAGCCTTCTTCTTTGATGTGACAGCCTGACAGCCTGTAGAAGGATATCATGATAAGTACTACAAACACTACTACCTTTTAGAGGTAGAAATAAAGAATGTCAGGAAATCCCTTAATACGTTCCTCTCTTGACACCATACAAATACATTGTTCTATTATATCTTATCTTATCTTATTATATCTTATCTAATGTCTCATGTAGAACATAAATACAGACCTCAGTGTCTCCAGTTTGCAGAGTGGTTTCCCCAGTCCAGCAGAGAGCTGCTTAATGCCGGCATCTTTCAGATCATTGTTACTTAAATCCAGTTGTCTCAGGAAGGAGGTTGAATTCAGAGCTGAGCTCAGAAAAGCACAGCCTTCCTCTGTTATGTGACAGCCTGACAGCCTGTAGAAGGTAATCATGATATGGATTACAAACACTACTATCTTCTAGAGGTAGAAATAAAGAATATCAGTCTAATCATTTCCCATGGGTGTTGTGGTGAGTTACTGTTGCAAGCTGAAACCAACAGGGGGACAAGGTGTTCTCATATAGAGCTTCTCTCCTCTGGAACAGACTTCATGTTTCAATCAGGGAGGCTGGCACTGTCTAGGTGTTTAGGGTTACATCAAGAGCACTGAGTTGGAACTCTGATTATCTGTGTTCAACAACATTTTATTGTCATCTCTTCTTGAGGCACTATTATGATTTGCTTATGGTCTGCACCTCTCTTCGTCACTGACCATCTCTGGAGAAGTGGAACTCTCACTGAATTGCTCCTCCCAAGCTTTCTTAAGTGTTTTAACTGAGTTTTTGTGAGTCAAGTCAAGTCAGTTTTATTTATAGAGCACATTTAAAAACAGCCAATGCCGACCAAAGTGCTGTACAAAATCATCAAATAGGGCAAAAACAACAATAAATAAGAACAACAGACAAACAACAGTTGAGAGTTTTTCCTTGTCTTCCTTGAGGGTTTAGATTGGTTTAGGTGCAGTTCGATGGCGTGTGTTATGTACGGTGGCCGACATGTGCAAACGCCCTGCAATTTAAGAAAACACATGCAAATTGACAAAACACAAGAAAATTAAGAAAACATCTTCATTCATTTGACAACACATGCGCAGCATTCAGCAACGCGCTGCAAATACACACAACAACCAAATACATAAACGC
The DNA here is from genome assembly GCF_963692335.1 of Osmerus eperlanus. Classification (NCBI taxonomy): domain Eukaryota; kingdom Metazoa; phylum Chordata; class Actinopteri; order Osmeriformes; family Osmeridae; genus Osmerus; species Osmerus eperlanus. The sequence goes on from NC_085035.1 coordinate 12,043,519, forward strand.
GTTGCAAATATAGAAACGCGCTACAAAAAGGAAAGCACTCAAACCCCGAAAACAAATGCAAACAGAAAAACGCTGCATCCAGATTACACAACGGAAGTGATCCAGGCCTCTAGGGGGAGCGTGTAATGGCATTTTTTGATATAGTTACTAAGAATGTATTTTTAATAGACTGAGGTTGTGTTTAAACAAATGGATGTTGCAGTTGGTCTTAAGGTATTTATGGTGTTGGTTTATGATGCCTGATTGAGAAGCTAGGGGCACGGAGGTTGGGGGATGTTTGAGTTCTGTGGCCTAAAGGGAGAAGGGTAGATGGATCAGTTGATCTAGCAGCTCTGACCTTTTGGCCAAGGAGATTGTGTCCTGTGTCCTGTTTGTGTTTCATTAAGGGTATCCTTACTGTCCTCATTTAGAGAAAGAGCCGTGACATCAAAAGACTTTGGTATCTTGACCTGGGGGGTTATATTGTCTTAACTGTCACTGACCAGTGCTGACCAATCACAGAGACCACTGCATTGATGAATTGATCATTTATTAGGGCATCTGTTTTAAGTGTATAAAAGCACAAGCTTTATGATTGTTCTTCATCACTCTTGCGAACGACCTGTGGCTAGCACCTCCTTCGTAATGACTGATCAGCAAAGCTTTGTTTAATATTACGTAATTGTATAATCTAAATAAATTGTATTAAAACCACATCTCTTGACTACTCAGATCTACACAGTGCCACTTGAATTTCCACCTTTACACTACACAAAGGTTTTTTCCGATTAAGCCTCACTTTAAAATGTTGGTTCTTGATTCATGTTCTTGTTTTGATGGCTGTGGCATTTTTTGTGTGAGTATACACTAATAGTTATGTTTTAATGTAAAAGATTCATCAAAGGATCTAACTTTTTTTCTTTTGGGCTTATGTATGTACAATTAATGTTTTTATAGTGGTTAAACTGTAAGCTCCTTTGTTTATTGTTGGAATGTTCTGAGACCAGTTAGGTCAAGAGAGGGGATGAAGGATTTAGAGGTATGTCTGTTTGACCGAAGACTGACCACTGTCGGACAGTAAACCCTGGAGGATGGGTGTATCATATTATATGGCCTGCTTTCTAAGATTGTTGATACAATGGAGATTAGTTTGACCAGGGGGGTCATCTGGAGACATGAAGTCTGGGTGATTTTTGGGTCATTTTTATGTTTTATGACACCCTGACTTGTTGCAGGAGAATCCTCATCACCTGGGGGAAGGAGCTCTGGGACATCAGGTTCTGAGGCTGTTGTTTCAGCTGTCACTGAATTGTGTTTGACGGACGTGTCCTGATTGTTGTATAGAAATGACCAGATGTTAGGTACTATATAAAACTGTATATAAACTATATAGGAATGTGTTCCGGTGCACCTGCAGTATGGCCACACTGACGAGAGCTACGCTATTATTACCTAACATTTTGTTTGTCTTGTTAGTGTTTGTAAGTTGTTTTGTCGATTTTGTATTTTGCATTCAGTACGACCAGCAAACACTTCTGGATATTAAGTTTTCACTTAGCAAGGATTATTTTACAAACTTTAATTCCAGAGTTCGAGTTGGAGCTCGGAATGCAGCGGGCTCTTTGTTGTTCCGCCGCTCTGTTTACCTGCGAGACGGAGGAAGAAGAAACAAGGCCGACGTGCTGGAGTCCTCGTCCGAACTCGGAAACGGAGCTTCTAACCTGCTTTTCCAACCACCCTACTCGCTAACGTTCAGGTTAACTTTCTATGGGCCACGGATGTAGCGGTACTAGCATCTCACTGCTCTCCTGTCCTTGAGCTATTAACTGTAAAATCAGACCCTTCTATCTACCTCGGGAGTTCACTGCGGTGGTCATGAGTGCAGTCTACACCCCCCCAGGCAGAAAAGGCTGCTGCTTTGGATGAACTGTATGAGATTATCAATGGTCTGGAGAATGTGCACCATGAGGCAGCCTCATTATATACTAATATATTGCATCTGCTGCATGATTGTGTAACTCACACTATGTAGTCAATTATATTTTGATTAACTTTTTAGAAAGACCAGGGACTGGGGTTGCAAATTAGCCTATTGGCTAGAAACCTTTTACGCAGCACATCTACAACATATTGTTATAGATGTATGTAATAATGTGCGCTGCATTTTCCCTGACAAATAAACAAATAAATAAAATAAAAATCAGAAGCCCTGGGTTGATGCCGCGGTCCAGGCCAACCTGAGAGGCCCGGTCTGTCGCCTTTAACTCTGGGGACCCTGATCAGTACAAGAAGGCCAGATACGACCTTCTGAAGGCGATCAAAGCAGTGAAAAGGGCTTACAGGACCAAGGTGGAGTCCAGCTACCATGGCTCTGACCCCAGGCGCATGTGGAGTGGACTGTGGAGCTATTACAGACTACAAAGGGAGAGGCTACAGTGAGACCCAGTCCTCTGTCCTATTGCCAGACGAGCTGAGTACCTTCTACGCTCACTTTGAGAGGGACAGTGACCCCCCTGCAGTGGAGTTACCTGAGGGCCTAGCCAGTGGTGTGCCTACAATAACTGTAGCTGAGGCATTGCTCCAAAAAGCTCAACCCTCGCAAGGCACCTGGCCCAGACAACATATCAGGTGCTGCGCTGACCAGCTAGCAGGGGTCTTCAGTGACATCTTCCACCTTTCCCTCAGCCTGTCTGTACTCCCCACCTGCATCAAGAGGACCACCATCGTCCCTGTGCCCAAGAACACCAAGGTCACCTGCATGAACGACTATCGCCCGATAGCACTGACCTCTGTCATCATGAAGTGCTTCGAGCGTGCCTCCCACCCTGGACCTTATGCAGTTTGTATACCGGTCCAACAGGTCTACAGACAATGCCATCGCCCTGACTATGCACACCGCTCTCACCTGGACAAAGGGAATACATATGTGCGGATGCTGTTCATTGTCTACAGCTCAGCATTCAACACCATCATCCCCTCCAGACTGGTCTCCAAGCTTCTGGACCTGGGACTAGGGATGCACCGAATCCAGATTTTTTGGGTTCAACCGAATACCGAATCCTACCCCCATCCTCAGTCCATTAATGCAGTAAACACATGATGTAGGCTAAACAACGTCCACAGCAGTGTATTTTTCATTTTATTTTATTTTAACTGTAAAAAAAAAGAATAGGCAACATTATGCCAAGAAGACAAGTGGGAAAGACTATTTTGACAAATACCATATGCCTATCTCAAGATCCAATCAATATCCAAAATATTTGCCTTTTAGATTTCTTGAATTTCTTTTGGATGTTTCATATGCAAATGTTTTAACAGCGGAGATGTTGTGTATTGTTTAGGGTCCTTGCCACCACAAGACAAATAGGCATTGCAAATTGAACATATAGCTCGACTTGAATCGCCTTCTTTTGACTGAAAGTACTGCCAAACAACACTTTTTGTTCGCGAGTTCCATTTTCACGTTCTCTCAGCCTACAGCATGGAACAGTCCACCTACGTAAACACTTTCCTGTAATCAACGGCGGCGTCATTACGTTGACCAGTGTAGCACGTGTAGTGCAAGCGTAGGGTTCGGTGGAAAACAATTCTAAGGTTCCGCCGAAACCGAATCCTGGATTCGGTGCATCTCTACCTGGGACTACCTCATCCACACTGATCACCAACACAGGCACCCCCCAGGGCTGTGTGCTCAGGCCTCTCCTGTTCTCTGTGGTGGGATATTGATTATGGGAGAGCAAGGTAAAGCAAGGAGGGGTAAGAAAACTGTGCAGTTAATGAACTGGATTTAGCCAGAGCAGGAGGAAATATGAAATGGAGAGTGGTTTGGCAAACTTAAGATGAGAAGAGAATGTGTCCAGAGTAGAATAGGCTGTTGTTGCACAACAATGAGTGGGAGAACAGTGAACAGCTGGTGGAGTTAACTGATCTTTGATCTTACTCTTAAGGGACTGAAGTCACCAATAGTAATGGGTTCTGCTGATCTAAGCCAGAATTAAGAGTGATAAAGGAGATGGAAAGTTTGGTTGAGGTAAGTTGCTGAGGGGTTGTTGAAAGTAAGATAAGGAGGCCAGAACATCGGAGGGTGGGGGTCAGGAGAAATGGGCTTTTTCAGTAGTAGAGGAGTTCATCAACAACTTTATCAGCCAGATAAGGCGTTCATAGAACCTTCTAGAAGGTTCTGGGACTTGTGTAATATTAACCAGGGCGGGGCAGAATTATTCTCATCTAGGCTATAAAATGAGAGTGTTGGGGCATTGAGATTGTCTTTTTGCCTTTGTATGAACGAGTAGCTGACTTGCTGAATAAACCGTCGAGCTGCCTTGAGCTGTTGAAAGATATCTTGTCTCAGAATTCTTCATTTTTACTTCTACCGAAGACTTGTTTTTCTTCATCTTCTCCTTGTTCACTCACAACTGTGTGGCAACGCACAGTTCCAACCTCCTTGTTAAGTTTGCTGACGACACAACCATTGTGGGCCTCATCTCTAACAGTGACAAGTCAGCCTACAGAGAGGAGGTTGATACCCTGACATCATGGTGTCAGGGCAATAACCTCTCTCTCAATGTCAGCAAGACCAAGGAGATGATTGTGGACTATAGGAGGCGGCAGGAGGAGGAGCATGCACCCCTTCACGTCAACGGATCCAGAGTGGAAAAGGTCAGCTGCTTCAGGTTCCTAGGGGTGAACATCAGCAATGATCAAGAGGCGATCAAAGCTGCCCAGAAACGCCTCCTCTTCTTGCGGAGACTGAAGATGTTTGGCATGGACTCAGTCATCCTCATTAACTTCTACAGATGCACCATAGAGAGCATACTGACTGGTTGCATCACAGTGAGGTATGGGAGCTGCACAGACAGGGACATCTACCACACACGATGCCTCAGGAAAGCTGGCAGGATTCTAAGAGACTGTTACCACCCATCCTTCAGTCTCTTTACCCTGTTGCCTTCTGGCAGGCGCTACCGAAGCATTCGGTCTCGCACACGCAGACTGGACAAGTTTCTATCCAAGGGCCATCAGGCTTCTGAATGGACATTGATATGGACATTTCTCATTAGCCACTTTACATTGATACATTTCTCACTAGTCACTTTGCACACATTTTCAGCTACTGGTTGCACAATCAGCAATATTGCACTATTGCTCTAACTATACCCCACTTGTCTTAGGTTAGTATAGGTCATTATGTGTTTTAGAGGTTTAGTATATTGTATTGTATATATTGTATACTATTTTGTACATTTAGGACTTTTTTGTTGTTTTTTTTAGCTTATCATAGATGTAATCTATGTTCTAAGTGAGTTCATCCAGACTATTGTTAGCAGTTGTGAACTGACTGGGATATGTTCACGACTGCTACCAATAGTTTGGATGAACTCACAGAGGCTGTGACATCATACATCAGCTTCTGTGAGGACTGATGTATTCCAACACGCACCAGGGTGAGCTTCAACAACGACAAGCCCTGGTTCTCAGCAACGCTCAGAAGGTTGAGGTCAGAGAAGGAGGAAGCATTTCGGAGTGGGGATAGAGACAGATTCAAGGAGTCGAAAAACAGGTTTAGCAAGGCGGTGATAGAGGCTAAACGACGGTACTCAGAAAGACTGAAGCGCCAGTTCTCTGCTAACGACTGCTTCTGTCTGTAGAGGGCTCAGGCAGATTACCAACTACAAGCCCAGAGCCCCCCACTCCACTAACGACTCCCGCCTGGCCAACGACCTGAACGAGTTCTACTGTAGATTTGAAAGACAATTGGACTGTCCTGATCTACCCCCTCCCACCCAAGAGGCCTCCCCCCTCCCCCCCTCTACAGTGACGACTCTCTCCATTCAGGAGAGTGAAGTTAACAGACTTTTCAAGAGGCAGAACCCCCGCAAAGCAGCTGGGCCGGACTCTGTCTCTCCTGCCACCCTCAAGCACTGCGCTGACCAGCTGTCTCCGGTGTTTACCAACACCTCCCTAGAGACATGCCATGTGCCAGCCTGTCTCAAGTCCTCCACCATCATCCCTGTGCCCAAAAAACCAAGGCCAACAGGACTCAATGACTACAGACCCGTCGCCCTGACCTCTGTGGTTATGAAGTCTTTTGAGCGCCTTGTGCTGGCACACCTCAAAGCCATCACAGACCCTTTCCTGGACCCACTGCAGTTTGCCTACAGAGCCAACAGGTCGGTGGATGACGCCGTTAACATGGCCCTCCACTTCACCCTACAGCACCTGGACTCCCCAGCATCCTACGCCAGGATCCTGTTTGTGGACTTCAGCTCTGCCTTCAACACCATAATCCCCGCCCTGCTTCAGGACAAGCTCTCCCAGCTGAATGTGCCCGACTCCACCTGCAGGTGGATCGCAGACTTCCTGTCTGACAGGAAGCAGTGCGTTAAGCTGGGAACACAAGTCTCTGACTCCCGGTCCATCAGCACCGGATCTCTTCAGGGCTGCGTCCTTTCCCCTCTGCTCTTCTCCCTGTACACCAACAGTTGCACCTCCAGTCATCCGTCTGTCAAACTTCTGAAGTTTGCGGACGACACCACCCTCATTGGGCTCATCTCTGACGGGGATGAGTCTGATTATAGGTGGGAAGCTGGCAACCTGGTGACCTGGTGCAGCCAGAACAACTTAGAGCTCAATGCTCTTAAGACAGTGGAGATGGTTGTGGACTTCAGGAAGAATACAGCCCCACTCACCCCCATCACCCTGTGCGACTCCCCAGTCAACACTGTGGAGTCCTTCCGCTTCCTGGTCACCATTCTCTCCCAGGACCTCAAGTGGGAACTGAACATCAGCTCCCTCATCAAGAAAGCACAACAGAGGATGTACTTCCTACGGCAGCTGAAGAAATTCAACCTGTCAAAGACAATGATGGTGCACTTCTACACAGCCATCATTGAGTCCATCCTCAACTCTTCCATCACCATCTGGTACGCTGCTGCCACTGTCAAGGACAAGAGCAGACTGCAGCGTATCATCCACACTGCTGAGAAGGTGATCGGCTGCAATCTGCCTACCCTCGAGGACCTGCACACCTCGAGGACCCTGAGGCGAGTGAGGAAGATTGTGGCCGACCCCTCCCACCCTGGCCACTCCCTGTTCCAGCTACTCCCCTCCGGCAGAAGGCTGCGGTCCATCAGGACCAAAACCTCACGTCATAAGAACAGTTTCTTTCCATCTGCTACTGGCCTCTTCAACAAGGCCAAGGACTCCCATTGACATTCATTCATTATTTAACCCAGTATCTGATTGCACTATGTTGACCACTCATGCTGCTCATTCTTATTCTTATATATATTTTATTTTATATTTAAATTGTTTTATTCTTAGATTGTTTAGTTCTTAGGCATAGTTAAACATCTGTACCTTTACTTAATTTAAGATTTGTATATGTTTAGTGTTTGCACCTCCCTGCATGGGCTGCACTAGGGAGGGGCTAGCAGGTGCTTCAGCACCCCAAAGAAAGACCAAAGCACCCCGATAGCACCCACAAAAATATTGCTCATTTATTAATAGTATTCAGGTCCAGAGTGGCCATCGGGAGAATTGGGAGAATTCACGGTGGGCCGCTCTGCCCGCTTATAAATTGGCCCAGCAGATCGCCTGCTTTCTCTTTGTTTTTTTTCACACAAACCGAATAAAACTATATGTGTTAACAGTTACTGTGACTGATAAGTAAGCTAATAGGCTACACTAGGTTTTAATCTAAATAAGCGCATGATCAGACCGTGGATTAAAAAGTGCCGTTTTCAGTTGTCGCGCATGCTCTCTTTCTCAAACACAAGTGCATGTACCAAGTTTGTTGCCACGGAGACAACCTGTCAGTCTGATTATTTTCCTCTTAAACACCAAGACGGTTTGATTAGTCAGATCTTGGTCTGTCTTGGTTGTTTGAGTTCCCTCTATCTCAATCTGGATCCTACCATCCTATAGTATGTCAGAAATTGTATATCCAGTTAAATAGTAGTACAATATACTAAGAATGTATTACATACTGCATCCAATAGGTCTGTCAGTATCCAAGGCAGCACACTTTTCTGGCTATTTCTGATACACAACCCTTGATGCAGGGATAGTGGTGTTGACCACAGGGAAAGATACAAAACATACTGCCATAAGCCATCATACCATAATGTAATGAAGTAGTATGTCTTAAATATATTCCTGTCTCACCCTGATCTGTTTCACCCATCTCCTGTTTGTCTCCACCCCCTCCAGGTGTCTCCCATCTTCCTTCCTACCCTCATTTATCCCTGTGTTTTCTGTTTGGGGTCAGTTCTTCTTGTTTGTCAAGCCTACAGTGTAGTAATTGGCATTACAAATTAATACGGACAACTGCATGTCCTTAGCCTGCTGGCATATTTACTGAACTGCTTCCATGACAACACACAGATACATTTATACAGCCCCAGGTACGGGGCATCCAGAGGGTCATACTACATCTCCCCTTTCCCCAAAGTAGTGATAAAGCTTTAAATCAAAATGCTCACACTGGCAGAACTGCCTTAACTGTAGGTCACCTAGTCTATTGCAAATATTAAACCTGAACCAAAGATATCAGACAGATTAAACATGAACCTGGCACTGTCTTATTTAATTCTAGGTGTTATGTTTAAAAGTCTTTAAGCCACTCCGGGGCTTTCACCTCTCTCCTTGGGTAGGCCCTCTGCATCCTCTCCCTCGCCCCTTCCCCTTCTTCTGGCCCTGATGCCTGTTCTGTGTCGCCCACAGCCGGTGGTTGGGCTTGTATCTCCTGAGTTGTGCTTTGTTTGTCCTCACCTCTTCTGAGTCTGTTTCCACTACATACGAGCGTCTGCTTTTCTCAGCAGATTCTTTGGTAACACTTTATAATAAGTCAACGCTTTTTGTCATTTACAAAGTGTTAACTAATAGTTAGTTAATCCTTTATAAAACATTTTGAAACATTAACAATACATTATTAAATAGTTAATAAGCTTATTATTAAACACTATGTTGATCATTAATAAACACTGTTAAAAATTATGTATTTTATTCATAAAACAATTCATAAGGTGTTTGATAACTGCATTATCATACTTTATAGACAGCTTGTTAATATAGTTGCAAACCAGTAGTTTAAAAGGTGTTAATGGTACATGAGCTGGTATAGAAAGCATTAGCAAATGGTGAACAAACCATTTACATTACCTTTATAAAGCTTGAGTAAATAACTAACAACATATTTACTTATGTCTTTAATTAATGTATGCCAAGTCGAATACAGGATGTACACTATGCTTTGCAGATATCTTAACAACTATTTTATAAAGACTTACTAATGATGCAACTTCTGATTAGTAATGCAAGTTATAAAGCATTTACTAACTGTTAGTTAAGGCTTTTGCGTGACCTAATCTAAAGTGTGAACTATTTATGCCTTATTAAGCATTTATAGAAAGACTATAGGCCTATAGATGTTGTGTTTTTGTTTTTTAGAAGAAATAGCTGTTAATTTATTTACCTGGGTAATAAAATAGTATTTTATTTCCATTAAGAAGCAATACAGTAGAATTGGTATAAAAGTTGGTTACCCAAAGCTGTATTTTATTTTCAAAAAATGGCTGTAATAAACTGCAAATGTTTAGCTAGCTACTCCTCGACAGGTCTGCAAACGCCTTTGAAAGCAGAGATTTGTTAAAACGTTTGTTAACCGAGACCGTAGGTCGAGGGTTACAAACAAACAAATCGTTTTAACAAATTGAGGCGACAAAGCGTTTCCTGACCTGTCGAAGAGTAAACATTTGGTTTCTTATATACTAACGCTACAACAATATGTGGGAAGATCCCAAATCAAACACTGCGAATCTGGAGCAGACGCCATCTTGTCAGAGCAATCAGCTGCACTTGTACTGGTGACGTCACTACATCTCCAAGGCAACATATCAACAACTCTTTTGAGAACGTCTTCTGATCCAATAAGAACAGCATATTGGTTCAATTGCAACAACAGTTCGAGCGTTCTGATTGGCTAATGGGTAGTCATGCCAGCCGCGTATTAAGTCTTTATATTCTATGCGCGTATTGACCTGCGGTCTGATAACGCTACGTATTCTTATTGCCCTCCGCTGATGTCATCTTCAAAATGAGCGAGATCGAGGAGTTTTACTATCCAGATGACAATGAAGACATCAACAGCGACGAGGAAATTCTTAACTTCCTAAAAGAGCAGAAAAGCGTGAACACAGAGATATAAACGACAAGCGCTAGGCAGATTGCTAGGTTTGGTTGCTCAGATTTCAGATTGGTTGCTAGGTACAGTACTGTACAGTAGGTGCTAACACCTGAAACACACCGTGTGAAGACTTGAGTAGAGCTGAACAAAACGACGGTTTTAAATGAAAAGAGCTAAAAATGCCATATAATAAACAACTTACTAACCTCGACCGTTCGGTCATGCCGGGAAATATCAAACTGAGGTTATAACGTATCGACCGCTGTCACTCTCGGCTAGTAGAGCTAACTAAGTACTGTAGTTAGTAAGACACATGCCTGTCATTACTTCAATAAAATAGTAATTTTGTGTATCACATTGTGTTGTGTCTGTTTCCTTTTGAGAAACCTATGTTCAGCCTTTGTGAATGTGAGGTTCGAGAATGGACAAGAATACCTTAATAAATAACTTATAAATGTTTAATAAGGCATAGATAGTTCACACTTTAGATTAGGTCACGCAAAATCCTTAACTAACACTTAGTAAATGCTTTATAACTTGCATTACTAATCACAAGTTGCATCATTAGTAAGTGTTTATAAAATAGTTGTTATGATACCTTTGTGAATGTGAGGTTTGAGAATGGACAAGAACACCTTAATAAATAACACAAAAGCCTTAACTAACAGTTAGTAAATGCTTTATAACTTGCATTACTAATCACAAGTTGCATCATTAGTAAGTGTTTATAAAATAGTTGTTAAGACATCTGCTAAGTATTAGTGTACATCATGTATTCGACTTGGCATACATTAATTAAAGACATAAGTAAATATGTTGTTAGTTATTTACTCATGCTTTGTAAAGGTAATGTAAATGGTTTGTTCACCATTTGCTAATGCTTTCTATACCAGCTCATGTACCATTAACAGATTATAAACTACAGGTTTGCAACTATATTAACAAGCTGTCTATAAAGTATGGTAATGCAGTTATCAAACACCTTATGAATTGTATTATGAATCAAATCCATAATGTTTAACAGTGTTTATTAATGATTAACATAGCATTTAATAATAAGCTTATTAACTATTTAATAATTGTTAATGTTTCAAAATGTTTTATAAAGGATTAACTAACTATTAGTTAACACTTTGTAAATGCCAAAAAGCGTTGACTTATTATAAAGTGTTACCGATTCTTTTGTGTTTGTGATCCAGACTCATTGACCTGCTTTTAGTTCTGGGGCCCTATCTTGCACCCTATCTTGACTTTGCGCTCCCGGGAGCGGTTCAGCGAAAAAAGGAGGCGTGTTCCGGCGCAAACGTTCCCTGGTGCTATTTTGCAGTTTCAGAAAACAATTCCGCCACAGACCAGGAAAAACGTTGTCTAAAGTCAATGGCGCGTTATTCAGATGCTATTTTAAGGGTGCAAGCTTGGCCCGTGCGCACTGCTGGCAAGGCCAGGGTCTTCTTCCTGCGAAGCTACGTTACATTGTTTTGATTTATTGTATGGCTAGCTGTGTTACATGTCTTTCATGTCAATGATTAAAAAGATTTTCATGAGAAATCTCTATGTATGTGAACTTAATTTGTAACAACTGTGGCAATTTCCTCTCATGCCTGTTTAACCAAAGCTAATTTGGGTGGGTTTCTTCTCCCATGCCCATCAGAATCAGAATTCGGTTTATTCGCCATGTAGCCTATGTTACACAAACACGGAATTTACTGTGGCAGGACGGTGCAAACAATAAACATATACGGGTCTTAAATTAAGTAAAAAAAGTACAATAGTTAAACTAATTCTAAGAACTAAACCATTTAAAAATATAACAATTAAAAAAATAAAATAGGCCTATATATAAAAACAAGAATAAGAATTTGAATGAGCAGCATGAGTGGGCAACTTAGTGCAATGAGAAAACTGCTCTGCCTTTCCCATACAATGTCACTTCTCTATCTTTTACGGACCTGACGAAAACGTCGGTCTCCTCGGCTGTGAAATAGCAAATCCGCCGTTATAATAGCAATCCGTCATGGAACAAGCGCGCATGTTCTTGAAGGGAATGTGAGATTACATTTACATTTAGTCATTTAGCAGATGCTCTTATCCAGAGCGACTTACAGCAAGTACAGGGACATTCTCCCCGAGGCAAGTAGGGTGAAGTGCCTTGCCCATGGACACAACATCATTTTTCACGGCAGGGAATCGAACCGGCAACCTTCTGATTAACCCGACAGATTGGTTTATTGCACGTTACACCAAAACCACACCCATTAGTAATGTAGCTACTTCAGACCAACCCATTTTAGATTTGCGCCAGGCGCAAAGACATTTAACAGCACCAGAGTCCCACCCACAATGTTACTTGGCTTTGCGTTTTGATACTTGCATTTCAGATCGTTAAAACAGGGCCCCTGGTCTCACAGTAGCTCTGTGTCTGTGGTTAAAGTTAACTGTCTGTGTGTGTTTCAGCTGTTTGTCCTTGTCTGCAAAGGCCTTCCTGTTTGGCCATTGAGGTTTGAGTTGAACAGGTGAGACTGGCAATGGTGAGCGCAGTCTCCTGCTCATCAGGAGTTCTGCTGGCGATGGTCCCTGATGCAGCGGTGTGACTTTGTAAGCCAACAGGGCCCTGTATGGGTCAGCATTTTTCCTCAATAGGCCCTTGACGGTTTTCACAGCTCTCTGCCTCTCCATTGCTCTGTGCAAAGTATGGGCTGCTGGTCACATGTCTGAAGTCGTAGTCCTTGGCAAATGAGGAGAAAGAGCCTGAAGAAAACTGAGGGCCATTATCAGTTATCAGTACTTCCGGAACCCCATGTCTAGCAAACATTGATTTAAAGCCATTGATAACTCCTGCTGATGTGGTTATTGGGGGTTTTATTACTTCAATGTATCGAGAGTAGTAGTCTACTAACAATAAGAGTCATTTTCCCAGTAAAACATATCAGCTCCTACTTTCTGCCAGGGCCGCTGTGGCAGCTCTAAGGGTATCATTGGTTCTGGGTGAAGTGGTTGATTTTTAGCACATACCTCACACTGGGCCACCACTCTTGTGATTTGCACACCCAGTCCCTGCCATCAAACTGACTGTTGGGCCCTCAGTCTGCATTTGGTTGTCCCCATATGTCCCTCATGTAGTCTGGCCAGCATTTCCTTCTGTAATGTCTCTGGTATAAAAATCCGCTGGCCTTTCATCAGAAGGTCACCATTCATGTGTAGCTCACTGTGGTGGACCCAATAGGGCTTCAGTTGCTGGGGCAGCTCTTCTTGCCGTGGCCACCCTCTCTTGCACTGTGACATCAGCTGGCTGCAGACGGAATCCTGCTGTTGGTGCTCTGCTATCTGTTGAAGTTTACCCTGGGATGCAGGTAAGTTTTCACGTGTCATATTGATAAATATCTGCACTTCCCCTTCTAGCTGTGCCTCTTCTTCGGTCAGTGGGCGTCTCACAGGAGCCCTGGAGAGTGCATCAGCTGTGATGAGCGCCTTCCCTGGCACGTAAGTTATCTTGTATGTGAACCTCAGCAGTCTGAGGCGGAATCTCTGCACTCTGGGAGGTAAATCATCCAATGCTTTTGTCCTCAACAGGGCCAGTAGTGGTTTATGGTCTGTCTCTATCGTGAATGATAAGCCTATGAGGTATGTACTCAACCTTTCACATGCCCAGGTGACGGCTAACGCCTCCTTTTCAACCTGGGCATAACATTGCTCTGTTTCAGAGAGACTTCGAGAAATGTATGCGATTGGACGCCACTCCACGTGTCTCTGCATAAGGACAGCACCCAGGCCAAAGGATGATGCGTCTGCAGACACTTTTGTTTTGGCTAGTAGTCTGTACTGAGCCAACACTCTCTGTGATGCCAGCTCCTTTTTGAGATTTTCCAATGATGTCTGTTGCATTTGGCCCCAAGACCACTCATTGTTCTTTGATAGCAAGTCTCTGAGCGGTTTGGTGGTGTCTGAAAATTTAGGGATAAACTTTGCAATGTATGTGACCATTCCCAAGAAATGGCTAACATCTGCTGTATTCTGTGGGATGGGCATGTCTGTGATAGCTCTGATTTTCCCGGGGTCAGGTTCTATGGCTCCAGCACTGATTTTGTACCAGCATGTTTTACTCTACCTCCTTTAGTCTTTTCAACCTCTTTTAGTTCCCCTGGCAGTGTTGTAGTACTCGAGACCGGTGTCACAACTGGGGGGATATCACTAAATTGCCTGTGCATTGTTTAATTTATTTGTTAATATCATAAATATTATTGGATGTAAAACATCACGCTTCAAATGCAACCAATAATTTAACTCCTTTCTAATTTGAAATTGCCCATCACCCCTCCTTGCACCCCAAAAGTGAATGAGGAAGATAGGCGAATTAGTGGCTGTCTGAAGATGTTGGCCAAATCAGCTATAATTACATTTGGTTACCTGAACCACAAAGAGTTTACAATAACGTCCAAAAGAAAACACGTGTTGTGTAATTATGAGACGCTCACTGATGAGGCTGGGACTAGGCCTACATAAAACCTTTACCGGCATTTAGAAAGAAAACATAAAAAAACGTTTGCAATCTGCCTCTGTACCAAAACTCTTCAGAAATCTCTTCCCCCCATTACACAAAGAGATTTAGGAAATATTAGCTATGTAACATGCTGTATGTTTCAGGGCGTTAGTTTCAGTTGCTTGCCAGATTTTGTTTGTGATAACGAGCCAGGCCACATAAAGCTATGTAGCAAATGATGAATATAAAGTTATGTTATATCAACGTTAACTCATGTCAGCTCAGCTGTCTCCCAACTTAATGTTACGTAAGTTAAACGCTGTGGTACCGCGCTCCTTCCTTCAGAGAGAGATGTGAAAGCAGAGACCGAGTACTGATGTGCCTCTAAGAAAATAAAAAATATTACAATAATATTTAAAAAGCTGCATTGCCAAGGACACTGCACTACTTTAAGAGTGCACATTTTTTGTTCAAATACACAGTTACAGATCAAATGTAACTTTTTACCTAGTCAAACCCTACTGCTTGTGTGTTTTGAGTGGTCTGGTCTTGACCCGGTCTCACCCTGCCTTGGTCTTGGACTTGACTCGTTATCGCCCAGTCTTGGTCTTAGTCTTGACCCGGTTTCGACCCCTCAAAGTCTCGGTCTTGATACACTCTGGTTTTGGTCATGACTTGGTTTCGGTTTAGGTGGTCTTGACTACAACACTGTCACCTGATCCTGACCTCCTGCCTGGCCTGACTCTGAACCTGCCTGCTGCCCTGTACCTGAATGACTCTGCCTTGTGGATTACGACCCTTGACTGCCCTGACTATTCATTGGCCGGCCCCTTGTACCTTTAATAGACCACAAACATACGACCAATGTGTGGTTCAGTGCGTGGTGTGAGATTAAAACTATAGTTGTGTCATGTTGAACATGAATACAGACCTCAGTGTCTCCAGCTTGCAGAGTGGATTCCCCAGTCCAGCAGAGAGCAGCTTCATGCCGGCATCCTTCAGATCATTGTTACTTAGCTCCAGATGTCTCAGGAAGGAGGTTGACTTCAGAGTTGAGCTCAGAGAAGCACAGCCTTCCTCTGTGATGTGACAGCCTGACAGCCTGTAGAAGGTAATCATGATATTGATTACAGACACTACTATTTTCTAGAGGTAGAAATAAAGAATATCAGTCTGATCATTTCCTATGGGTGTTGTTATTTATTAATGTCACCCAGCGGTGAAATGTACATCTCCAAATTTAAGCAAGGTCAAAGGCACCAAAGCTAAGGTGCGAGTGAAATCTGAAACCCCCACAACAGGTGACCAATTGTGTTATGCGTAAGATCGAAGAACATCTGTAACTATCAATAGTAAAATAGCACATGAAAATAGGTGATCAGTATGTAATTGGATGCCTGGGGGGTAAAGATCAGTTGGGTTCCGGAACCTGCTCACATTTATTGGGATTTTTGTCATCTTGAAGACCAATAAAGCCATTGCATCAAACTTTGCCAAGTTCCAGTGCCACTTTTTGAACTTTGAAGATTGATTGAAAACTTTGAACATTTTCAAACAACAGCACAAAAGCTGCCAGATGCATAACTCCCTGTCCAGGTAAATGTGAGCAGGCCATCAGGAAAATAAATGGGTCACAGCACAGAAATGCAACCCTAACATTCGTAAAATGTAAAAAATAATTAACCCTTTGACGCGTACGAACACACCGGTGTGTTGAGTCCTGGCTGGTCCCTGGAGCGTACCAACACACCGGTGTGTTGGAACGCGTCCTTTAGAATGTCCAGTTTGGCTTATTACGTAACAATAAACTCTTCAGCATTAGCCTACGCGTATGTTATAAACATGAATCTCAATTTACTGTATATTTTGAGAAAGTTTACCTTTATTATCCATAAGAAAACGTTCAAACAATTTAGTTTAGCTAATGTTAGCTAACAGCTAACCAAAAATAACTCACGCCACCTAGTAAACCATAATATTATCCGTTTTCCTTGACTTGGCTATCGCTTTCAACAGATTTTACTATTGTACAACCAACCAGAGATCGAAATAATAGATATACGTTCACAAATATGCATCTAAAACATCTAACATTCGTCTGTCTTTCGTCTCGTTTTGAGCTACTAGAGGCCATCTTTGATTTTTTTGTCTTCCGGCAACAAATATGACCCTTGATGATGTACCCCTTGACCCCGTACACCTCAGTATTTTCTCGTGAGAAGAGTAGGTCATCTCGTTGACCATTTGACACCCACAATGCCAGAGTACTGATCAAAACAAAAAACATGGCAGCCTACATTATCGTCATTAGCCAAGTTAGCTTCCCGAAAGCTACACTACGATAATATATCATATCAATTCACTGTGGATTCACCTGTGTGAATATTTAAAAATCGGAACAGTAATGACAGTACTAAGTTATTTTAATAAATATTTTAATAAGTTAAAAATCCCACACCAACACGTTTCTTAATTTTTAACACGTATCCTTTTACTCATTTCAGGTAGCTAATTACATGTCCAGGAAAGGGTACAATCTCGTCATTGTCACGTTACATATCAATGAATATCATTAGCACACAGCTATAAAAAATATCACATCAAAATTATTTAAAACCTTGACACTGTGTAGGGGTAGGCAAAGCTTCCGTCAACATATCGGCAAAAAGGTACAGCATGTTTGAGTTGTGTTATGTACTGGCTATGTTTAGGACATGATCCTTTACACAGGATCCACTATGGACATCCAGGATCATGAAGGGCTTGGGATTTCTGGATCTGTTGTCATGACAAGTCAACTGGTATTTATTGTCATCATATACTTACAGTACACAATGAAACAAAACAACGTTCTTCCAGGACCTAGACATAACCTAGACAACTACAACAACTGTGTGGAATTAGGTCAATAAAATTGGTCCAATAAGACAAGATGAAATTTGTGACAAATGCCTCAAAACACCAATAAGTGGGGATACTGTGAATGTAAACAAGTAAGCTAGTGCAAGGGAAACTGAATGTAAACATAACATACTAATACCATAATACATGGACATCAGTTATTGAGGTAGCAGCAATATGCAAAAATATTGAGTTTGATGATGTACAGGAGCGTGTGGGGTGCATGGGTTTGTCCACAATGCGTGTGGGTTTGGGGATGCAGCATTTGGTATAGATGTTTGTGAGGGAGGGCAGAGAGATCCTGACTATCTTCTCAGCTGTCCTCACTGTCCTCTGCAGGCTGTGATGCAGCTCCTTGGGATGCTCTCTACAGTCCCTCTATGCAATGTGGTGAGGGTGTGGGATGGGAGATGGGCTTTCAGCCTTTGCAAAAAAATAAACATGCTGCTGGTACATCAAGGAATTAGGTGTTTGACGGTCTCGTTGATGTTCAGCAAGGAATGGTCACTTTGTGCTGACCGTACTTACTCGACACCTGAGAGAAGGCCATGTACTATACATGGACAATTTGTACAGCAGTGCTGTCATGTTCTGTTTCTTGGAACGGGGCCTGTGCGGGCCAACATTCACCTGTAAAATTATAGGGAGATGTTCAAGATATAGAAAACGGTCAACAGCAGGCAATCAAGTGGTATGACAAGTGGTGCGTTTCATTACCCTATGAAACATTACAGTCATACATTGCCGTCTTGTCATTTCAATAGGTTGTTAGATTGAATAAGCATAAAGTCTGGTTTATTCTACATGTCGTCCATCAACTAGCCCTAGCCCAGATTTTCCAAACAAATTACACTTGCCTCTCATTTTTGCTTGAACTGTGGCCTGACAATAAATGAGGAATACATTTTCTATCAACACGGAAATTAATGACAGTAGATGGTAGCAAGAGATCACAAAACATAGCCATCAATATAGAATGGATGTCTGAATTATTGTGTTTGCTTTAATTGGACTAAACATGGCAAGTTAGTAATCGCTAGTTACCTGAATAATACCCTTTACTAGAGCTAGCTAGCAAAAACATCAGATAGTGGAAAACAACCACAGGTCATGCTTTCGTCTCAATATCATGCCACAGGTATGTGTATATTTTGTGGGTATAAATAATCTACTCACCAGAAAAGTTTCCCAGATAAATTGAAGCCAACCAAAAAGGTTTGAAGGTATCCAAGCAGCATGAGCTTGCTTGATCGCCTTTCGCCGAGGTGTCTGGGAGTCATGTTCCAGTCTCGCCTACAGTATAGCTCAATTTGGTTGACGATCAACAGTTGCTGCTAATTTACTTGGCTATGTTACGTAGTTTGTGTAGTAGGATTATAACAAAGTAATGCAAGTGCATCTAGTCAGTCTAGCGTATTACTAGGATTGTAATGTATCGTTTTGTTTTCGTTTAGCTGGCTTACATCCAGTAACTTATTTTGTGAACACTGGCTGCGTTGCCAACTCAGAAGGTTTACGAGATGGAAGCCAGCTAGAGAAAACAAAACGATGAATAGAAATCAAATTAGACTGACTGGATGTATCCAAATTATTTTGTATTCGTTATAATCCGACCACACAAACAACGTAACATAGCCTAGTAAATTAGCAACAGCTAACTTGTTGATTGACTCTTTACTACACTACGAGCTAGCTAGTTTGGCAAAAACATCACCTCGTGAAATACAACAGTTCATGCTTTCATCTCAGTATCGTGCAAACTATATGGGTGGTATAATTTGAGTTATACAAATACTTCAGTCACCAGAATAATAGCCAAAATATCTACTTTGAAGGTTTCCGCCAGTCCCCTGAAGCGGAAGAAATACGTAACGAGAAGGTGGATAAACAAAACAACCAATGAATGGAGTATTTGTCACTAATACGGGGTGCAAACTAGGTCAATGGAAAATGCGAACCGATAAATACTTAAATTGTATAGCAATTCGATTTTAATGCGTCATAATCAATTTCTGGAACGTTGAGATTGATCCAAACTCACGCGCATAAAAAACTCACTCTGGGGGACCAGTCAAGGAATTTAGAACCTACGTGTGAAAGGGTTAACATCACAACAACCACAAAGACACACACGTCCACAATGGGAAAGTAAAACTGGGTTGGAATGTTCTGAGACCAGTTAACCAGTTAGGTCAAGAAAGGGGATGAAGGATTTAGAAGTATGTCCTGGAGGATGGGTGTATCATATTATATGGCCTGCTTTCTAAGATTGTTGATACAATGGAGATTAGTTTGACCAGGGGGGTCATCTGGAGACATGAAGTCTGGGTGATTTTTGGGTCATTTTTATGTTTTATGACACCCTGACTTGTTGCAGGAGAATCCTCATCACCTGGGGGAAGGAGCTCTGGGACATCAGGTTCTGAGGCTGTTGTTTCAGCTGTCACTGAATTGTGTTCGACGGACGTGTCCTGATTGTTGTATAGAAATGACCAGATGTTAGGTACTATATAAAACTGTATATAAACTATATAGGAATGTGTTCCGGTGCACCTGCAGTATGGCCACACTGACGAGAGCTACGCTATTATTACCTAACATTTTGTTTGTCTTGTTAGTGTTTGTAAGTTGTTTTGTCGATTTTGTATTTTGCATTCAGTACGACCAGCAAACACTTCTGGATATTAAGTTTTCACTTAGCAAGGATTATTTTACAAACTTTAATTCCACTTTCTGGAGTTGGAGCTCGGAATGCAGCAGGCTCTTTGTTGTTCTGCCGCTCTGTTTACCTGCGAGACGGAGGAAGAAGAAACAAGGCCGACGTGCTGGAGTCCTCGTCCGAACTCGGAAACGGAGCTTCTAACCTGCTTTTCCAACCATCCTACTCGCTAACGTTCAGGTTAACTTTCTATGGGCCACGGATGTAGCGGTACTAGCATCTCACTGCTCTCCTGTCCTTGAGCTATTAACTGTAAAATCAGACCCTTCTATCTACCTCGGGAGTTCACTGCGGTGGTCATGAGTGCAGTCTACACCCCCCCAGGCAGATAAGGCTGCTGCTTTGGATGAACTGTATGAGATTATACAACATATTACAACATATTGTTATTGATGTATGTAATAATGTGCGCTGCATTTTCCCTGACAAATAAACAAATAAATAAAATAAAAATCAGAAGCCCTGGGTTGATGCCGTGGTCCAGGCCAACCTGAGAGGCCCGGTCTGTCGCCTTTAACTCTGGGGACCCTGATCAGTACAAGAAGGCCAGATACGACCTTCTGAAGGCAATCAAAGCAGTGAAAAGGGCTTACAGGACCAAGGTGGAGTCCAGCTACCATGGCTCTGACCCCAGGCGCATGTGGAGTGGACTTAGAGCCATCACAGACTACAAAGGGAGAGGCTACAGTGAGACCCAGTTCTCTGTCCTACTGCCAGACGAGCTGAGTACCTTCTACGCTCACTTTGAGAGGGACAGTGACCCCCCTGCAGTGGAGTTACCTGAGGGCCTAGCCAGTGGTGTGCCTACAATAACTGTAGCTGAGGCATTGCTCCAAAAAGCTCAACCCTCGCAAGGCACCTGGCCCAGACAACATATCAGGTGCTGCGCTGACCAGCTAGCAGGGGTCTTCAGTGACATCTTCCACCTCTCCCTCAGCCTGTCTGTACTCCCCACCTGCTTCAAGAGGACCACCATCGTCCCTGTGCCCAAGAACACCAAGGTCACCTGCATGAATGACTATCGCCCGATAGCACTGACCTCTGTCATCATGAAGTGCTTAGAGCGTGCCTCCCACCCTGGACCTTATGCAGTTTGTATACCGGTCCAACAGGTCTACAGACAATGCCATCGCCCTGACTATGCACACCGCTCTCACCTGGACAAAGGGAATACATATGTGCGGATGCTGTTCGTTGTCTACAGCTCAGCATTCAACACCATCATCCCCTCCAGACTGGTCTCCAAGCTTCTGGACCTGGGACTAGGGATGCACCGAATCCAGATTTTTTGGGTTCAACCGAATACCGAATACTACCCCCATCCTCAGTCCATTAACGCAGTAAACACATGACGTAGGCTAAACAACGTCCACAGCAGTGTATTTTTTCATTTTATTTTATTTTAACTGTAAAAAAAAAGAATAGGCAACATTATGCCAGGAAGACAAGTGGGAAAAACTATTTTGACAAATACCATATGCCTATCTCAAGATCCAATCAATATCCAAAATATTTGCCTTTTAGATTTCTTGAAATTCTTTCGGATGTTTCATATGCAAATGTTTTAACAGCGGAGATGTTGTGTATTGTTTAGGGTCCTTGCCACCACAAGACAAATAGGCATTGCAAATTGAACATATAGCTCGACTTGAATCGCCTTCTTGTGACTGAAAGTACTGCCAAACAACACTTTTTCTGCTCGCGAGTTCCATTTTCACGTTCTCTCAGCCTACTGCATGGAACAGTCCACCTACGTAAACACTTTCCTGTAATCAACGGCAGCGTCATTACGTCGACCAGTGTAGCACGTGTAGTGCAAGCGTAGGGTTCGGTTCGGTGGAAAACAATTCTAAGGTTCCGCCGAAACCGAATCCTGGATTCGGTGCATCCCTACCTGGGACTACCTCATCCACACTGATCACCAACACAGGCACCCCCCAGGGCTGTGCTCAGCCCTCTCCTGTTCTCTGTGGTGGGATATTGATTATGGGAGAGCAAGGTAAAGCAAGGAGGGGTACTTGAGGTCATATTTTGGGGGCTGCCTGTTAACTGTGTAGTTAAGAAAACTGCGCAGTTAATGAACTGGATTTAGCCAGAGCAGGAGGAAATATGAAATTGAGAGTGGTTTGGCAAACTTAAGATGAGAAGAGAATGTGTCCAGAGTAGAATAGGCTGTTGTTGCACAACAATGAGTGGGAGAACAGTGACCTATGCACTTTTGTAAAACTCTTTCTTGGAAGTCGCTTTGGATAAAAGCATCTGCTAAATGCATAAATGTAAATGTAGAACAGCTGGTGGAGTTAACTGATCTCTGATCTTACTCTTAAGGGACTGAAGTCACCAATAGTAATGGGTTCTGCTGATAAGCCAGAATTAAAAGTAATAAAGGAGATGGAAAGTTTGGTTGAGGTAAGTTGCTGAGGGGTTGTTGAAAGTAAGATAAGGAGGCCAAAACATCGGAGGGTGGGGGTCAGGAGAAATGGGCTTTTTCAGTAGTAGAGGAGTTCATCAACAACTTTATCAGCCAGATAAGGCGTTCATAGAACCTTCTAGAAGGTTCTGGGACTTGTGTAATATTAACCAGGGCGGGCGGAATTATTCTCATCTAGGCTATAAAATGAGAGTGTTGGGGCATTGAGATTGTCTTTTTGCCTTTGTATGAACGAGTAGCTGACTTGCTGAATAAACCGTCGACCGTGGCAACGCACAGTTCCAACCTCCTTGTTAAGTTTGCTGACGACACAACCATTGTGGGCCTCATCTCTGACAAGTCAGCCTACAGAGAGGAGGTTGATACCCTGACATCATGGTGTCAGGACAATAACCTCTCTCTCAATGTCAGCAAGACCAAGGATATGATTGTGGACTATAGGAGGCGGCAGGAAGAGGAGCATGCACCCCTTCACATCAACGGATCCAGAGTGGAAAAGGTCAGCTGCTTCAGGTTCCTAGGGGTGAACATCAGCAATGATCTCACCTGGTCTGCTCAGACCAGGTGAGGTGATCAAAGCTGCCCAGAAACGCCTCCTCTTCTTGCAGAGACTGAAGATGTTTGGCATGGACTCAGTCATCCTCATTAACTTCTACAGCTGCACCATAGAGAGCATACTGACTGGTTGCATCACAGTGAGGTATGGGAGCTTCACAGACAGGGACACCTACCACACACGATGCCTCAGGAAAGCTGGCAGGATTCTAAGAGACTGTTACCACCCATCCTTCAGTCTCTTTACCCTGTTGCCTTCTGGCAGGCGCTACCGATATAGAGACAGATTCAAGGAGTCGAAAAACAGGTTTAGCAAGGCGGTGAGAGAGGCTAAACGACGGTACTCAGAGAGACTGAAGCGCCAGTTCTCTGCTAACGACTGCTTCTGTCTGGAGAGGGCTCAGGCAGATTACCAACTACAAGCCCAGAGCCCCCCACTCCACTAACGACTCCCGCCTGGCCAATGACCTGAACGAGTTCTACTGTAGATTTGAAAGACAGTTGGACTGTCCTGATCTACCCCCTCCCACCCAAGAGGCCTCCCCCCTCCCCCCCTCTACAGTGACGACTCTCTCCATTCAGGAGGGTGAAGTTAACAGACTTTTCAAGAGGCAGAACCCCCGCAAAGCAGCTGGGCCGGACTCTGTCTCTCCTGCCACCCTCAAGCACTGCGCTGACCAGCTGTCTCCGGTGTTTACCAACACCTCCCTAGAGACATGCCATGTGCCAGCCTGTCTCAAGTCCTCCACCATCATCCCTGTGCCCAAAAATCCAAGGCCAACAGGACTCAATGACTACAGACCCGTCGCCCTGACCTCTGTGGTTATGAAGTCTTTTGAGCGCCTTGTGCTGGCACACCTGGAAAAACTGCCATAACACTCTGCCTTGTGGATTACGACCCTTGACTGCCCTGACTATTCATTGGCCGGCCCCCTTGTACCTTTAATAGACCACAAACATACGACCAATGTGTGGTTCAGTGCATGGTGTGAGATTACAACTATAGTTGTGTCATGTTGAACATGAATACAGACCTCAGTGTCTCCAGCTTGCAGAGTGGATTCCTCAGTCCAGCAGAGAGCAGCTTCATGCCTGAATCCCCCAGGTTGTTGTTACTCAAGTCCAGCTGTGTCATATCTGAGGAGGGGAGAGCTGAGGCCAGCGCTTCACAGCACCGTTCTGAGAGGTTACAGTCATTCAGCCTACATGACATAAGGAGAACATGAGACATCATCAGAGGCATGTTTATCATACAATCATGAAATATAATATCCAACCCTTATACATACAGAGCAGTTTTGGAGTCTTTGACCACTGGCAGCAGCCTCAGAAGACCTTCCTCTGATCTGGAGTATAGCTTCAGATCAAACACGTCCATCTTCTCTTTTGAAGTCAGCAACACAAAGACCAGAGCTGACCACTGTGTAGATGAGAGCTTCTTCTCACTGGAGAGACTTCCTGAGCTCAGGTAGTGTTGGATCTCCTCCACCAGAGAATGGTCGTTCAGTTCATTCAGGCAGTGGAACAGATTCATGCATCTCTCTGCAGAGGGATCCTCTCTGATCATCTCCTTGATGTACTTGACTGTTTCCTCATGGCTCTCTGTCTTGTTACTGTTCTGACTCAGTAGGCCTCGTAATGGAGTCTGGTTGGACTCCATTGAGAGGCCCAGGAGGAAGCGGAGGAAAAGGTCCAGCTGTCCATTCTTACTCTGCAAGGCCTTGTCCACAGCACTCTTGTAGAATCGGACTTCTGGTTTCTCTCTGAAAAGATCAAGTACAGCAAAGAACGGTTTGTTGAACCAGGAAGCTGATGGAGTCTCAGACATCAGATTCTGCTTGTTGTCGATTAATGAGAGAAACACAAACACAGCAGCCAGATACTCCTGAAAGCTCAGATGGACAAAGCAGAACACCTTCTCCTGGAAGGCTTTACCATCCTGTCTGAAGATCTGTGTGAACACTCCTGAGTGCACTGAGGCATCACAGACATCAATGCCACACTCTGTCAGGTCTTTCTCATAGAAGATCAGGTTGCCTTTCTCCAGATGGTGGAAGGCCAGTTTTCCCAGTGACAGAATACTCTTAATGCTCTCTTCATCCCAGTGTGGATCTGTCTCAGTTTTCCCATGATACTTCACGTTCTTCTGTTTGGTCTGTAACACCAGGAAGGTTGTGTACATCTCAGTCAGGGTCTTGGGCATCTTCTCCATCTTCTCTTTCTTCTCTGATCTCAGCATGTGCTCTAGGACGGTCACACACATTAGGGAGAAGACTGGAATGTGGCACATGATGTAGAGAGTTCTTGATTCCTTGATGTGTGAGATGATTTCCTTGGCCAGGATCTCATCACTGCATCTCTTCATGATGAACTCATCCTTCTGTGGGTCATTGAACCCTCGTACCTCCGTCACCTGGTCAACACTCTTACAAAGGATCGGATCGGCTGCTGCAGGTCGAGTGGTGATCCAGAGGAGAGCAGAAGGAAGCAGATCTTTCATGATCAGGTTTGTCAGCAGCACATCTATGGTCTTTTGCTCTGTGACATCATTACAGCTCTCGTACTCCGTGTAGTTGAGGGGCATCTGGAACTCATCAAGACCATCCAAGATAAATAGAACTTTCAATTCTGTCTTGTTTTCTTGTATCTTTGTGAAAATGGCATTAAGAAACTCTTTCTCCATTTCCTTGAAACATTTTTGAATTACACCCATCAAGGTGTGCCTCTCTTTCTTCAACAAATTCAGCTGTCGAAAAGGCAGTGGGAAAATGAAATCAATGTCTTGGTTTTGTTTGCCGTTTGCCCAGTCCAGAGCGAACTTCTGTGAACATATTGTTTTGCCAATGCCAGCGATTCCCTTTGTCAGAACTCTTCTGATACGTTTGTTTTGTTTAGATGGGTGTTTAAATATGTTGTTGCATGTAATTGGTTTCTCTGACCCTCTAATCTTCCTGTATAATCCCTCAATCTGTCGCACTTCATGTTGGTCATTAACCTCTCCACCTCCAGCCTCTGTGATGTAGAGCTCTGTGTAGATACTGTCCAGGGAGATTTTCTCGCCATGCGGTTTCATCCCATCAAGTATTTCTTCATACGTATATTTTAGTTGTTCTTGATGTTTGACTTTGTTGTATTTGATGTTTTCTGCATCATCTACAGAAAAAAACATCCATATGTGAACTCTAACGTTTAAACATTTGTAATTCATTCATATCATTCAAATACAATTAAGATATCCCAATTTGAAAGTGAATTAGCAGCTTAATATTATAGCCTCTTCATTACAAGATTTAACACAAGGGTTAATTGGGGAAAAGTACATTTATATTTTGTATTGTGTCTTTATGATTGATGATGATTGTAATTATTGTTAATGTAATGCACTTCATTCTATCCATCATTCAGCTCTCTACCTTCTAAATGACCAGTAGATATCAGCAGATAATAATCAGTCAGATTATTACCATGCTCTGAGAATTCAATCTATCATTCAGCTCTCCCTATAAATTATCGACAGAAAATTTACCAGTACAGTAAAATTACTATTTCATCATGATAATTTATTATGTACCATGACAGTCTATTTTATCATGATCATTTCTTATGTACCATGACAGTCTATTTTATCATGATCATTTCTTATGTACCATGACAGTCTATTCTATCATGATCATTTCTTATGTACCATGACAGTCTATTTTATCATGATCATTTCTTAAGTACCATGAGGCTCTGAGGGGTTTCCACCAGGAGCAGCAGCATGGCCTCCAGTCTCAGTCGTGTTGGAGGAACCCTGGACTTCCTGAGGAAGACAGGAAGTTAAACTGTTCCCACCAGCCTCCTCAGCACCACTGACACCTGTGAGGAGAGAGAAGACAGGAAGAGTCAGGGCTGAACTGTCTCATCCTCTCAGGTGTTACACTCTGTGGAGCTGTGGGTGACATGTAAGGATCATGTCCTGTGTCTGTGCTGGGTTTCATGTCCTGTGTGGACTGGGGTTGGTGTTAGCGTGCTGGACTACCACTAATATAATGTCACCTTGTTTAGTTAAGAGAAGGGTGTCAGTCGTCCTTACAGTGTCTGCAGTCCTAAGTGATAGATACACATGCAGAATAACACTGCAGACACAGAAAGGAGGGCAACATCTCCTCTACACTGCATCTCTGGCAGTGAATACAACATGTCTGGATATTATTCCACCACACCTTATGAGTTTGCAGCAAGGCCGTAGCCATGGAGTCAACATTGGGGGGGACAAAATACATTTTTTATGATAATTTCGGACAGCATGGGTGGTTGCCTGTCGTAGTGTAGCACATTTATATTTGTATTTAGATTTTTATATCAATATATTGGGGGGGACATTTTGACCAGATTTGAATATTGGGGGGAATGTGTCTCCCCAATATATATTATGATTACGGCCTTGGTTTGCAGCATTATCACTGCATTGTTGTTTTTATTCATATTTTGCAAACATACAATTTACAAAACACTTACTCAGCAACTCAGAAAGATCATGTTGGTTCATCTCCCTCAGGATCTCCACAGTGATCTTCAGAGCTCCTTTGAGTCCATATGTCTCCACCATCTTATCCACTGTGTCCAATTCATCAGCGTTCTCCAACTTGTTCTTTGGGATGGGATCAAACCCATCTGGAACTTCATCCTGCAGGAACCATTTAAACTTCTTCAGCTCCTTTTCCCCGAGCTGCTCCAGAGTTTTCAACAGCTGCTTTTTATTACTTGTGGCCATTGTGGATCACTGGAAAGAGTGGATTGTGTGTTGCTTAGTAAAATAAAGTTCAAACATTTCTTAAAAACTAGACTTTAAGTGACAAAAGATGTTTCTACATTTACAGGCGAGTAGGGTGAAGTGCCTTTCCCAAGGACACAACGTCATTCTGTACAGCCGGAAATCGAACCAACAACCTTCTGATTACTAGTCCGTTTCCCTAACCGCTCAGCCACCTGACTCACTTTCTAAATTAGTATGTTAAAAGCCATTGCCATCACACAAGAATTGTTGTTTTCTTTCAGACT
The DNA here is from genome assembly GCF_963692335.1 of Osmerus eperlanus. Classification (NCBI taxonomy): domain Eukaryota; kingdom Metazoa; phylum Chordata; class Actinopteri; order Osmeriformes; family Osmeridae; genus Osmerus; species Osmerus eperlanus. The sequence continues at coordinate 12,071,810 of NC_085035.1, forward strand.
CATTTTGTTTCACACTTCACAACATTTTGTTGTTTGTAGTCTTGTGTGTTGGCTGACAGTAAACTTAGTAACAGTGATAACTAAATTACATCTTCTGTGTTGCCAACCTCCGTGTTCTGTGTAAACTATGTAATGTAGGGAGTCAGGTGGCTGAGCGGTTAGGGAATTGGGCTTGTAATCAGAAGGTTGCTGGTTCGATTCCTGCTGTACAAAATGACGTTGTGTCCTTGGGCAAGGCACTTCACCCTACTTGCCTCGGGGGAATGTCCCTGTACTTACTGTAAGTCGCTCAGGATAAGAGCGTCTGCTAAATATAAATGTAATGAATGAGGAAACACCTGTAGTTTAACCCAGGCAGCACCAGCAGTTATGGATCCCATGATGACAAAGTACTGGGTACCGGGTTAGTTTGGGATTTGAAATCGTAACTTTGCTTTGGGTATATTAGTAAAGGTATATGTCGATGTAGACAGTAATATGGACTACGACACCTATTATGTCCAGAAACATGACCTGTCATTTATAAATATAATCATTCCACTTCACACCAATGAATCATTCAGCAGTGTACAAAGAAAAGTAGAATGGGGCAACAAAAACACACTAAGCTAAACTTAACCCTACGCTGACAGTGCTATAAACTAAACCTTACCTGTTAGGACCTCTGCAACAAAACCTGTTTTTGAGCTCAACTTAACCCTACACTGCCAGTGCTATAAACTAAACCTTATCTGTTAGGACCTCTGCAACAAAACCTGTTTTTGAGCTAAACTTAACCCTACACTGCCAGTGCTATAAACTAAACGTTATCTGTTAGGACCTCTGCAACAAAACCTGTTTCTAAACTAAACTTAACCCTATGCTGACAGTGCTAGCTAGTTCAATTTTCTGTCTGGAGGTGCTCGAAATGATTCTCATCTATCTGGTTTGACCCATTTCTACATTCCAGTCCTGTGCTGCTACAGAGCTCTGTAGAAACCATGTCATGGATGAGGAAATGTAGTTTCACTTGACGCTCCCAGTAGAAATGATGGGAGTTGGGTGGAGTTGTGAGTCTCATGACTTATAAGAATGATGGGTAAATACAAAGTGATCTAAACAAATTATTTTAAAACCTCTGCCAGTCTGATGTACAATCCCCCCTAATCATTCCAGAAACATGACTTGTCACCCTGTCACATGATCATCATTGTTCTGTGTTCTGTACTGTAACTCTGGATGTTTGTCCTTCCTCACCTGCAGCCTACATCACCTGCCCTGCCAGAACCCTCCTCTCTCTGCCCTGTCTCTGATCACCTGCCCTGCCAGAACCCTCCTCTCTCTGCCCTGTCTCTGATCACCTGCCCTGCCAGAACCCTCCTCTCTCTGCCCTGTCTCTGATCACCTGCCCTGCCAGAACCCTCCTCTCTCTGCCCTGTCTCTGATCACCTGCCCTGCCAGTAAAGGAGACAGGGGGTGAGCAGGAGAGAGGTGGAGGAGTAGAGGAGGAGAGAGGAGGTAAAGGAGACAGGGGTGAGGAGGAGAGAGGGGGGTAGAGAGGTAGGCAGAGAGGGAAAGAGAGGGAGAGAGGGTAGAGAGATAGAGAGGTAAGAAGTAGAGGAGGAGACAAGGTAGAGCAGGTAAATGATGTAGGCTACACCTTGTACCTCATAAACAAGGTAGAGCAGGTAAATGATGTAGGCTACACTGTGTACCTCATAAACAAGGTAGAGCAGGTAAATGATGTAGGCTACACCTTGTACCTCATCAACAAGGTAGAGCAGGTAAATGATGTAGGCTACACCTTGTACCTCATAAACAAGGTAGAGCAGGTAAATGATGTAGGCTACACCTTGTACCTCATCAACAAGGTAGAGCAGGTAAATGATGTAGGCTACACCTTGTACCTCATAAACAAGGTAGAGCAGGTAAATGATGTAGGCTACACTTGTACCTCATAAACAAGGTAGAGCAGGTAAATGATGTAGGCTACACCTTGTACCTCATAAACAAGGTAGAGCAGGAAAATGATGTAGGCTACACCTTGTACCTCATAAACAAGGTAGAGCAGGTAAATGATGTAGGCTACACCTTGTACCTCATAAACAAGGTAGAGCAGGTAAATGATGTAAGCTACACCTTGTACCTCATAAACAAGGTAGAGCAGGTAAATGATGTAGGCTACACTTGTACCTCATAAACAAGGTAGAGCAGGTAAATGATGTAGGCTACACTTGTACCTCATAAACAAGGTAGAGCAGGTAAATGATGTAGGCTACACCTTGTACCTCATAAACAAGGTAGAGCAGGTAAATGATGTAGGCTACACTTGTACCTCATAAACAAGGTAGAGCAGGTAAATGATGTAGGCTACACCTTGTACCTCATAAACAAGGTAGAGCAGGTAAATTATGTAGGCTACACCTTGTACCTCAAAAACTGTCAAATATACAAGCAAGAAGTCATAAAAGACAAAAACATTGCAGTGTGAAATCTGTAGCACTCCCATTGAAAAGCTTTTTTTCAACATACCAATTGCACCTCAAATTCAGACACTGCTTTAGAATCCTCCCATTCAAAACAGCATGAGCTACAGACACCAAGGGCCACAGAATGAACATGTCACCTCGAACATATATCATGGTGAAAGATATCAAAACGTATCAAAACAGTTGGAATTCTGTCAGATCCAAACAATTTGTCTTTTCATTTCAGTTCTGACGGCTCACCTGTGTACATATCTTCCAGATGTTCAATATGGCCGATACAGCTGCATTTAAACAAGCTCCCTCATATCTCAGAAGGGAGCGCTTGTGGGTCTTTGGTTTGGTGCTCAAGAGACACTCCTGTCCATTTTCTCTGACTCTTTGTTGGCCAAAACACTGGCATCCAAAGGTGTTTTAGAGAAAAACTGGAACATGTGTGAACAGCAAGATTGTTGGACTATGTGGTTGTGTAGATGTAAAGGCAAGACGAGCCAAGAAAAACACCACACAGTTTAAAGGGTACTTTGGTTGTGGCTTCTGTTTACATCCTGGTACTCTAGTAGAGAAACAGGAGAGGTACACTGTGCTGCTACAGAACATCCTGACAGAGAGGTAAAGAACATGCTGGAAGATACATAGCAAGCAGTAGAGAAACAGGTGAAGGACACTGTGGAGGTAGTCAGGTGGAGGAGAGCTGGAGGGAGATACAGGTGGAGGTAGTCAGGTGGAGGAGAGCTGGAGGGAGATACAGGTGGAGGTAGTCAGGTGGAGGAGAGCTGGAGGGAGATACAGGTGGAGGTAGTCAGGTGGAGGAGAGCTGGAGGGAGATACAGGTGGAGGTAGTCAGGTGGAGGAGAGCTGGAGGGAGATACAGGTGGAGGTAGTCAGGTGGAGGAGAGCTGGAGGGAGATACAGGTGGAGGTAGTCAGGTGGAGGAGAGCTGGAGGGAGATACAGGTGGAGGTAGTCAGGTGGAGGAGAGCTGGAGGGAGATACAGGTGGAGGTAGTCAGGAAGTAAATCAGACTAAACTGTTGAGTCTGATTCTCGTGTCTCTGGTTCAGATGGACCATCTGTTACATTCCAGCTTATACAGTGCTCTTGGAAGATGACACTAGTTTTATTTAGACTTGCTTCATGTAGAAATATTAAATGTTTTTATAAAAATGGTCTCTTTTGTAACTGATGGATTGTCTAAATGTTTATTATATGAATCTCTTCTGATAACCAGCCAGTTACTCCTCAACTGTACTCATCACTCCTGCTCATGTCTGATGTCTTATCAGTCTGTCAGCCTCTGTTCTGTAGAAACCATGTCAGGAATGAGGAAATGCACATGTTGAGAACATGTCCTTCCCTGTAACAGATGACAGAGCTCACCAGACCGGTTGAGGTAACAGAGGTTTAGTCTGAGAACATTTGAGGCAAAGTTAACCCAGAGATGGACACTTGGTGAGACTGAGGGGGTGCAGTCTACAAGATGCAGTCTGTGTATATAGGAGAGGTCTACAAGATGCAGTCTGTGTATATAGGAGAGGTCTACAAGATGCAGTCTGTGTATATAGGAGAGGTCTACAAGATGCAGTCTGTGTATATAGGAGAGGTCTACAAGATGCAGTCTGTGTATATAGGAGAGGTCTACATGATGCAGTCTGTGTATATAGGAGAGTTATAAACATAATGGGATATATCATCATGCTTTCCTTCATTAACCTGCATTGAACAAATCTCCACTTCCCAAGGTGCTGGTTTGTCACTCAGGTCATTTATATCAGTCAAGCATCCTGGGCCTCCTAAGACATGATCCTGACTGAACCATACAGACAGGTCATTCTCTCTCTCTCTCTCTCTCTCTCTCTCTCTCTCTCTCTCTCTCTCTCTCTCTCTCTCTCTCTCTCTCTCTCTCTCTCTGTTCCTTTCAGACAGAACAGTGCAGGGGGGCACATAGGGACCACCACCCCTTTCTAACCATGTCTGTCTGTCTGTCTCTCTCTCTCTCTCTCTCTCTCTCTCTCTCTCTCTCTCTCTCTCTCTCTCTCTCTCTCTCTCTCTCTCTCTCTCTCTGTCTCTCTCTCTCTCTCTCTCTCTCTCTCTCTCTCTCTCTCTGACCACACATTCCAATCTTGTACTTCTACTGTTGAAACCCTTTCATGTATGAGGACTAGGGGTGTAACGATACACTCAGCTCACGATTCGATACGTATCACAATACTGGGTGTACGATACATTACGTATCACGATATTTTGAACACCATTTTTTATTAAATACATTCAATTAACAGATTTTTTCCAAAACATTGAACATTTGTAAATAATTTTTTTGTTGTACATACAATTGAGTTCACTCAGTTCAACCGATTTCTGTGAATGCAGTGAATGCACGCATGACGCAGGTGCAGAGTAGGTCGCGTGCTGGTAGCTCAACCAATAGGATCAAACGGACGTCATATTGTAAAAATATTGCCATAACTCTACGATACATATTGTAACATTTTTGTATTGCAATATATTGTTCCACGATATATTGTTACACCCCTAATGAGGACAATTAGTTTTTATAGTAGAATGGAGCAACAAACCTGTTTCTAAGCTAAACTTAACCCTACGCTGACAGTGGAGCTAGTTCAATCTACTGTCTGGAGGTGCTCAAAATGAAATATAGAAATTGATATATTTTCATTGTCACATTAATCATAATGACATTTTGTATTTATCAATTATTCTTCAAGAAAATGTCATTTTCCTGTCAATCAGCACCCTTCCCCCTCTCTATCCCCACTGTAGAGTTTAGTTTGATTCAAATCTATCTGGTTTGACCCATTTCTACATTCCAGTCCTGTGCTGCTACAGGGCTCTGTAGAAACCATGTCATGTATGAGGAAATGCAGTTTCACTTGACCCACGTTGTGGGTCTCATGACTTATAAGAATGATGGGTAAATACGACGTGAATCTGAACACATTTGACAACAACACTGTATGTGTCATTAAGGGTTTAAAGAATATTATATTTGTATATCATATTTAGAGTGCTTTGGTCCTCTATAGGCTGAGGAGCTAGCGCTAACAGCTTTTGATTGTGGGTCAAAGAGATGGATAGCCTATGACAACCTATGATGACATAAACCTTCATTCAATACACCCTCTAGTGTAAACCTGTTCCATGTGTTCCTCTGTGCATTGGTGAATGTTTCATTTGCACTGTGCAAGAGTATCCTGAGCATGAGAAAGACCCTGATCAGAGACAGGGCAGAGAGAGGAGGGTTCTGGCAGGGCAGGTGATCAGAGACAGGGCAGAGAGAGGAGGGTTCTGGCAGGGCAGGTGATCAGAGACAGGAGGTGTCTGGAGGTGTCTGGAGGTGCTCAAAATGAAATATAGAAATTGATATATTTTCATTGTCACATTAATCATAATGACATTTTGTATTTATCAATTATTCTTCAAGAAAATGTCATTTTCCTGTCAATCAGCACCCTTCCCCCTCTCTATCCCCACTGTAGAGTTTAGTTTGATTCAAATCTATCTGGTTTGACCCATTTCTACATTCCAGTCCTGTGCTGCTACAGGGCTCTGTAGAAACCATGTCATGTATGAGGAAATGCAGTTTCACTTGACCCACGTTGTGGGTCTCATGACTTATAAGAATGATGGGTAAATACGACGTGAATCTGAACACATTTGACAACAACACTGTATGTGTCATTAAGGGTTTAAAGAATATTATATTTGTATATCATATTTAGAGTGCTTTGGTCCTCTATAGGCTGAGGAGCTAGCGCTAACAGCTTTTGATTGTGGGTCAAAGAGATGGATAGCCTATGACAACCTATGATGACATAAACCTTCATTCAATACACCCTCTAGTGTAAACCTGTTCCATGTGTTCCTCTGTGCATTGGTGAATGTTTCATTTGCACTGTGCAAGAGTATCCTGAGCATGAGAAAGACCCTGATCAGAGACAGGGCAGAGAGAGGAGGGTTCTGGCAGGGCAGGTGATCAGAGACAGGGCAGAGAGAGGAGGGTTCTGGCAGGGCAGGTGATCAGAGACAGGGCAGAGAGAGGAGGGTTCTGGCAGGGCAGGTGATCAGAGACAGGGCAGAGAGAGGAGGGTTCTGGCAGGGCAGGTGATCAGAGACAGGGCAGAGAGAGGAGGGTTCTGGCAGGGCAGGTGATCAGAGACAGGGCAGAGAGAGGAGAGTTCTGGCAGGGCAGGTGATCAGAGACAGGGCAGAGAGAGGAGAGTTCTGGCAGGGCAGGTGATCAGAGACAGGGCAGAGAGAGGAGGGTTCTGGCAGGGCAGGTGATCAGAGACAGGGCAGAGAGAGGAGGGTTCTGGCAGGGCAGGTGATCAGAGACAGGGCAGAGAGAGGAGGGTTCTGGCAGGGCAGGTGATCAGAGACAGGGCAGAGAGAGGAGGGTTCTGTCAGGGCAGGTGATCAGAGACAGGGCAGAGAGAGGAGGGTTCTGGCAGGGCAGGTGATCAGAGACAGGGCAGAGAGAGGAGGGTTCTGACAAGGCAGGTGATCAGAGACAGGGCAGAGAGAGGAGGGTTCTGGCAGGGCAGGTGATCAGAGACAGGGCAGAGAGAGGAGGGTTCTGGCAGGGCAGGTGATCAGAGACAGGGCAGAGAGAGGAGGGTTCTGGCAGGGCAGGTGATCAGAGACAGGGCAGAGAGAGGAGGGTTCTGGCAGGGCAGGTGATCAGAGACAGGGCAGAGAGAGGAGGGTTCTGGCAGGGCAGGTGATCAGAGACAGGGCAGAGAGAGGAGGGTTCTGGCAGGGCAGGTGATCAGAGACAGGGCAGAGAGAGGAGGGTTCTGGCAGGGCAGGTGATCAGAGACAGGGCAGAGAGAGGAGGGTTCTGGCAGGGCAGGTGATCAGAGACAGGGCAGAGAGAGGAGGGTTCTGGCAGGGCAGGTGATCAGAGACAGGGCAGAGAGAGGAGGGTTCTGGCAGGGCAGGTGATCAGAGACAGGGCAGAGAGAGGAGGGTTCTGGCAGGGCAGGTGATCAGAGACAGGGCAGAGAGAGGAGGGTTCTGGCAGGGCAGGTGATCAGAGACAGGGCAGAGAGAGGAGGGTTCTGGCAGGGCAGGTGATCAGAGACAGGGCAGAGAGAGGAGGGTTCTGGCAGGGCAGGTGATCAGAGACAGGGCAGAGAGAGGAGGGTTCTGGCAGGGCAGGTGATGTAGGCTGCAGGTGAGGAAGGACAAACATCCAGAGTTACAGTACAGAACACAGAACAGTGATGATCATGTGACAGGGTGACAAGTCATGATTCTGGAATGATTAGGGGGGATTGTACATCAGACTGGCAGAGGTTTTAAAATAATATCATAGTCTGTCTCCTCCCTGAGGCCTGTTCCATAAAGGCTGCCCCACAAAGTTAGACTTAAAGTCCCAAACCTGACTTGTATTATATTAATTAGTCAAGCGGGGCTAAAGCGGTTCCATAAAGGCCAATTTCAGCTGACACACTCTTACTAATTCAAGTCAGATTTAAGTAGTCAAGCTAATTGCGCGTGCACCCTATTCTTAAGCAGCCCGAGAGGTAAAACATGGATCATACAATCCACCACGGCAAAAGCAATGCACACGGCCACGTGACTTCTTCCAGAAAGAACGTTCCCTTTAAGCCGTGTACTATGACAGCTCTCATCCACCGCTTCATCAAAATGAAACGACACGCCAGGATTGACGTGAACGATAGGCTACGTAGGTCTTGGCTTTTTAGACCTTTACTTCTTTGATTAAAAAACAGACACCCTCTAAACGCATCTAAATTGACTTTTTTGACATTGTTTAAAATAAATAGCCTACTATTAATCAATACATTATCCAGTAGCCTAACTTTTTAACATGGTTTTTGTGTCGGGGAAATGGAGGATGAACATATGGATTTAGGTTTGTTTTGCAATTGTGGGCTACTGTTAAGTTATATAGCTATGATAATTATACTCTGATAATTTAGATTGAGATATAGGCCTATGCCTGATGCCTATACATTTGAAATCACAAACTACCATAGCCATACATTTAACGGCTATGGTGCGTATCAAATCATTGGTCATCATTGTTTAATGCATTAGGCTAAATGTTGTAGCCTATGTAGGCTATTTAAGTTGATTTTCTATAAATGTAGCCTACATATTGAACTGATGAGAATAATAAAATGAGAATGTCCGTGGTAAATCATCGTTTTCCCATTGGGTCAGTGTTACAGGAACGTCTGGTTAAGCAACAACACGGTCTAAGCCTGACAATTAGCCTGCCCTGGACCAGGCTAGTTTCGAAGCATAAGTTACCATAGTAACCGAGTTCGAACTACGTTGAGCTAGCTTTATGGAACCGAATGAACTAGAAATGAGTCAGACTAACTGACATAAGTCTGGCTTATTCGGTAAACCCACTTTATGGAACAGGCCTCTGGACACTGATAAATGATAACACAGTACATCCTCTTCCTGTTGATCAGCACAGGTGGGAGTTCCTTAACCACTGACTGACATTGTTGCCAACACACAATAGCCTATGACAACATTTACAGACACAATAGACGTTTAACAAACATGAAATAATGTTATATTGTAGCCTAGGATCTATGCTGATAAACAAACACAGTCCAGTATTTGAAAGGATAAGACATCCGACCAGGAATAGAGATGCTAATTTACTTAATCATAACCTATCCTGGACTGACTGAGTAAATCTCCACTCTCCAACATATGAATAAACACCTTCTACTGACCTTTATAAAACTCTGGTTTCACCATCAGCCTCCTCTCTGTGCTCCATCTGGTTCTGTGTGTGTCTGACAGTAATGCTGACAGTCTGATCACCTGCAGTGCTGCCTTGTACTCATCTGATCCCAACATTAAAGACTGCTCTTACTGCTGTTGTTATTGTTCCTGTTATGGAACATACAGTACATAGTTGAATGTGTCACACCCACATACATACACCCACACACACTTCTGGTTGGACCAGTTGATCCTGTTTGAAGTCTCATTACTGGAACTTACTTCTATAAGGGTGCATGCATGCCCCAACAAGAGGGGAGAAAGGGGGAGGAGGAGATGGGGAAGAGAGGATGGAGGAGGAGAGGGGAGGAGGACAAGTAGGGTTAGCTGCTAACGTCGGCTGGCTAGAGTGTGTGATGCTGCCTGAACAAAGTAGGACCTGAATAGAAGACAACTGTGCTACAGAACAAGATAGGGAGGAGATGGAGGACTAGGTTCTGCAGAGAGAGAGAAAGACAGAGGAAGAGAGAGACAAGGAAGGGGGAGAGAGAGAGAGGAAAACAGAGAAAGAGTACACAGTCAATGAATCTGACGAATTGACGTTTATTAACCACATGGTACACAGGCTACTAGTAAGGCAAACAGCTGTTTGGCCCTAGCCCACGCTAAAGAAAAGAAAGGTAGGCCACAAAACAATAGTGACCGTCTCTTGTGAAACCCAGACGTAACAGAAAGAACAGACGCTAAACCTGGTCTTAACTTCAAATGCTCCATCCCCCTGCCCAACCCCCCTCCATGCCCCTTCGCCCATAGATATATAATACATGTATATATGTCTATGCCTTCGCTAACTGTCGGAGAAATTTAGAATGTAAGGTTATATTCTGAAAATACTGGTGCTAGCATTCCTTTGTCAGTAGAGAGCCCTCTCCCCACATGACCTATAGATGACACTAGGCTTACGTAAACAAACTGACCTAGGTTGACCATTATCATACTAGAGGTGCAATAAACCTTATCTGTGTTGAGTGAATCATATGGTCAAGCCTAAGGTCGGAGAACTCTGTAAGTTTCCACGTGCACGCGCACTCTGTCTCTGGGATCGATCATATTGACAGCTGATATGCAGGGGAGGAGACTTCTCACCAATAAATGGTCTTACCTGAAGACTTGTGAACCAGACAAACTTTGTAGCACAATGGCGTGTGATGTTTTTGTCTCCTTGTGGGCCGGCCGCAAGCAATAAAGCTTTCTTAAACTTGTTCACCGACTGACTGTGCAATGCTTGATAGATTAATATTCATGACAGGTACCAGAGAGGTTGTTCCGTCTGAGAACATTTGAGGCAAAGTTACAGTTTTTCTTGATTGCTTTGATGCAGCAGTCAACTCAAACTCCACATTTTCAAAACAGTTAACACAGAGGCCGAAACAGTGGCACTCATGGTCAAAATGTCACATTTTGTTTGCAAAGGGCTCTAACCGTGCCAAAAGATTTAAAATATGCAACAAAAGCAAATTTTGCCTTCAAACATCACAACTTGCAAACAAGTGTATGAGCTCTTCCAATCAACCATTACACAGTGAATAACACAATATAAACTACAGCACTCAGTGCAAATCAGTGCACCGTTGGTTGTCATTGTAGCCCATTACTGTATGAAGCTTTCATGCCAGTGACATTTGTTGTCAAATTTGCCTTCTTGCAAAGAATTGGATCCAGAATCAGAAATGCTTTGATGCAAATTGTATTGATTCCATTGATTCTTATTTTCAAACTGTGGCTGAAAACTGAAATACTGTAAATATTACACTAAATAAACCTAAATAAAATCTATTAGAGTAAAGTATAAATATGTATTACTGTAGAGTATAAGAAATAGCCACTATTGATACTCAGTCTCTTCCGTCTTGAAGATGGGGCCTCATCCACATCACATTCAATATCCTCTCTTGCGATGCACCGAGGGAAACATCTTCTTTCATGCCTTATCCAACCTTGACATTTCTCTGCACCTATTTCTTGGGCAGCAGCAGTCATTGCATTCGGCAAGGGCATCTGCTCATAGGGACGGTGATCATAAACCTTCCACCTCCAAGCACTGAAGAACTCCTCTATGGGATTCAAAAATGGGCTATATGCTAGAAGGAACTGCATCATCGTCCGAGGGTGTACTGCAGACCACTCATTGACAAGGCGAGAGTGGTGGAACCCCACATTTACATTTAGTCATTTAGCAGACGCTCTTATCCAGAGCGACTTACAGTAAGTACAGGGACATTCCCCCCGAGGCAAGTAGGGTGAAGTGTCTTGCCCAAGGACACAACGTCATTTGGCACGGCCGGGAATCGAACTGGCAACCTTCAGATTACTAGCCCGCTTCCCTTACCGCTCAGCCACCTGATTCCCCCACATTGTCCCAGACAATGACGAAGAGTGGCATGCCAGGCCTCAACAGCCCTCTCTCCTCAGGTGGGATCAGCCTGTCATGAAGTGCATTCAGGAATGTTATGAGGCGCTCGGTGTTGTATGGGCCAATAGTGGGGATATTGCATAGGACACCATCATTGGAGATGGCAGCACACATGGTTATGTTGGTGCCCCTCTGTCCTAGAACTGCTATAGTGGCCCTGTGCCCAATGAGGTTCCTTCCACGTCGCCTCACTTTGCAGAGATTGAAGCCGGCTTCATCAACATAAATGAAGACATGTGCCCCCTCAGCTTCAAGCTCCATTTTTCTCTAAGTAAAAAAAGGCAAAATTACAATGAAAAGTGACTCCAGTTGACTCTAACTGCATGATATGACAAGGCATTACAGTATACTGTAGTAATGTTTCCTTACCTCCACATATTGGCATCTGGCCTCCTTCACAACGTCAGAGTTCCTTTGAAATGGAACTGTATACAGCTGCTTCATTGCCATATGCTTCTTTCTTAGGATGCGGTCAATGGTGGACACACTCACGTTGTTGATGTTCCTAAACATGCCCTGATCTTCAATCACTGCTGTCCTGATTTCACGCAGCCTTATGGTTGTTTGCCACAGCCATGTTCACAATGGCTGTCTACTGCTCAGCACTACGTAAACATTCTCCCTCTACCACCAGAGAATGGCAGCCTCTGGATTCTATAAAGAATACGTGTAATGAGAATGATGGAACAATTACATAAAGTATGTCACTGAAGATATTTCTGTATATACTGTACAGCAACATTACCTGTTTTCCTGTCGAAAAGTTCTGACAATGGATGCGACAGTGCTTCCGTTCAGAACAGGTTGGACTCTTTGTCCAGCCTCTCTAAGTGAAAGGCCATGATTGATAATGTGATCAATAACAGTTGCCCGAATGTCATCAGAAACCTGAGCCCTTCCAACTATACCTCCACCTCGCACTCGGACTCCCCTTCCTCGGACCCCTCTACCTCTTCCTCTCACTCTCACCTGCATTAGACCTCTTCCATCCATGTTGGCAAAGAACAACACAGACGCTGCACCTTTTACGTAAGCCCTGCAGACTGATTGCTAAATGAAGATTTGTGTGAAGGAGTGTCAAACAGGTGCTTCAGTGCGTTCATACTGATGTAGGTAGTTTCCAAAAGTTAGGAACAGCTGGTTTCTGTTTGGTTACCATAGCTAAAACAATGGAGTTTGGACTGCTTGAATGACATCCGTGTTAACTGTTTTGCAAAAGGGTGGGGAAAATGTGTCAATCCAATGAGAAAGTGTTCACACATTTGCAAGAGGTGTCCTCTGCTCTGCTGAGACAGTGATGATGAAAACCGAGTGGATCCCAGTTTCTTTAAACAGGTCAAAGCAATCAAGAAAAACTGTAACCCAGAGATGGACACATGGTGAGACTGAGGGGGGTCACACTGTCTCTAGGGCTCCCTTACAGCAGGGGTGGAGAGACTAAAGGAAACAGACAAAGAGAGGAAGAGAGAGAGAAAGAGTGGGGAGAGGAAGACAGAGATAGGGATTGAGTGAAGGGGGGAGAGAAAGGAAGAGAAAGACAAATAGAAGGGAGGAAGAGAAAGAAGAGGACAAGAGAGAGATGGAGGTAGAGAGAGAGAGAGAGAGAGAGAGAGAGAGGGAGTTAGAGAGAGAGAGAGAGAGAGAGAGAGAGAGAGAGAGAGAGAGAGAGAGAGAGAGAGAGAGAGAGAGAGAGAGAGAGAGAGAGAGAGAGAGAGAGAGAGAGAGAGAGAGAGAGAATCTGAAAATGGGAGAGCTTCCCAATCTGAAGCTCTCCCCTACTGGGAGCTTCAGAGACCACCCTCCTCCTACCCACCACCACCCTAGAATCATCCCCCCTGCTGCGAGGAGACACCACAATCCAGCCTGGACATCCCACTCCCCACACAGCCACCACCTCACCACTGTGAGGCACAACCAGAGGAGACCACCTTCCCCCTCCCCAACGTCTGCCCACCAACCCCCTCCACACCCACAGCAGCAGAGCTATGCTGCAGCCCCCTGTCCCCCTCCACACCCACAGCAGCAGAGCTATGCTGCAGCCCCCTGTCCCCCTCCACACCCACAGCAGCAGAGCTATGCTGCAGCCCCCTGTCCCCCTCCACACCCACAGCAGCAGAGCTATGCTGCAGCCCCCTGTCCCCCTCTACATCCACAGCAGCAGAGCTATGCTGCAGCCCCCTGTCCCCCTCTACACCCACAGCAGCAGAGCTATGCTGCAGCCCCTTGTCCCCCTCCACACCCACAGCAGCAGAGCTATGCTGCAGCCCCCTGTCCCCCTCCACACCCACAGCAGCAGAGCTATGCTGCAGCCCCTTGTCCCCCTCTACACCCACAGCAGCAGAGCTATGCTGCAGCCCCCTGTCCTCCTCTACATCCACAGCAGCAGAGCTATGCTGCAGCCCCCTGTCCCCCTCTACACCCACAGCAGCAGAGCTATGCTGCAGCCCCCTGTCCCCCTCTACACCCACAGCAGCAGAGCTATGCTGCAGCCCCCTGTCCCCCTCTACACCCACAGCAGCGGAGCTATGCTGCAGCCCCCTGTCCCCCTCCACACCCACAGCAGCGGAGCTATGCTGCAGCCCCCTGTCCCCCTCTACACCCACAGCAGCGGAGCTATGCTGCAGCCCCCTGTCCCCCTCTACACCCACAGCAGCGGAGCTATGCTGCAGCCCCCTGTCCCCCTCCACACCCACAGCAGCGGAGCTATGCTGCAGCTGTAGCCCAGGCTGCTGCCACAGACCCTTCCCCTGCTACCTCTGAGCTGGGAGACATCAGGGAGATGCTACACACCCTGTGCACCAGGCTTCTATCCAGCTAAGTTGTACTGTACACCTTCCCAGTTGACAAACAGAACAACATGGAACTATACTGTTTGTAGTAGTAGTAATAGAAATAGTAGTAACCCATACAGTGGTAATATTTGCAAAACAGTACACCTCCATAAAATACATATACATTTATTATACAGTGTTATTAATAGAGAAAAAGTTGTAGGTGTTTTAATTTGTCTCACTATCCAAGTTCATTTTGATTGTTTTCAAATGCGTTCATTTCATGTAAGTTGTTGGAATATACAGGGTCTTCACTCCTCAACCTTTGAGCTGAAGAGTGGAAACCCTGAATTTATGAACTCTCAAAGATGTTGATATAATTGTGCTGACAGAAACATGGTGTCAAAATAATCTGCTCACTCACTGTCCCCCAGGATACGATGAAGTCATAGTGCCCTCTTTAAAACTAACTAAAATACGCAAGGGCAGAACATCGGGGGGGATCTTGTATAAAGAAGGTCTTTGCCATCATATCTCACCAGTTAAACAGGGTAAATCCTATATCTGGTTAAGGTTAGATCAAACCCTGGGCATCACTGATAGAGATATATATATATCTGTGCTATTTATATACCCCCAATAGATTCTCCTTACTTTGAAGAAGACATTTTTGAAACTCTCCATTCCGAAATTACATATTTCCAAACCCAGGGAAACGTGCTCCTAATTGGAGATCTGAATGGACGGACAGGAACCGAACCTGACATAATCGACCCACAGGGCAACAACCATGTGTTTGGTCAGTCTCCCCTGTTTACCACACCTACCATCACCCACCGGAATAACCTTGACTCTGTAATAAATCAAAGTGGCAAGGAGGTAGTGCATCTCTGTCGGGCCTTAGGCTTGTACATAGTTAATGGTAGGTTCAGAGGGGACTCTTTGGGGAGATTCACATACTCATCAGCTCTTGGGTCTAGTGTGGTAGACTATGCAATCACTGACATGGACCCCTCCACTATCAGTGCATTCACTGTCAGACAGCAATCCCCCCTCTCAGACCACAACCAAATAAATCTGTTTTTTAAACTGCCAGGTCAACTGAGTGAAACAAAGAAGGAACCCAATAAACTGTATAAATTACATCCTACATACAGATGGGCCCCTGACAGTGGAGACAAGTTCATCATGGCCTTGAACTCACCTGATCTGATGAGTGACATATCAAAATATGACCTAAATCAACACGCCCCAACCAGAGATGGTGTAAACAAGGCCATTGATAATATAAATATGATATTTCACAAAGCAGCTATCAAAGCAGACCTTATCAAACACAGACGGAAACCAATTAAAAGGCAAAATACTGAAAAATGGTTTGATCAAGAATGTAAAACCATCAGAAAAGACCTAAGGAAAATAGCAAATGAAAAACACCGCCAACCAAAAAACCCAGCCCTACGCACTAGGTACAATGACATTTTAAACAAATATAAACGTACAATTAGAAACAAAAAACAAAACTATACCCAGATGAAACTTGAAGATATTGAGAACGCAATTAATCAAAATCAATTCTGGGATATGTGGAACAACTTCAACGCAAAAAAACTCAAGCATTACCCATCCAAAATGGTGACATCTGGAGAGCACATTTTGAAAATCTGTACAAAGACATACCAATCAATCAAATGAATTCAGATCAATGTATTATACAAGAAAAACTCAGACATTAGAAGAAACAATCAAAGACAACCAAAACCCCATTGATTTCCCAATTACTTGGGAAGAATTAACCCAACAAACAAAATCTCTCAAGTCAAGGAAAGCTTGTGGTCCAGACAGCATTACTAACGAAATGCTTAAATGCAGCACCCCAGAGATGCAGGGTGCAATGTTGAAGTTGTTCAATATCATTTTACAGTCAGGATGTTTTCCTGGCATCTGGTGCGAAGGGCTCATTTCCCCCATTCACAAGAATGGAGACAAATCAGACCCTAATAATTACCGTGGCATCTGTGTCAGCAGTTGTGTAGGTAAACTATTCTGTAGTATAATAAATAGAAGAATACTAGATTTCCTTGATGAACACACCATCTTGAGCAGAAATCAAATTGGTTTTGTCCCAAAACATCGAACCACCGATCATGTATATACCCTTCACAGTCTAATTAACAAACATGTACACCAAACAAAAAATGGTAAAATATTTGCTTGTTTTATTGACTTTAAAAAAGCTTTTGACTCTATTTGGCATGAAGGGCTCTACTATAGACTTCTACAGTGTGGTATAGGGGGCAAAACATATGACTTGGTTAAATCAATGTATTTGGAAAATAAATGTGCTGTCAAAATTGGGGATAAACAAACAGATTTCTTCACTCAAAGAAGGGGTGTTCGTCAGGGCTGTAATTTAAGTCCAACTTTATTTAATATATATATATAAATGAACTTGCTGTTAAGCTAGATCAATGTACTGCTCCTGGCCTCTCCCTCATGGACAAAGAGGTGAAGTCTCTGTTTTATGCTGACGACCTTGTCTTACTGTCTCCCACCAAACAAGGACTACAACAACAGCTGGACATTGTTGAACAATACTGTCAAAACTGGGCCCTTGCAATAAATATGAAAAAAACTAATATCATGATATTTCAAAAACGCCCCAGATGCCAGGAAGAGAAATACCAGTTTATTATAAATAATCATTTAATTGAACATACTATGAGTTATAACTATCTTGGTTTAACCATAACAGCATCAGGGAGTTTCAACATGGCAGTGAATGCACTAAAAGAAAAAGCTCGAAGAGCCCTAAATGCAATTAGAAGAAAATTTTATAATTTGCAAATTCCAATTATAGTGTGATCCAGCCCATTGCGCTGTATGGTAGTGAAGTATGGGGTCCACTCAGTCATCATAGCTATACCCGCTGGGACAAACACCCAACAGAATCTCTACATGCAGAATTCTGCAGATACATCTTACATGTTCACAGAAAGACGCCAACAAATGCATGTAGAGCAGAATTAGGCAGATACCCAATGATAATTAATATCCAAAAGAGAGCACTAAACTTTTTCAATAACCTTAAATCCAGCCCTCTAGACACCCTCCACTCCAAAGCCCTCCAAACCCAAGAGCTGAACCCAGATAAGAGTCCCCTATGTCAGTTGGTGCTGAGACTCACTGCCCCCACCCAGACACACCCTGACCAGTCTCACACCAACACTGCTTTCCAAACACCAATCAGAGTCAACCAAATTATAACACAATGTAAAGAAACCTACCTGGAACATTGGAAAGAAGAAACTAAAAGCCAAAGTCGATTAGAATGTTATCTAGCCTTAGAAAGAGATTATAAACTGGCAGAATACCTCTATACTGTCAGAGATAGAAAGCAGAGACAGATCCTAACCAAGTACAGGCTCAGTGACCAATTGGCAATTGAAACAGGACGACACAAAAAATCATGGCAACCAAAAGAAAACAGAATATGTGGTCACTGTTCGACAGGTGAGGTCGAGACGGAGATGCACTTCCTCCTACAATGTGAAACATTCAGTCATATAAGAAATGATTACTGTAACAAACTCCACTCTGTAATGTCAGATTTCAAAGGTCTTAGTGAGCTCTCAAAGGTAAAAATCCTCCTAGGAGAAGGAGACAGGGCATACCTTGCTTTCCAGTATGTATCAGTATGCCACAACCTGAGAGACAGTGAGTGACCTAGACACACAAGGCACACACACAAAGCACACACACAAAATATACTGTGTGTGTGACTGACATGTGTATTTCTGTATGTATATATATATTACGTAATCAATCCTTTAATCTTTCAACTGAATTTGCCATGTTTGGTTGTTATAGTAATAGTTGTAATAGTATACCGATGTCCATAGTAATGATATGAATACTGTCTCTGTGGCTCCACTGTTGCTTTGGCAATATGAACATTTGTTCCTTAATGCTTATAAAGCCAATTGAATTGAATTGAATTGAGAGAGAGAGAGAGAGAGAGAGAGAGAGAGAGAGAGAGAGAGAGGGAGAGAGAGAGGGAGAGAGAGAGGGAGAGAGAGAGGGAGAGAGAGAGAGAGAGAGAGAGGGAGAGAGAGAGAGGGAGAGAGAGAGAGAGAGAGAGAGAGAGAGAGAGAGAGAGAGAGAGAGAGAGGCGTAGAGAGGGGGGGGAGGGGAAAGAGAGATATAGAGTCGGTGACATTCACTGGAGCTTCTGCAGAAAGTAGAAAGACTTGGACTTGCTTCATTTATAAATGATTACATGTTTACAATGTCATTCTCTTTTATTTTTGTAACTGATGGAATGTTTTACTGATATAGAAAACTGATATGAATCTCTTCTTCTACAGGCATCCACTCCTCAGCTGTAGGCTACACAGCATTCCTGCTCATGTCTGATGTCTGTCTGTCTGTCAGCCTCTGTTCTGGAGAACAGGAACTGAGGAAATGCAGTTGTTTTGAACTTGATGCTGCCGGCAGATACGATGGGTGTTGCCAAGATTTGTAGGTCCCATGACTTGTTAGAATTATGGGTAAATATACAATAGGAGGGAAAATATAAGGAGGTGAGGGAAGGAGGGGAGATAGGGAGAGTGAGGAAGGGAGGAGGGGAGATATAAGGAGATGAGGCCTTCCCTCATCTCCTCCTCAGATAGGGGAAGTGAGGAGGGGAGATATAAGGAGGGGAGGGAAGGAGGGGAGATAGGGGAAGTGAGGAGGGGAGATATATGGAGGTGAGGAGGAAAGATCGGGGAGGGGAGATTGGAGGAGTTAGGAGAGGAGATATGAGGAGGTGAGGAGGTGAGGAGGGGAGATATTTCCCATCCATTTGATCTTTTCGCATTAGCTTAATCTTGCTAACTCCCTCCACAACAATGATTGATGGTTTAGGGTTGTCTCCATGGCAACAACCTTCTCTCCATGGTCACTCCGGGCCTGAGCCCATGTGTACAAACAAAACAAAACTGTGCATCTTTTAAAAAGTATAAAAAGCTAAATGTAAATTCAAAGTACAATAATTGTGTACAAGATGCAGTGGACTACAATTATAAAACAGCAGACAATACTCAAGTACTTATTATAATTAAAAACAGCGATCATCAGTAAACGTTATGGATACAAACAAGATTTAATATTTAATATTAAGCTGTTCTTGTCTGTACTAAAATCAAAACTAATCAAAGGGCAGTGCTCTTACAAATCACAAGTGAGCGATTTGACTTTTGGCTAACAGACATCACAACCTGCAAAACCTCATTTCAGGGTGGTGCCCCTCCAGAAGTAGAAGAGCTTTCTCAGGCTTATTTACAATGAAAGACAAAAACATGCCAATCAACTACTTGAAATTTAAAGTAGCTATTGGGAGAGAGTGAAAGACAGGAAAAGATAAATAGGCAGGGGGAGGGAGGGAGGGAGGGAGGGAGGGGAGAGAGGTTTTTTTTGTGTTTCTTTTCAGTGTAGTAGGGTGAACACAGACACACACAAACAGGAGGCCCAGACAAGTGGTTCACAATGCAGACATGTCCTAGTGCTGCCCTCTAGTGGTGCTACAGGACACTTGCCTCATTAAAAACCGTAACGTGTTTAGGTGTTTATCTGGCCACCTGGTAGACACCACGCCCTCCCAGTCCAGTGTGTAGTCTTACATGCAGTGTGTCACCTGGTAGACACCACGCCCTCCCAGTCCAGTGTGTAGTCTTACATGCAGTGTGTCACCTGGTAGACACCACGCCCTCCCAGTCCAGTGTGTAGTCTTACATGCAGTCTGTCACCTGGTAGACACCACACCCTCCCAGTCCAGTGTGTAGTCTTACATGCAGCCTGTCACCTGGTAGACACCACGCCCTGCCAGTCCAGTGTGTAGTCTTACATGCAGCCTGTCACCTGGTAGACACCACGCCCTCCCAGTCCAGTGTGTAGTCTTACATGCAGTCTGTCACCTGGTAGACACCACGCCCTCCCAGTCCAGTGTGTAGTCTTACATGCAGTCTGTCACCTGGTAGACACCACGCCCTGCCAGTCCAGTGTGTAGTCTTACATGCAGTCTGTCACCTGGTAGACACCACGCCCTCCCAGTCCAGTGTGTAGTCTTACATGCAGTGTGTCACCTGGTAGACACCACGCCCTCCCAGTCCAGTGTGTAGTCTTACATGCAGTCTGTCACCTGGTAGACACCCCGCCCTCCCAGTCCAGTGTGTAGTCTTACATGCAGTGTGTCACCTGGTAGACACCACGCCCTGCCAGTCCAGTGTGTAGTCTTACATGCAGTCTGTCACCTGGTAGACACCACGCCCTCCCAGTCCAGTGTGTAGTCTTACATGCAGTCTGTCACCTGGTAGACACCACGCCCTCCCAGTCCAGTGTGTAGTCTTACATGCAGTCTGTCACCTGGTAGACACCACGCCCTCCCAGTCCAGTGTGTAGTCTTACATGCAGTCTGTCACCTGGTAGACACCACGCCCTCCCAGTCCAGTGTGTAGTCTTACATGCAGTCTGTCACCTGGTAGAAGAGAACTAGGGTGATGTTCCCGAGCCTTTAACAGTTATGCCTTACGTCTGTTGTCGGACTGAGGTGAGTTGTGTTGACGTCTCGGTACCTGAAGGGTCTTAGAAGGTTGTATGGATGAGCAGTGGGCATATTTATCACAGCTGTATTTCCTTTTGTGTTTCTCTATTTTTATGGAAATTATGCAAATTCCCTGGTTTAACAGGTGCCTTTATATGATAAATTATTGAAACATGGACTATATGTATTAAGTAAAAGCTGTGTAGAATATTTTGTTTTTAATCGAAAAACTAGGAAAAGCTGTAACTGGTTTGAATGCATGCATATCTTACACATCTTGTGTATGGTTCATATTGGCCAAACAACCAAAACAAATTCCCCTGTTTAGAGGAAGATGGGAAACTGAACAATGTCAATGACAATACCACAATGCCAATATCAATATAATTAGTTATTTGCCTGTGGGTTAAATCAGAGCAAGAATGGTCAAAGTAAGGTTAAATTAATATATATTTAATAACATTGCAAATTAATGAAATCAATTACAAGGCAAACATGTTACAAAATGAAGGCTTTAAATCTTACCTACTCTACCATGATTATTGTAACTCAGAGAGAGAAAGCAAGAGGTGAGGAAGGAGAAGGAGTAGGACAAGCCAGAGCTGAGGAGAAGGTCTCAGGAGATGAAGAATCCACAGAACAATGCTTCACAATTCCCTTTATACACAAGAACAACCAATCAGATCACATCTTGACCCTTATCAACATATGACTTAGCAATGTGACAGGAAGTTACACAATGAGGTGTGAGACCCATCAAGCAGAGACTCTGTCCAGCAACTCCAGATGTTAGCATATGAGAGGAGGGGGCAGGGTGACACCCAGCCTTACAGTAGCATGAGAGAGGAGGGGGCAGGGGGGCACCCAGCCTTACAGTAGCATGAGAGAGGAGGGGGCAGGGGGGCACCCAGCCTTACAGTAGCATGAGAGAGGAGGGGGCAGGGGGGCACCCAGCCTTACAGTAGCATGAGAGAGGAGGGGGCAGGGTGACACCCAGCCTTACAGTAGCATGAGAGAGGAGGGGGCAGGGGGGCACCCAGCCTTACAGTAGCATGAGAGAGGAGGGGGCAGGGGGGCACCCAGCCTTACAGTAGCATGAGAGAGGAGGGGGCAGGGGGGCACCCAGCCTTACAGTAGCATGAGAGAGGAGGGGGCAGGGAGACACCCAGCCTTACAGTAGCATGAGAGAGGAGGGGGCAGGGGGGCACCCAGCCTTACAGTAGCATATGAGAGGAGGGGGCAGGGTGACACCCAGCCTTACAGTAGCATGAGAGAGGAGGGGGCAGGGGGGCACCCAGCCTTACAGTAGCATATGAGAGGAGGGGGCAGGGGGGCACCCAGCCTTACAGTAGCATGAGAGAGGAGGGGGCAGGGGGGCACCCAGCCTTACAGTAGCATATGAGAGGAGGGGGCAGGGTGACACCCAGCCTTACAGTAGCATGAGAGAGGAGGGGGCAGGGGGGCACCCAGCCTTACAGTAGCATGAGAGAGGAGGGGGCAGGGTGACACCCAGCCTTACAGTAGCATGAGAGAGGAGGGGGCAGGGGGACACCCAGCCTTACAGTAGCATGAGAGAGGAGGGGGCAGGGGGGCACCCAGCCTTACAGTAGCATGAGAGAGGAGGGGGCAGGGGGGCACCCAGCCTTACAGTAGCATGAGAGAGGAGGGGGCAGGGGGACACCCAGCCTTACAGTAGCATGAGAGAGGAGGGGGCAGTGGGACACCCAGCCTTACAGTAGCATGAGAGAGGAGGGGGCAGTGGGACACCCAGCCTTACAGTAGCATGAGAGAGCGTCTACTGGACATAAACACAGCTACGTTTTTCTTTCTCCCCGCTGTGTGGAGGGGGGAAGAATGATCTCAGCTGGCAGCTCTGTACCCTGAACATCCCACTGGTGACCTTGGGCACAAAGCCTGGGTTAGGTCACACCACTGCGCTTGTCTGGTCACCTGAGATGATCAGACAGTCTGCGTGTGTGGACAAGGGACACAAGTCACTCACTGGCTTAGCCGGAGTCAGAGCGAGGAGGAAGCTGGTGAGATAAACGAAGCACAGGCTGGTGATTGGTTCAAACAAAGGATTCCATAACTAGACCCTTGTCTCTGAGGCTTAATCCATTTCAATCTACAAACCTTCTGACATTCCCCAGACAGCTGCTCTCTGCTGATTCAGCAGCACTGGAATGAGATCCATGTTGTCATGGTAATGTGCTGGAATTCATGTGGTCCCACCGTGGCCCTGACGCTCTCTGAGGGGGTCTGAGCCTGTACGTACCAGACAGGAAACGTTTAACCAACAGGTGGCTGAACAGTCGTCCTGGCAACACCTTCATGACAAGCTGAGACGGCTGTTGCATATACCCTGACACTACCCACAGTCTCCTGTCAAACAGTGATTGTAAAAAGCACAAGAACCGGTACCGGTTTTGATCCGGTACGAGACTGGGTCAACGTTTTGTCCTTCACACCACTGAGAGAAAGTCTGCCAGCGTGTCAAATGACCCCTCACAGTGGATCACATGACCCCTCACAGTGGATCACATGCGTGTGCTCTGTACAGTCTGGATGACAGCCTCAGACTGACCTCTGTGTTCTAACAGGTCCCTCTCAGTAGCCAAGCCATGAGAGGACCTCCGATCCCAGGTGGGCTCTTCACCGTGCCTCCGGCTTGGGAGAGCATCCTTCCACTGAGGGAGAGGCCTCGTCC
The DNA here is from genome assembly GCF_963692335.1 of Osmerus eperlanus. Classification (NCBI taxonomy): domain Eukaryota; kingdom Metazoa; phylum Chordata; class Actinopteri; order Osmeriformes; family Osmeridae; genus Osmerus; species Osmerus eperlanus. Next base: position 12,095,545 of record NC_085035.1, read on the forward strand.
ATCCACCCCCAACGGTGGTTCGTCCCCGTGACATCAGGTCTGCTCCTTTGTTGAGCAGGTCTGGGATATGCAGGGCTCTCAGGGAGGTGAGACAAGACAGGTACTCATGCAGGCACCTAAATATGTCCTTTGAGCCTTCTCATACTACAAATGGACAGATACAAACAGATGAGTTTTACTTACAGCAAAACTATGATTGTCCCAGAACGACCTCCTCGTTAAGTTACTAAACCATCTGACTGGTTCATGTGTGTGTGTGACCCCGCCCATCTCCCCCTGGCCTCCTCCAGGTAGATGGAGCCCAGGTGCAGGTAGATGGGATGTGTGTCTGAGGCGTCCACCACTAAGTCCAGGGTCCTCTCATAGCCCTCCTGAGCCTTCCTGTGCTCCCCAGTCTGGTAGTGCAGGTGACCGTGAGAGGGGTGGGGAGGAGAGTAGGGAGGGAGGGTGGGGGGAGAGAGAAGGGAAGGAGGGTGGGGGAGAGAGTAGGGAGAGAGTTGGGTTGGCGGGTGGAGGGAGAGTAGGGAGGGAGGGTGGGGGGGGAGAGTGGGGATGGAGGGTGGGAGGGAGGTTAGGGAGGGGAGGGGGAGAGAGTAGGGAGGGAGTGTGGGGGGAGAGAGGAGGTCGGGGGAAGAGAGTAGGGAGAGAGAGAGTAGGGAGGGAGGGTGGAGGGACAGAGTAGGGAAGGAGGGTGGGGGGAGAGAATAGGGAGGGAGGATAGGGGGAGAGAGTGGGGGGAGAGAGAGAGTAGGGAGGGAGGGTGGAGGGAGAGAGAAGGGAGGGAGGGTGGGGGAGAGTGTAAGGAGGGAGGGTGGGGGAGATAAAAGGGAGGGAGGGTGGAGGGAGAGAGTAGGGAGGGAGGGTGGGGGGAGAGTGTAAGGAGGGAGGGTGTGGGAGAGAGTAGGGAGGGAGGGTGGGGGGAGAGAGTAGGGAGGGAGGGTGGAGGGAGAGAGTAGGGAGGGAGGGGGGAGAGAGTAGGGAGGGAGGGTGGGGGAGAGAGTAGGGAGGGAGGGTGGAGGGAGAGAGTAGGGAGAAAGGGTGGGGGAGAGAGTAGGGAGGGAGGGTGGGGAGGAGAGAGTAGGGAGGGAGGGTGAGGGGAGAGAGTACATTTACATTTATTCATTTAGCAGACGCTTTTCTCCAAAGCGACTTTCAAGAGAGAGCTTAACAAAAGAGCACAGGTCACTGATCATAACACTGAGACGCCCCAAACATTGCGGGGAGCCAAACAAGAAGCATACATTGTGAAAAACCTAAATAAGTACCAGAAGGAAGAACCATAAGAGCTTGTAGTTGAGTAAGTTACAATTAAACAACATGAACCTCAAAAAAGTGCAACAGTGTACCTGTAGAAAAAACAAGCAACAGTAAAAATATATTTCACAGCGAGTACGATAATTTTAAATCAGTTACAGTTAACCAACATGAGCAACAAGTCTCAAGTAAGAGTCATTGTGATCCTGGAGGAAACTAACATCAGGTCCAGCAAATCATCCCTAAGTACCGTTGTACTCCCGGAACAAGTGCGTCTTGAGCCTTTTCTTGAAGGTGGAGAGACAGTCAGTGTCTCTGATGGAGGTGAGGAGGTGATTCCACCATTGGGAGGCCAGACAGGAGAAGAGCTTGGGTTGGGAGCGGGTGCTCTTTAGCGGTGGGACCACCAGACGGTTGTCAGAAGAAGACCGTAGGTGGCGGGGGGGGGGGGGGGGGGTGTAAGGCTGGAGGAGAGACTGGATGTAGTCGGGTGCAGTCCCGTTCACCGCTCGGAAGGTCAGTACCAGAGTCTTGAATCTGATACAGGCCGTGATGGGAAGCCAGTGGAGGGAGATGAGGAGTGGGGGGAGAGAGTAGGGAGGGAGGGTGGGGGGAGAGAGTAGGGAGGGAGAGTAGGGAGGGAGGGTGGGGGGGAGAGAGTAGGGAGGGAGGGTGGAGGGAGAGAGTAGCGAGGGAGGGTAGGGGGAGAGAGTAGCGAGGGAGGGTAGGGAGGGAGGGTGGGGGGAGAGAGTAGGGAGGGAGTGTGGGGGAGAGAGTAGGGAGGGAGGGTAGGGAGGGAGGGTGGGGGGGAGAGTAGGGAGGGAGGGTAGAGAGGGTGGGGGGGAGAGTAGGGAGGGAGGGTGGGGGGAGAGAGTAGGGAGGGAGGGTGGGGGGAGAGAGTAGTGAGGGAGGGTGGAGGGAGAGAGTAGGGAGGGAGGGTGGAGGGAGAGAGTAGCGAGGGAGGGTAGGGAGGGTGGGGGGAGAGAGTAGGGAGGGAGAGTAGGGAGGGAGGGTGGGGGGGAGAGTAGGGAGGGAGGGTGGAGGGAGAGAGTAGCGAGGGAGGGTAGGGAGGGTGGAGGGAGAGAGAAGGGAGAGAGAGTGGGGGGAGAGAGTAGGGAGGGAGGGTGGGGGGAGAGTGTAAGGAGGGAGGATGGGGGAGAGAGTAGGGAGGGAGGGTGGGGGAGAGAGTAGGGAGGGAGGGTGGAGGGAGAGAGTAGGGAGAAAGGGTGGGGGAGAGAGTAGGGAGGGAGGGTGGGGAGGAGAGAGTAGGGAGGGAGGGTGAGGGGAGAGAGTACATTTACATTTATTCATTTAGCAGACGCTTTTCTCCAAAGCGACTTTCAAGAGAGAGCTTAACAAAAGAGCACAGGTCACTGATCATAACACTGAGACGCCCCAAACATTGCGGGGAGCCAAACAAGAAGCATACATTGTGAAAAACCTAAATAAGTACCAGAAGGAAGAACCATAAGAGCTTGTAGTTGAGTAAGTTACAATTAAACAACATGAACCTCAAAAAAGTGCAAGAGTGTACCTGTAGAAAAAACAAGCAACAGTAAAAATATATTTCACAGCGAGTACGATAATTTTAAATCAGTTACAGTTAACCAACATGAGCAACAAGTCTCAAGTAAGAGTCATTGTGATCCTGGAGGAAACTAACATCAGGTCCAGCAAATCATCCCTAAGTACCGTTGTACTCCCGGAACAAGTGCGTCTTGAGCCTTTTCTTGAAGGTGGAGAGACAGTCAGTGTCTCTGATGGAGGTGAGGAGGTGATTCCACCATTGGGGGGCCAGACAGGAGAAGAGCTTGGGTTGGGAGCGGGTGCTCTTGAGAGGTGGGACCACCAGACGGTTGTCAGAAGAAGACCGTAGGTGGCGGGGGGGGGGGGCGGGGGGGGGGGGTGTAAGGCTGGAGGAGAGACTGGATGTAGTCGGGTGCAGTCCCGTTCACCGCTCGGAAGGTCAGTACCAGAGTCTTGAATCTGATACGGGCCGTGATGGGAAGCCAGTGGAGGGAGATGAGGAGTGGGGGGAGAGAGTAGGGAGGGAGGGTGGGGGGAGAGAGTAGGGAGGGAGGGTGGGGGGAGAGAGTAGGGAGGGAGGGTGGGGGGAGAGAGTAGGGAGAGAGAGTAGGGAGGGAGGGTGGAGGGAGAGAGTAGCGAGGGAGGGTAGGGAGGGAGGGTGGGAGGGAGGGTGGGGGGAGAGAGTAGGGAGGGAGGGTGGAGGGAGAGAGTAGCGAGGGAGGGTAGGGAGGGAGGGTGGGGGGGAGAGAGTAGGGAGGGAGGGTAGAGAGGGTGGGGGGGAGAGTAGGGAGGGAGGGTAGAGAGGGTGGGGGGGAGAGTAGGGAGGGAGGGTGGGGGGAGAGAGTAGGGAGGGTAGGGAGGGAGGGTGGGGGGGAGAGTAGGGAGGGAGGGTGGGGGGAGAGAGTAGCGAGGGAGGGTGGAGGGAGAGAGTAGGGAGGGAGGGTGGAGGGAGAGAGTAGCGAGGGAGGGTAGGGAGGGTGGGGGGAGAGAGTAGGGAGGGAGAGTAGGGAGGGAGGGTGGGAGAGTAGGGAGGGAGGGTGGAGGGAGAGAGTAGCGAGGGAGGGTGAGGGGAGAGAGTAGGGAGGGAGGGTGGAGGGAGAGAGAAGGGAGAGAGAGTGGGGGGAGAGAGTAGGGAGGGAGGGTGGGGGGAGAGTGTAAGGAGGGAGGATGGGGGAGAGAGTAGGGAGGGAGGGTGGGGGAGAGAGTAGGGAGAAAGGGTGGGGGAGAGAGTAGGGAGGGAGGGTGGGGAGGAGAGAGTAGGGAGGGAGGGTGAGGGGAGAGAGTACATTTACATTTATTCATTTAGCAGACGCTTTTCTCCAAAGCGACTTTCAAGAGAGAGCTTAACAAAAGAGCACAGGTCACTGATCATAACACTGAGACGCCCCAAACATTGCGGGGAGCCAAACAAGAAGCATACATTGTGAAAAACCTAAATAAGTACCAGAAGGAAGAACCATAAGAGCTTGTAGTTGAGTAAGTTACAATTAAACAACATGAACCTCAAAAAAGTGCAAGAGTGTACCTGTAGAAAAAACAAGCAACAGTAAAAATATATTTCACAGCGAGTATGATAATTTTAAATCAGTTACAGTTAACCAACATGAGCAACAAGTCTCAAGTAAGAGTCATTGTGATCCTGGAGGAAACTAACATCAGGTCCAGCAAATCATCCCTAAGTACCGTTGTACTCCCGGAACAAGTGCGTCTTGAGCCTTTTCTTGAAGGTGGAGAGACAGTCAGTGTCTCTGATGGAGGTGAGGAGGTGATTCCACCATTGGGAGGCCAGACAGGAGAAGAGCTTGGGTTGGGAGCGGGTGCTCTTGAGAGGTGGGACCACCAGACGGTTGTCAGAAGAAGACCGTAGGTGGCGGGGGGGGGGGGGGGGGTGTAAGGCTGGAGGAGAGACTGGATGTAGTCGGGTGCAGTCCCGTTCACCGCTCGGAAGGTCAGTACCAGAGTCTTGAATCTGATACGGGCCGTGATGGGAAGCCAGTGGAGGGAGATGAGGAGTGGGGGGAGAGAGTAGGGAGGGAGGGTGGGGGGAGAGAGTAGGGAGAGAGTAGGGAGAGAGTAGGGAGGGAGGGTAGGGAGGGTGGGGGGAGAGAGTAGGGAGAGAGAGTAGGGAGGGAGGGTGGGGGAGAGAGTAGGGAGGGAGGGTAGGGAGGGTGGGGGGAGAGAGTAGGGAGAGAGAGTAGGGAGGGAGGGTGGGGGGGAGAGAGTAGGGAGGGAGGGTGGGGGGAGAGAGTAGGGAGGGAGGGTAGAGAGGGTGGGGGGAGAGAGTAGGGAGGGTAGGGAGGGAGGGTGGGGGGGAGAGTAGGGAGGGAGGGTGGGGGGAGAGAGTAGCGAGGGAGGGTGGGGGGAGAGAGTAGGGAGGGAGAGTAGGGAGGGAGGGTGGGGGGGAGAGTAGGGAGGGAGGGTGGAGGGAGAGAGTAGCGAGGGAGGGTAGGGAGGGTGGGGGGAGAGAGTAGCGAGGGAGGGTAGGGAGGGAGGGTGGGGGGAGAGAGTAGGGAGGGAGAGTAGGGAGGGAGGGTGGGGGGAGAGAGTAGGGAGGGAGGGTGAGGGGAGAGAGTAGGGAGGGAGGGTGAGGGGAGAGAGTAGGGAGAGAGGGTGGGGGGAGAGAGTAGGGAGGGAGGGTGGGGGGAGAGAGTAGGGAGGGAGGGTGGGGGGAGAGAGTAGGGAGGGAGGGTGGGTGGGGGGAGGGAGTAGGGAGGGAGGGTAGGGAGGGAGGGTGAGGGGAGAGAGTAGCGAGGGAGGGTAGGAAGGGAGGGTGGGAGGGAGGGTGGGGGGAGAGATTAGGGAGGGAGTGTGGGGGAGAGAGTAGGGAGGGAGGGTAGGGAGGGTGGGGGGAGAGAGTAGGGAGAGAGAGTAGGGAGGGAGGGTGGGGGGGAGAGAGTAGGGAGGGAGGGTGGGGGGAGAGAGTAGGGAGGGAGGGTGGGTGGGGGGAGGGAGTAGGGAGGGAGGGTAGGGAGGGAGGGTGAGGGGAGAGAGTAGCGAGGGAGGGTAGGAAGGGAGGGTGGGAGGGAGGGTGGGGGGAGAGATTAGGGAGGGAGTGTGGGGGAGAGAGTAGGGAGGGAGGGTAGGGAGGGTGGGGGGAGAGAGTAGGGAGAGAGAGTAGGGAGGGAGGGTGGGGGGGAGAGAGTAGGGAGGGAGGGTGGGGGGAGAGAGTAGGGAGGGAGGGTAGAGAGGGTGGGGGGAGAGAGTAGGGAGGGTAGGGAGGGAGGGTGGGGGGGAGAGTAGGGAGGGAGGGTGGGGGGAGAGAGTAGCGAGGGAGGGTAGGGAGGGTGGGGGGAGAGAGTAGGGAGGGAGAGTAGGGAGGGAGGGTGGGGGGGAGAGTAGGGAGGGAGGGTGGAGGGAGAGAGTAGCGAGGGAGGGTAGGGAGGGTGGGGGGAGAGAGTAGGGAGGGAGGGTAGGGAGGGAGGGTGGGGGGAGAGAGTAGGGAGGGAGAGTAGGGAGGGAGGGTGGGGGGAGAGAGTAGGGAGGGAGGGTGAGGGGAGAGAGTAGGGAGGGAGGGTGAGGGGAGAGAGTAGGGAGGGAGAGTAGGGAGGGAGGGAAGGTGGGGAGGGAGGGTTGGTGGGGGGAGAGAGTAGGGAGGGAGGGTGGGGGGAGAGAGTAGGGAGGGAGGGTGGGGGGAGAGAGTAGGGAGGGAGGGTGGGTGGGTGGAGGGAGTAGGGAGGGAGGGTAGGGAGGGAGGGTGAGGGGAGAGAGTAGGGAGGGAGGGGATCACACTAGACACACACAGAGACAGTTTATATTCAAGTGGGTAATACTGTCATATTACTGGTCCTAAATGTAGTGTTTCCAGTGTGTGTGTGTACATGTGTGTGTACGTGTGTGTGTGTGTACGTGTGTGTGTGTGTGTGTGTGTGTACATGTGTGTGTGTGTGTGTGTCTCGGGCCACTGGGTCACCAACAAACACACAGCATGTCTTCTATCATCCTGTATAAAACATCTTTATTTCTCCTTATTTAGTGACTAAGACACTATTTAGTTCATCACATTCAGTGGGACTCAGATCAAAGACAGGATTGTTGTTTGTCAACAATTAACCCGTTAAGGAGCAGCATCACACATGTGCGATAGTTCGAAAGCCCCACAGAGTAACGTCGCACGTGTGATTCTGAACATTCCAACCGACTATTTTCCGATAGACAAAAACTACATGACAAACGCTGTAGTATGGCTTCAAAATGTACAATTAGGAGGCTAACAAGTAACACTAGCAGGTAGTAGCATTGCTACGAGTATCATGCTAGGTTGCTAGGTAACGGAAGCTAACTAAAGCTAGCTAGCTTCCGTTTTGGAAAAATAACTCACTCTGGTGGAAGCGTCGGTAATATTAAGAGATATTAATAATATTTAATATCAGTAATATTTACATCTAAAAGGTTAAAACAAAACAAACATTCTACACACACCAATATTTACAAACACTCTGGGATATCAATTCCAACTGTACAGTTCAGTCTTCACTAACATCTATGTGAGCACGGTGTGTGTGAGTGTGTGTGGGCTATTCTACCTGACACAGGGACACTGAGGAGCCAGAAACCCAGAACCCAGGATAGAGGGGCTCAGTGAATGTGCTGTGGAATGTGTGCAGGTGGGTCAGTGTGTCAGAGGAGACTGTGTAGAAGGACAGAGTGCCGGCCGGCCAGTCCAGATACACTCCTACTCTGTGGGAGGGGGGGGCAGGTATGGCAGTGAACTTCTTATTGTGCACGGCAGAGTATCTGTTATCAACACAGTCCAGACTCCAGGACATGTTATTGAATCCAAGCAGACAGTCATCACTCCCTCCTCTCCTGCTGATTCCTTTATATGTCACTGCTATACCAACCCCTCCTCCACTCCACTCTGCCTCCCAGTAACAGCGCCCAGACAGACCCTCTCTACACAGCACCTGTGACCTGTCCTCAAATCTCTCTGGGTGATCAGGATACGGCTGCTTCTCTCTCCTCCATGTCACCTTTCTGTTCTCCTCAGACAGAGAGAGGTGTCTGTATGCTGTGTTTGGGTCCAGTGTGAGCTCACAGGCATCTGATGGGGGAGACCAAGACACAATATATTACTGATCATCATCATTCACATTAGAATGTCTCCCTCTTCCTGCCCTCCCCCTTTCATTCTCTCTCTCTCTCTCTCTCTCTCTCTATTTCCTATCCCTCTCTCCCTCTCTCTACCCATCCTCTCTCTCTCTTTCATTCTCTCTCTCTCTCTATTTCTGTCCCTCCCACTCTCCCTCTCTTCCTTTCATTCTCTCATTCTGTTCTCCCTCCCTCACATGCTACCTCTCTCACTCCAAATCCCTCTTTCCATCATCCCTCATCTCCTTACCCCTGATATGCCCCCATCACTCCATCTTTCTAGGGAGGAGGGGAACAGGGGAGGAGAAGAGAGGGAGGAGGGGAAGAGGAGAGGAGAGGACGGGGGGAACAGGCTAGGAGGGGCAGAGGGGAGGAGAGGAAGGGAAGGAGATGGAAGAAGGGGAAGAGAGGAGAGGGAGGAGGGGAAGAGGGAGGAGGGGAAGAAGGGAGGAGAGGAAGGGGAAGAGGGGAAGAGGAGAGGAGGGGAAGAAGGGAAGGGAGGAAGAGGGGAAGAGGAGAGGGAGAAGGGCAGGAGAGGAAGAGGGAGGTGGGGAAGATGGGAGGAGAGGGAGGAGGGGAAGAAGGGAAGAGGGGAGGAGAGGAAGAGGAGAGGAGGGGAAGAGAGGGAGGAGGGGAAGATGAGAGAAGAGGGGAGGAGAGAAGAGGGAGGAGGGGAAGAGGAGAGAAGAGGGGAAGAGGGGAAGAGGGGAGGAGGGGAGGAGAGGAAGAGGGAGGAGGGGAAGAGGGAGGAGGGGAAGAGGGGAAGAGAGCAGAGGGAAGAGGGGAGGAGAGGAAGAAGGGAGGAGAGGAAGAAGGGGAAGAGGGGAAGAGAGGAGGAGAGGGAGGAGGGGAAGAAGGGAGGAGAGGAAGAAGGGGAAGAGGGGAGGAGAGGAAGAGGGAGGAGGGGAAGAGGAGAGCAGAGGAGGGGAAGAGGGGAGGAGAGCAGAGTGAAGAGTGGAAGAGGGGAGGAGGGGAAGAGGGGAGGAGAGGAGAGGGAGAAGGGGAGGAGGGGAGGAGAGGAGAGGGAAAGAAGAGAGCAGAGGGATGGGAACAGGGGAGGAGAGGGAAGAGGGGAGGAGAGGAAGAAGGGAAGATGGGAGGGGGGGAGGAGAGGAAGAGGGGAGCAGAGGAGGGGAAGAGGGGAGGAGAGGGAGGAGGGGAAGAGGGGAGGGGGGGAGGAGAGGAAGAGGGGAAGAGGGAGGAGGGGAAGAGGAGAGCAGAGGAGGGGAAGAAGGGAAGAGCGGAGGAGAGGAAGAGGGAGGAGGGGAAGAGGAGAGGAGAGGGAGGGAGGAGGGGAAGAAGGGAAGTGGGGAGGAGGAGAGGAGAGGAGAGGAGGGGAAGAGGGGAAGAGGAGAGAAGAACAGGGGAGGAGAGTGAATAGGGGAAAGGGGGAGGAGAGGAGAGCAGAGGAGGGGAAGAAGGGAAAAGAGGAGAGGGAGGAGGGGAAGAGGAGAGCAGAGGGAGGGGAAGAGGAGAGGAAGAAGGAGGATGGGAGGAGAGAAGAGGGAGGGGAAGAGGAGAGCAGAGGGAGGGGAAGAGGAGAGGAAGAGGGAGGAGGGGAGGAGAGAAGAGGGAGGGGAAGAGGAGAGGAAGAGGGAGGAGGGGAGGAGAGCAGAGGGAGGAGGGGAAGAGGGGAGGAGAGGAGAGGGAGAAGGGGAAGAGGGGAGGAGGGGAAGAAGGGGAAGAGGGGAGGAGAGGAAGAAGGGGAAGAGGGGAGGAGAGGAAGAGGAGAGGAAAAGGAGAGGAGGGGATGAAGAGCAGAGGGAGGGGAACAGGGGAGGAGAGGGAGGAGGGGAAGAGGGGAGGAGAGGGTGGGGAAGAGGAGAGAAGAGGGAGGAGGGGGAGAGGGGAGGAGAGGGAGGGGAAGAGGAGAGCAGAGGGAGGAGGGGAGGAGAGAAGAGGGAGGGGAAGAGGAGAGCAGAGGGAGGGGAACAGGGGAGGAGAGGAAGAGGGAGGAGGGGAAGAGGGGAGGAAGAGGGAGGAGGGGAAGAGGACAGGAAGAGGGAGGAGGGGAAGAGGAGAGGAGGGGAAGAGAGCAGAGGGAGGAGGGGAAGAGGAGAGAGAGGGAGGAGGGGAAGAAGTCGAAGCGGGGAGGAGAGGAAGAGGAGAGCAGGGGAAGAGGGGAGGAGGAGAGGAGAGGGAAGAGTGGAAGAGGGGAGGAGAGAAGAGTGAGGAGAGGAAGAAGGGAAGAGGGGAGGAGAGGAAGAGGAGAGCAGAGGAGGAGGGGAAGAGGAGAGCAGAGGGAGGGGAACAGGGGAGGAGAGGGAGGAGGGGAAGAGGAGAGCAGAGGAGGAGGGGAAGAGGAGAGCAGAGGGAGGGGAACAGGGGAGGAGAGGGAGGAGGGGAAGAGGAGAGAAGAGGAGGGGAAGAGGGGAGGAGAGCAGAGGGAGGGGAACAGGGGAGGAGAGGAAGAGGAGAGAAGAGGGAGGAGGGGAAGAAGGGAAGAGGGGAGGAAGGGAGGAGAGGAAGAGGGAGGAGGGGAAGATGAGAGGAGGGGAAGAGGAGAGAAGAGGAGGGGAAGAGGAGAGCAGAAGAGGGGAAGAGAGCAGAGGGAAGAAGGGAAGAGCAGAGGAGGGGAAGAGGGGAGGAGAGCAGAGGGAGGGGAACAGGGGAGGAGAGGAAGAGGAGAGAAGAGGGAGGAGGGGAAGAAGGGAAGAGGGGAGGAAGGGAGGAGAGGAAGAGGGAGGAGGGGAAGAGGAGAGGAAGAGGGAGGAGGGGAAGAGGAGAGGAAGAGGGAGGAGGGGAAGAGGAGAGGAGGGGGAGAGGAGGGGAAGAGGAAGAGGGGAGGAGAGGGAGGAGGGGAGAAGGAAGGGGACATAGCACACACAGACGTACACACAGTATTGATGTGGGTAATTGTGTAAATAATTACTGCTTCTAAAAGTGTGTGTTTACAGTGTGTGTGTGTCCATTTTTGACAGTGTCCAAGTCACTAATGGTCTTGTCCCTTGTATGACCTTGTGTACTAGAACCAAGTAGCAGTCAATACTCACATCTCCTAGGGCCAGGTTTGATCCTGCACTCTCCACCATGATCCACACTGCAGGGATAAGCAGAGGAATGATGAAAATACACTTCACCTGTTGATAAGTGACTTAGCAACTGACTTTCTAAGTAAACATGTTGTTTCTCTCTTATCATCAGAGGTGTATTCCAGAAAGCAGGTTTTACAAACTCTGAGCCGAACCCTGAACTCTGACTTGATGAACCCTGAGATGGGAAGCTCAAAGTTATCACTTCCAGAACAGCTGATCTGAGTTAGTTCATTTCTAATTCACTGGAATTACATTTAGTCATTTAGCAGACGCTCTTATCCAGAGAATTAGAAATTCTCATGCGTGCAGCCGAGTATGAAGACATTTTCAGAAAGCAGAAAAACAACTTCAACAGCAAAAGAGGCAATTGTTCATTCAGTACATTTCAAAGCAGTATATTAATTTGACATTTAACCACGTCTTACTAGCCTGGCTCTGCCCTCCTACGTACTTCCGCTCAATTTTCATTTTGCTTCTGTACTCCGTCTGGGCTTTCCGTATATTAGTTGATGTCTCAAGTCAACTTTTTACCGTCCAATCAGCAAACAGAGGGAGTGGCTGAGAACGATGACGTTGATGTCGTGCGCTAGTTTGAGTTATAGTTCTGTAATGGCGGCGGAGAAAGATGCGAGCGAAGCCATTCGGTCTGTTGTGGCAACGCTGCCGAATATCCAGAAGTTAAAGCCGGAGCAAGAACAATCTTTGCTCCCCACGGGGTTCGTTTGATTTTTCAGCTCGCTCCGTTAGTGGTGAAGGAGTTGGCTAAGGCGAACGCTAGCGATTGGTTATGGCAGATCCAGAGTGGCTCTGGTCAGATCCAACAGTTTTAAAATTCAACAGAATACCCGCCTTCAAGGAAGTTAACGCTTGTCAAGGGAGCGAGCCCAGACTCTCTGTACAAATGAAATGTACGAGAGTCTGGTTAGGACCAGGCTAACGTCTTACTACAGGTGAAGAAGAAATGGAACAATCCTATGTGCGCAAAACAACTGGCACATTCTTCTCCTTTTTAATGACAAGATTACAAGAAGGAGGGTCCATCAACCTCCACAGCACAGATTAACAGTGAGATGTTCAGTAAATGCCAGGTTAGCTCTGCATGGAAAACTGTAGAATTTCATGTCATCCGTATGTGTTATATGGCTTCAACAACAATCAGGTTGATGAGGAAAGGACACCCCATGTCTGACAGTTGCTTCAGGCTCAGCATGAGGGAGGGGAGAGGGAGAAACTCACGGTTTGTTACAGAAAAGATGCCAGCAAGCAGGTGAGGTTCACAGTCAGTTACCGTGGTAACACACCCAGAGTTTTCAGTGTTTCCCATACATTCATTTATTTGTAACGGCCCGCCACAATTAGAGATTTACCACCACAAATGTATAAAATTGTGTTTTTGCTTTTACTGTTTAACATCACAAAAAAATATTTAATAGTAGAGCTGCACGCAGCACACTGATTCGCTCAGCCCCTTCTTGCCCCGCTCGCGTTCTCTCTCTCTCTCACTACAACAGACCCGTCTGTGAATAAGCCCCTCTCTCCGTGCACGCTCTGAATCAATGCACGGGTCAAACAGCTTTTTCCCTCAGAGACAACAGGACAATCAATCTGGAGTTTACGAACGGTTAGGCCCAATCCCAATGTCCCCCCTCACAGACTCACAGACTTTGAGGCACGTTCTCACTAAGTCTGTGAGGGCTTAGGGCTGTCCCACTGTCCCACTGTCAAATTGTCAAGTCCGCGAGGGCTCTTTCGAAGACATTTTATGCACCCTTAAGTCTGCATTTTTGCAGACTTGCCCACAATTCACAGCGTAGTGACGTGAAACACGAGGGTTACCGGGGGAAGCCCGGAAGAGAGAAAAAGATCCTGTCTAACCCTCCTCATAAGACAAGAAAGACGAAGAACAGTAAACAAACAAGCATGGAAGGAGCAACCAACCCTGACGTAAACAGAGTTAGAAATAACAGTTAACATCAGTAAGTTTAAACACAAAGCTCACTGACGGTTAATATAGCCAGAACTGGGTGTAGTAGGGCTGCACAATTAATACAATTTTAATCACGATCACGATTTTGGCTTCCCACGATCAAATTTGCATGATGGAGCAATATTTAAAATGCGGCATTCTTTGGCAAAGCCAATCTAGCGCTCCGTAAACCATAGGTGCGTTCGACATCGGCTGCATGAAACGACCAGCGAGAGTTGCTGCTTGAAGTCGGGGAAGAGTTATAAACGGCTGCGTAAAGTCGGACATTCCTGCTTCCTGGTTTGCTGCGTTGACGTCAGTCATGGCCGATCAAGCGCTGTTTGCTTACTTCATCACTGACGAACTGCATGGTATAATTAGCCTACGTGACAAAAAAAGTTGCTTTGGTTAAAATCAGCAAATAATCATGATAATTAATCGTGATCTCAATGTTGATCAAAATAATCGTGCTTATCATTTTGGCCATAATCGTGCAGCCCTAGTGTGTAGGTTGTCCTTTGATGATAAATTCCAAATATGCTTTCATCAGATTTGATCCAACAACATTACTATTTTACCTATAATGCCGCAAAGTGCTGAACCATTCCGATTTATAGCATTTTGAGCTCTTGTAGCCTCTTGCACTCAATCACTTACTAGGTGACATCAAGTAAGTGTGTGAGGGTTCAGGGCTCAGGGTTTAGGGGGGACATTGGGATTGGGCCTTAGTATCATCATTCTCTGCATAAAGGTGTCCAAAACTGAGTAAATATAATAATATTTGTAGTTAAAAACATTTGTCAAATATAACAATATGAGTCCAACGTAATGTTTATATTATATGAAGCTCAAAAACTATTTTGCGCTCAAATTGATTCCATTTTTTTTTCTTGTTGAAGTCCCTAGCTACATTCACTTCAAACCGACACTAGGACCTAGGTTTGAGCTGAGCTACATTTTACAACGTCTGGTTTTAGTGGCCTCTCTTTCTGGAGCTAAAAACCCAGAGTTTCCCTCATCTCAGGGTTTAAAAACTCAGTTTTCACTAAACCCGCTTTCTGGAAATACAATTATGATTGTGGCTACAATCATAGTTCAACCATATTGTAGATTGTAGAGTAAAAATGCAGTTTTAATTGTATCATCAAGAAATGCAAGGCCTATTAACGTAATTAGATATATTCAGTGTTAAGCGACTTTACATTAAGAGGTATATAAAAAACAAACATCTCCTTACTTGAGTTTCTCCAGTCTGCAGTGTGGATCCTCCAGTCCAGCAGAGAGCAGCTTCAATCCTTTTTCTCCTGGATGATTGTAGCTCAGGTCCAGTTCCCTCAGGTGGAAGGGGTTGGACCTCAGAGATGAGGCCAGAGAAGCACAGCCTTCCTCTGTGACCAGACAGTCTGACAGCCTGTAGAAAGAGGATCAATATTGTGACAGAATCCATCTGGGCCTCCAGAGTGAGTCAGCACAGAGGGGTTCATTTGGCAGGTACTGTCATAGCTGCACCTCCCCTCATTAGACAGAGTGACCCACGTAATCCAATATCAGAAAAGTTGAAGATGTAACTCTTTATCCTGTATAAGAATGATACTGTGTTCAGCATTCCATTTGTGTAGAGAGAGGCCAACCCCCCAGGTGAACTATATGCATGGTAAAGGCTTAGGTAAACAGGAAGATCCTTATCTTATCTGAGCATTTCATTTAGTTAGCCTAAGCAGGGCCACTTTAAGACATATACACGCACGCACGGGTGCAGGATCTATGCAAGGGAGCCAATGAAAGAAGAGCCATGTGACAGACAATTCTATATATTTGTACAACATGTTTTTTGTATTGGGAATGTTGGGATAATAGAGAATCGAGGATAAAGAACAAGCAAGTTTGCTTGTTCAATATTTCCACTATTTTAAACAGTTATCATATTCCAAAGGAAGAAATATGAGTGCATCTAAACCAGCCAAGATAAATTGGAGTAGGCTATAGGGAAAGGAATTGCACATTTGTGTGCCAGATAATATTTCCACAAAAATTCCCCCATTAAATACAATACATCATGACAGTTTGCATGATTTGAAATGGTCACTTATTATCACACTGGCATTTAATTATCACAGCAAACAATTACTGCACTGAACTGTAAGTAAAGCAAAAATAACAAAACCTGTAATTATCACTCGAATCATTCACGTCTTCTATGCTAAACCTAGCAGTCACGTGAAAGTGAATGAGGTGAACGAATCCTTTCTGTTTCCTCTACTGAGCCAATGCAACAGTCCCGATGCGCTGCCACAAGAAGATGAACGAATCACTCACTGAGACGACTCGTTACTCCCCAGTCATTCTAAAGATCGTTCAAAATGAAGGAATCGTTCACAAACGACACATCACGACTGGCCTCTTGGTTGACGTGAACATACCACTTTACAATTAATAGACGTACACAAAAATAAATAAAAATGGCCATTCCTCTGTATACGGAGGTAGTGACCAAATCAACTAATAAGTCTCCCTGTGTGAGTTCTTGTTTAAACTGTAGTTTAGCTGTAGTTCTCCTTTAGCTTTCCGGCAGAATAGACAGCATCTATCTTCCACTTTCCGAACTGTAGGAGCCATTTGTGTTTCTTATTGACATGTCATATTATTTTGGTTAGATAGAATTGTCAGAATATTTTGGACACTGGGTGGCAGTCATTGGAGGCACAGGGTTCTATATTTTAGGGACACAGGTGACAGGAAGGGGCACAGGTAGAGGGAAGGGACACAGTTCTCACCAGACCAGAGAACAGACCACAGTGCACAGACCACCAATGACATTGGGAAACCTGGTATGTCAATCTACATTTTACAACTATGCATAATAAATAACAACTAAACGGCAAATAAGGACTGGAAAATCTGATACATTGTGTCAGCACAAGATCACTCCTAAACTACCTGTGTATAATGGCAACGATATAGACGTATTGGAAAACTAGAAACATTAAGCGAGAACTCGCCCTTTTATTGGAACTTGAGCTTCAAACTGAAAAAGGTTTTTTGTATTCCACAAAACCTGGCCGCTATCCCCAATCAAGGGACATTGTCGTCACCTGCGCTGGTATGATTGACGGAGATGGAAACTCTGAAGTTCAACGCGCAGGGAGAGTGTGTACTGGCAGCATCAAGCACGCTTTATTGAATGCTATAAAAGCCATATTGGGAAACGGCTAATATAATGGGGTTGTTCGACTGAATGCTAAAGTCTTACAACAATATCGTGTGTTTGAAAGTCGTGCAGTCGGCATACAAACGTTCCTCCATTACGCCAATGAGGTCTTATGCATAATAAACAACTAAACGGCAAAGCCCTCTCCTGCTGCCTCTTCCTAGATATTTGTAACTACCTCCCGTTCCCCTTACCCTGCCTCAGTCAACTAAAATGTCATTTTACATATAAAACTGTGAAATATCAGCCTACCTGGCGAACTTGTTCCACTGAGTTGGATTCCAACTGAAGAATATCCCACCTCAGTCGCTCTTTATTAGCTAGCTACAAAATGTCCTGGTTTATACACCGCGAATATCCTGTGGTTATCCTGAGGTAAACTTCTTCTAAATTACAGTAAAAAAAACTCAAATACTTTTGTTCTGGACTGGCAAGTCATGTTTTGTTGACTTAAACTTTCAGATGTTAGCTACATTTTTCTTATCTTTGAATTTTCTGAGCAGATATACATCGCTGGTTCCGACGCCATTAGTTAACGTCGTTCTTTTTAGAAACACGGCTAACTGATCCAGAGATCACGTGACATAGCATGCCAAGAATGCTATTGGACAATATTATCATAGTGAAATAACAGCAAGTTCTTCTGAAAAATGAAAGGGGAATTAAATGGAAGTGAAATTAACCAAATGTATGCAAAAAGAAACTTAGCTACCCAATAAATTATTATTTTAATTAAATATTAAATATTATTATATATTTTAAAATAACAGAATGCTTATAAGTATTTATTTAATTCTGTTAGGTCATTAGATAACCATATTCTGCTACAAAAGAGCAACATAACTGCCTGTTGGCTCTGCCTTCCATCCTGAGAGAAGAGGAACTGCTATATTAGGATGCTGTTCGTGGATAACGGTGTTGGAACAAACGGTTAATCATCAACACCATCATGCCTATGTCTTTCTGTATTTCAACATGTTATATCTTGCTAAATATATATATATATATATTCTACACTGCTCAAAAAATTATGGAACACTTTTGAAAACACATCAGATCTCAATATCTTGTGTGGACCCCACGTGCTTGTATGCATGCTTGACAACGTCGCGGCATGCTCCTAATGAGACGACGGATGGTGTCTTGTGGGATGTCCTCCCAGATCTGTCGAAGGGCATCAGTGAGCTCCTGTAAAGTCTGAGGAGCAACCTGGCGGTGTCTGATGGACCGAAACATAATGTCCCAGAGGTGTTCTATCGGGTTTAGGTCAGGTGATTGTGAGAGCCATTCAATTGTAGCGATTCCTTCACCCTCCAGGTACTGCCTGCACACTCTTGCCACATGAGGCCGGGAATTGTTGGAACCCAGGACCTACTGCACCAGCGTAGGGTCTGACCATGGGTTCAAGGATTTCATCCCGATACCTAATGGCAGTCAGACTGCCGTTCTCTAGCCTGTAGAGGCCTGTGCGTCCCTCCATGGATATGCCTCCCCAGACCATCACTGACCCACCACCAAACCGGTCATGCTGAATGATGTTGCAGGCAGTACAGTGTTCTCCTTGGCTTCTCCAGACCCTTTCACATCTATCACAGGTGGTCAGGGTGAACCTGCTCTCATCTGTGAAAAGCACAGGGCGCCAGGGGCGGACATGCCAGTTCTGGTGTTCTATAGCAAATGCCAATCGAGCTCCACGGTGCTGGGCAGTGAGCACAGGGCACACTGTAGGACGTTGTGCCCTGAGGACACCCTCATGAAGTCTGTTTCTGATTGTTTGGGCAGAGACATTCACACCAGTGGCTTGCTGGAGGTCATTCTGTAGGGCTTGGGCAGTGCTCAACCTGTTCCTCCTTGCACAAAGCAGCAGATATCGGCCCTGCTGATGGGTTGAGGACCTTCTACGGCCCTGTCCAGCTCTCCTAGATTAACTGCCTGTCTCCTGGAATGTCCTCCATGTACTGGAGATTGTGCTGGGAGACACATCAAATCTCCTTGCAACGGCTCAGAGTTGGACAATATGTGCAACTTCTGTAGGGTTAAGAAATCGCCTCATGCTCCCACTCAAAGAAGAAACTTGGAATGGACTCCACATGAAAAACCAGTCCTGTTTAGGGGTCGGCTCATTGTTGCCCCTCTAGTGTACCTGTTGTTAATTACATCAACACCGATGCAGCGGAAAGTACCCCTCTGCTACTTAACTGACCAGATCATTATCAGTGAAGTTAATTCATGCCATACCCTGATAAAAAACTGTTCCTTTAATTATTTTGAGCAGTGTAGTTTAAAATTGTTACATTCTTGTCTGCATTCTGTTCTCTTTTTGCTTTAATGCTATGTTACATGTAGCAAAACCAACCTCAAGGAATATAATGGCCAATATTATCTTTAGTGATCTGTGCAAATGACCAATACAAGTGTGTTCAACTTCCTAAAGAGCAGCGTTGCACCTGACACTTAAGGCCGAAATATACTTTCCGCTATGTACGTGTACACATGCTGAATGACTGCAGCACGTATCCTGCGTTCATTTGGTGTGTACTTTGTGCACGTCTCCCTGGCCCTTAAATGTACGCATACGCAAGGTGCAATACCGTCAGAAATCGTGGGCCAGTATACTATCCCTGCATCTCAGATGGAATGCTACAATCAACCTACCCAGACGCTCCCATGTCACCCCGCTCTTCATCTCCCTCCACTGGCTACCCATCACGGCCCGCATCAGATTCAAGACCCTGGTACTGACCTTCCGAGCGGTGAACGGGACTGCACCTGCCTACATCCAGTCTCTCCTCCAGCCTTACACTCCTACCCGCCACCTACGGTCTTCTTCTGACAACCGTCTGGTGGCCCCACCTCTCAAGAGCACCCGCTCCCAACCCAAGCTCTTCTCCTGTCTGGGCTCCCAATGGGGGAATCACCTCCATCAGAGACACTGACTGTCTCCCCACCTTCAAGAAAAGGCTAAAGACGCACTTGTTCCGGGAGTACACCAGCACTTAAAGGTTTGTTGGATCAGATGTTAGCTTATTTCCTCCAGGAACACAATGACCATTATTGAGGGACTTGTTGGTCACTCCTGTTGGTTAGTTGTAACTGATTTAACTATTTGTACTTGCTGTGAATTATATTATTGTTGCTTGCTTTCCACCAGGTACACTCTAGCACTTTAGAGGATCATGTTGATTAATTGTACATGCTCTTATGTTTCTTCCCTTTGGCACTTATTTGCTTTTTCACAGTGTATGCTTCATGTTTTGGCTACCCGCAATGTATGGGGCTATCTCGTTGTTTATGATCATTGACCTATGCACTTTTTGTAAAGCTCTCTCTTGGAAGTCCCTTTGGATAAAAGTGTCTGCTGAAAGAATAAATGTAAATGTACCATCCTCTGAAGTAAAAATAGCCAGTTACATAGTAGTATTATACACCAAGCACACTTCTTGCTATTCCTAATCCGAAACCTTTCATGCAGTGGAAGAGGTGCCAACCACAGGGACTGACGTGGAAATTGACACCATGCTGTTGAAACGATGAAGATGGGTATGATTATGGATTTATCTGATTGAAAATGAAACCTTTTTCACCCCTTTTAGTATTATTTTATATTACTGGAAACCATATGTTAAGCTGTTGACTTATTATAGTTGAGCTTAGTATTATTATCACTAAACGATAGAAGATATTGAGCCTGAGTGTGAGATCTGGGTGACAGAGGCTGAGGAGTGAGGGAGAAGGCCACCTGGAGGCAGGCATCGTCCTTTGCAGGCTGAGGCCTGAGCTACAAGTCAAGATCCGCTGTTTTTGACCCCACGCCTAGAATCTTATCTGTGGCCGCCTGTACAAGGTCAGCACTGGCCCTAAGTAGGGAGGATTTACAACGAGCCTGATTGTGTAAGCAGCGTGAGCAGCCTCATTGTAATTGTGGGTTACAGAACCTGTTTTAAGAGAAACACTTATTATTGTCACCCAGCAAGGTCAAAGGCACCAAAGCTAAGGTGCGAGTGAAATCTGAAACCCCCAGAACAGGTGACCAATTGTGTTATGCGTAAGATCGAAGACCATCTGTAACTATCAATAGTAAAATAGCACATGAAAATAGGTGAGCAGTATGTAATTGGATGCCTGGGGGGTAAAGATCAGTTGGGTTCCAGAACCTGCTCACATTTATTGGGATTTTTGTCATCTTGAAGACCAATAAAGCCATTGCATCAAACTTTGCCAAGTTCCAGTGCCGTTTTTTGAACTTTGAAGATTGATTGAAGACTTTGAACATTTTCAAACAACAGCACAAAAGCTGCCAGATGCATAACTCCCTGTCCAGGTAAATGTGAGCAGGCCATAAGGAAAATAAATGGGTCACAGCACAGAAATGCAACCCTAACATTCGTAAAATGTAAAAAAGAATTAACATCACAACAACCACAAAGTCACACACGTCCACAATGGGAAAGTGAAACTGGGTTGGAATGTTCTGAGACCAGTTAACCAGTTAGGTCAAGAAAGGGGATGAAGGATTTAGAAGTATGTCCTGGAGGATGGGTGTATCATATTATATGGCCTGCTTTCTAAGATTGTTGATACAATGGAGATTAGTTTGACCAGGGGGGTCATCTGGAGACATGAAGTCTGGGTGATTTTTGGGTCATTTTTATGTTTTATGACACCCTGACTTGTTGCAGGAGAATCCTCATCACCTGGGGGAAGGAGCTCTGGGACATCAGGTTCTGAGGCTGTTGTTTCAGCTGTCACTGAATTGTGTTTGACGGACGTGTCCTGCTTGTTGTATAGAAATGACCAGATGTTAGGTACTATATAAAACTGTATATAAACTATATAGGAATGTGTTCCGGTGCACCTGCAGTATGGCCACACTGACGAGAGCTACGCTATTATTACCTAACATTTTGTTTGTCTTGTTAGTGTTTGTAAGTTGTTTTGTCGATTTTGTATTTTGCATTCAATACGACCAGCAAACACTTCTGGATATTAAGTTTTCACTTAGCAAGGATTATTTTACAAACTTTAATTCCAGAGTTCGAGTTGGAGCTCGGAATGCAGCGGGCTCTTTGTTGTTCCGCCGCTCTGTTTACCTGCGAGACGGAGGAAGAAGAAACAAGGCCGACGTGCTGGAGTCCTCGTCCGAACTCGGAAACGGAGCTTCTAACCTGCTTTTCCAACCATCCTACTCGCTAACGTTCAGGTTAACTTTCTATGGGCCACGGATGTAGCGGTACTAGCATCTCACTGCTCTCCTGTCCTTGAGCTATTAACTGTAAAATCAGACCCTTCTATCTACCTCGGGAGTTCACTGCGGTGGTCATGAGTGCAGTCTACACCCCCCCAGGCAGAAAAGGCTGCTGCTTTGGATGAACTGTATGAGATTATCAATGGTCTGGAGAATGTGCACCATGAGGCAGCCTCATTATATACTAATATATTGCATCTGCTGCATGATTGTGTAACTCACACTATGTAGTCAATTATATTTTGATTAACTTTTTAGAAAGACCAGGGACTGGGGTTGCAAATTAGCCTATTGGCTAGAAACCTTTTACGCAGCACATCTACAACATATTGTTATTGATGTATGTAATAATGTGCGCTGCATTTTCCCTGACAAATAAACAAATAAATAAAATAAAAATCAGAAGCCCTGGTTTGATGCCGTGGTCCAGGCCAACCTGAGAGGCCCGGTCTGTCGCCTTTAACTCTGGTCAGTACAAGAAGGCCAGATACGACCCTCTGAAGGCGATCAAAGCAGTGAAAAGGGCTTACAGGACCAAGGTGGAGTCCAGCTACCATGGCTCTGACCCCAGGCGCATGTGGAGTGGATTGTGGAGCTATTACAGACTACAAAGAGAGAGGCTACAGTGAGACCCAGTCCTCTGTCCTACTGCCAGACGAACTGAGTACCTTCTACGCTCACTTTGAGAGGGACAGTGACCCCCCTGCAGTGGAGTTACCTGAGGGCCTAGCCAGTGGTGTGCCTACAATAACTGTAGCTGAGGCATTGCTCCAAAAAGCTCAACCCTCGCAAGGCACCTGGCCCAGACAACATATCAGGTGCTGCGCTGACCAGCTAGCAGGGGTCTTCAGTGACATCTTCCACCTCTCCCTCAGCCTGTCTGTACTCCCCACCTGCTTCAAGAGGACCACCATCGTCCCTGTGCCCAAGAACACCAAGGTCACCTGCATGAACAACTATCGCCCGATAGCACTGACCTCTGTCATCATGAAGTGCTTAGAGCGTGCCTCCCACCCTGGACCTTATGCAGTTTGTATACCGGTCCAACAGGTCTACAGACAATGCCATCGCCCTGACTATGCACACCGCTCTCACCTGGACAAAGGGAATACATATGTGCGGATGCTGTTCATTGTCTACAGCTCAGCATTCAACACCATCATCCCCTCCAGACTGGTCTCCAAGCTTCTGGACCTGGGACTAGGGATGCACGGAATCCAGATTTTTTGGGTTCAACCGAATACTGAATCCTACCCCCATCCTCAGTCCATTAACGCAGTAAACACATGCTGTAGGCTAAACAACGTCCACAGCAGTGTATTTTTTCATTTTATTTTAACTGTAAAAAAAAAAGAATAGGCAACATTATGCCAGGAAGACAAGTGGGAAAAACTATTTTGACAAATACCATATGCCTATCTCAAGATCCAATCAATATCCAAAATATTTGCCTTTTAGATTTCTTGAATTTCTTTCGGATGTTTCATATGCAAATGTTTTAACAGCGGAGATGTTGTGTATTTTTTAGGGTCCTTGCCACCACAAGACAAATAGGCATTGCAAATTGAACATACAGCTCGACTTGAATCGCCTTCTTTTGACTGAAAGTACTGCCAAACAACACTTTCTGCTCGCGAGTTCCATTTTCACGTTCTCTCAGCCTACAGCATGGAACAGTCCACCTACGTAAACACCTTCCCGTAATCAACGGCGGCGTCATTACGTCGACCAGTGTAGCACGTGTAGTGCAAGCGTAGGGTTCGGTTTGGTGGAAAACAATTCTAAGGTTCCGCCGAAACCGAATCCTGGATTCGGTGCATCTCTACCTGGGACTACCTCATCCACACTGATCACCAACACAGGCACCCCCCAGGGCTGTGTGCTCAGCCCTCTCCTGTTCTCTGTGGTGGGATATTGATTATGGGAGAGCAAGGTAAAGCAAGGAGGGGTAAGAAAACTGCGCAGTTAATGAACTGGATTTAGCCAGAGCAGGAGGAAAGATGAAATGGAGAGTGGTTTGGCAAACTTAAGATGAGAAGAGAATGTGTCCAGAGTAGAATAGGCTGTTGTTGCACAACAATGAGTGGGAGAACAGTGACCTATGCACTTTTGTAAAACTCTTTCTTGGAAGTCGCTTTGGATAGAAGCATCTGCTAAATGCATAAATGTAAATGTAGAACAGCTGGTGGAGTTAACTGATCTCTGATCTTACTCTTAAGGGACTGAAGTCACCAATAGTAATGGGTTCTGCTGATCTAAGCCAGAATTAAGAGTGATAAAGGAGATGGAAAGTTTGGTTGAGGTAAGTTGCTGAGGGGTTGTTGAAAGTAAGATAAGGAGGCCAGAACATCGGAGGGTGGGGGTCAGGAGAAATGGGCTTTTTCAGTAGTAGAGGAGTTCATCAACAACTTTATCAGCCAGATAAGGCGTTCATAGAACCTTCTAGAAGGTTCTGGGACTTGTGTAATATTAACCAGGGCGGGGCGGAATTATTCTCATCTAGGCTATAAAATGAGAGTGTTGGGGCATTGAGATTGTCTTTTTGCCTTTGTATGAACGAGTAGCTGACTTGCTGAATAAACCGTCGAGCTGCCTTGAGCTGTTGAAAGATATCTTGTCTCAGAATTCTTCATTTTTACTTCTACCGAAGACTTGTTTTTCTTCATCTTCTCCTTGTTCACTCACAACTGTGTGGCAACGCACAGTTCCAACCTCCTTGTTAAGTTTGCTGACGACACAACCATTGTGGGCCTCATCTCTGACAGTGACAAGTCAGCCTACAGAGAGGAGGTTGATACCCTGACATCATGGTGTCAGGGCAATAACCTCTCTCTCAATGTCAGCAAGACCAAGGAGATGATTGTGGACTATAGGAGGCGGCAGGAGGAGGAGCATGCACCCCTTCACGTCAACGGATCCAGAGTGGAAAAGGTCAGCTGCTTCAGGTTCCTAGGGGTGAACATCAGCAATGATCAAGAGGCGATCAAAGCTGCCCAGAAACGCCTCCTCTTCTTGCAGAGACTGAAGATGTTTGGCATGGACTCAGTCATCCTCACTAACTTCTACAGATGCACCATAGAGAGCATACTGACTGGTTGCATCACAGTGAGGTATGGGAGCTGCACAGACAGGGACACCTACCACACACGATGCCTCAGGAAAGCTGGCAGGATTCTAAGAGACTGTTACCACCCATCCTTCAGTCTCTTTACCCTGTTGCCTTCTGGCAGGCGCTACCGAAGCATTCGGTCTCGCACACGCAGACTGGACAAGTTTCTATCAAAGGGCCATCACGCTTCTGAATGGACATTGATATGGACATTTCTCATTAGCCACTTTACATTGATACATTTCTCACTAGTCACTTTGCACACATTTTCAGCTACTGGTTGCACAATCAGCAATATTGCACTATTGCTCTAACTATACCCCACTTGTCTTAGGTTAGTATAGGTCATTATGTGTTTTAGAGGTTTAGTATATTGTATTGTATATATTGTATACTATTTTGTACATTTAGGACTTTTTTGTTGTTGTTTTTTTTAGCTTATCATAGATGTAATCTATGTTGTAAGTGAGTTCATCCAGACTATTGTTAGCAGTTGTGAACTGACTGGGATATGTTCACGACTGCTACCAATAGTTTGGATGAACTCACAGAGGCTGTGACATCATACATCAGCTTCTGTGAGGACTGCTGTATTCCAACACGCACCAGGGTGAGCTTCAACAACGACAAGCCCTGGTTCTCAGCAACGCTCAGAAGGTTGAGGTCAGAGAAGGAGGAAGCATTTCGGAGTGGGGATAGAGACAGATTCAAGGAGTCGAAAAACAGGTTTAGCAAGGCGGTGATAGAGGCTAAACGACGGTACTCAGAGAGACTGAAGCGCCAGTTCTCTGCTAACGAATCTGCTTCTGTCTGGAGAGGGCTCAGGCAGATTACCAACTACAAGCCCAGAGCCCCCCACTCCACTAACGACTCCCGCCTGGCCAACGACCTGAACGAGTTCTACTGTAGATTTGAAAGACAATTGGACTGTCCTGATCTACCCCCTCCCACCCAAGAGGCCTCCCCCCTCCCCCCCTCTACAGTGACGACTCTCTCCATTCAGGAGAGTGAAGTTAACAGACTTTTCAAGAGGCAGAACCCCCGCAAAGCAGCTGGGCCGGACTCTGTCTCTCCTGCCACCCTCAAGCACTGCGCTGACCAGCTGTCTCCGGTGTTTACCAACATCTTTAACACCTCCCTAGAGACATGCCATGTGCCAGCCTGTCTCAAGTCCTCCACCATCATCCCTGTGCCCAAAAAACCAAGGCCAACAGGACTCAATGACTACAGACCCGTCGCCCTGACCTCTCTGGTTATGAAGTCTTTTGAGCGCCTTGTGCTGGCACACCTCAAATCCATCACCAACCCTTTCCTGGACCCACTGCAGTTTGCCTACAGAGCCAACAGGTCGGTGGATGACGCCGTTAACATGGCCCTCCACTTCACCCTACAGAACCTGGACTCCCCAGCATCCTACGCCAGGATCCTGTTTGTGGACTTCAGCTCTGCCTTCAACACCATCATCCCCGCCCTGCTTCAGGACAAGCTCTCCCAGCTGAACGTGCCCGACTCCACCTGCAGGTGGATCACAGACTTCCTGTCTGACAGGAAGCAGTGCGTTAAGCTGGGAACACAAGTCTCTGACTCCCGGTCCATCAGCACCGGATCTCTTCAGGGCTGCGTCCTTTCCCCTCTGCTCTTCTCCCTGTACACCAACAGTTGCACCTCCAGTCATCCGTCTGTCAAACTTCTGAAGTTTGCGGACAACACCACCCTCATTGGGCTCATCTCTGACGGGGACGAGTCTGATTATAGGTGGGAAGCTGACAACCTGGTGACCTGGTGCAGCCAGAACAACCTAGAGCTCAATGCTCTTAAGACAGTGGAGATGGTTGTGGACTTCAGGAAGAATACAGCCCCACTCACCCCCATCACCCTGTGTGACTCCCCAGTCAACACTGTGGAGTCCTTCCGCTTCCTGGGCACCATTCTCTCCCAGGACCTCAAGTGGGAACTGAACATCAGCTCCCTCACCAAGAAAGCACAACAGAGGATGTACTTCCTACGGCAGCTGAAGAAATTCAACCTGCCAAAGACAATGATGGTGTACTTCTACACAGCCATCATTGAGTCCATCCTCACCTCTTCCATCACCATCTGGTACGCTGCTGCCACTGTCAAGGACAAGAGCAGACTGCAGCGTATCATCCGCACTGCTGAGAAGGTGATCGGCTGCAATCTGCCTACCCTCGAGGACCTGCACACCTCGAGGACCCTGAGGCGAGCGAGGAAGATTGTGGCCGACCCCTCCCACCCTGGCCACTCCCTGTTCCAGCTACTCCCCTCCGGCAGAAGGCTGCGGTCCATCAGGACCAAAACCTCACGCCATAAGAACAGTTTCTTTCCATCTGCTACTGGCTTCTTCAACAAGGCCAAGGACTCCCACTGACATTCATTCATTATTTAACCCAGTATCTGATTGCACTATGTTGACCACTCATGCTGCTCATTCTTATTCTTATATATATTTTATTTTATATTTAAATTGTTTTATTCTTAGATTGTTTAGTTCTTAGGAATAGTTAAACTTCTGTACCTTTACTTAATTTAAGATTTGTATATGTTTAGTGTTTGCACCTCCCTGCATGGGCGGCGCTAGGGAGGGGCTAGCAGGTGCTTCAGCACCCCCAAGAAAGACCAAAGCACCCCGATAGCACCCCCTAAAATATTGCTCATTTATTAATAGTATTCAGGCCCGGAGTGGCCATCGGGAGAATCGGGAGAATTCACGGTGGGCCGCTCTGCCCGCTCATAAATTGGCCCAGCAGATCGCCTGCTTTCTCTTTGTTTTTTTCACACACAGAATAAAACTATATGTGTTAAGTTACTGTGACTGATAAGTAAGCTAATAGGCTACACTAGGTTTTCAGTTGTCGCGCATGCTCTCTTTCTCAAATACAAGTGCGTGTACCAAGTTTGTTGCCACGGAGACAACCTGTCAGTCTGATTATTTTCCTCTTAAACACCAAGACGGTTTGATTAGTCAGATCTTGGTCCGTCTTGGTTGTTTGAGTTCCCTCTATCTCAATCTGGATCCTACCATCCTATAGTATGTCAGAAATTGTATATCCAGTTAAATAGTAGTACAATATACTAAGAATGTATTACATACTGCATCCAATAGGTCTGTCAGTATCCAAGGCAGCACACTTTTCTGGCTATTTCTGATACACAACCCTTGATGCAGGGATAGTGGTGTTGACCACAGGGAAAGATACAAAACATACTGCCCAAGCCATCATACCATAATGTAATGAAGTAGTATGTCTTAAATATATTCCTGTCTCACCCTAATCTGTTTCACCCATCTCCTGTTTGTCTCCACCCCCTCCAGGTGTCTCCCATCTTCCTTCCTACCCTCATTTATCCCTGTGTTTTCTGTTTGGGGTCAGTTCTTCTTGTTTGTCAAGCCTACAGTGTAGTAATTGGCATTACAAATTAATACAGACAACTGCATGTCCTTAGCCTGCTGGCATATTTACTGAACTGCTTCCATGACAACACACACAGATACATTTATACAGCCCCAGGTACGGGGCATCCAGAGGGTCATACTACATCTCCCATTTCCCCAAAGTAGTGATAAAGCTTTAAATCAAAATGCTCACACTGGCAGAACTGCCTTAACTGTAGGTCACCTAGTCTATTGCAAATATTAAACCTGAACCAAAGATATCAGACAGATTAAACATGAACCTGGCACTGTCTTATTTAATTCTAGGTGTTATGTTTAAAAGTCTTTAAGCCACTCCGGGGCTTTCACCTCTCTCCTTGGGTAGGCCCTCTGCATCCTCTCCCTCGCCCCTTCCCCTTCTTCTGGCCCTGATGCCTGTTCTGTGTCGCCCACAGCCGGTGGTTGGGCTTGTATCTCCTGAGGTGTGCTTTGTTTGTCCTCACCTCTTCTGAGTCTGTTTCCACTACATACGAGCGTCTGCTTTTCTCAGCAGATTATTTTGTGTTTGTGATCCAGACTCGTTGGCCTGCTTTTAGTTCTGGGGCCCTATCTTGCACCCTATCTTGACTTTGCGCTCCCGGGAGCGGTTCAGCGAAAACCCGTGCGCACTGCTGGCAAGGCCAGGGTCTTCTTCCTGCGAAGCTACGTTACATTGTTTTGATTTATTGTATGGCTAGCTGTGTTACATGTCTTTCATGTCAATGATTAAAAATATTTTCATGAGAAATCTCTATGTATGTGAACTTGATTTGTAACAACTGTGGCAATTTCCTCTCATGCCTGTTTAACCAAAGCTAATTTGGGTGGGTTTCTTCTCCCATGCCCATCAGAATCAGAATTCGGTTTATTCGCCATGTAGCCTATGTTACACAAACACGGAATTTACTGTGGCAGGACGGTGCAAACAATAAACATATACGGTTCTTAAATTAAGTAAAAAAAGTACAATAGTTAAACTAATTCTAAGAACTAAACCATTTAAAAATATAACAATTAAAAAAATAAAATAGGCCTATATATAAAAACAAGAATAAGAATTTGAATGAGCAGCATGAGTGGGCAACTTAGTGCAATGAGAAAACTGCTCTGCCTTTCCCATACAATGTCACTTCTCTATCTTTTACAGACCTGACGAAAACGTCGGTCTCCTCGGCTGTGAACCGCTCCTGGCGTGCGCCTAGCAAATCCGCCGTTATAATAGCAATCCGTCATGGAACAAGCGCGCATGTTCTTAAAGGGAATGTGAGATTACATTTACATTTAGTCATTTAGCAGATGCTCTTATCCAGAGCGACTTACAGCAAGTACAGGGACATTCTCCCCGAGGCAAGTAGGGTGAAGTGCCTAGCCCATGGACACAACATCATTTTTCACGGCAGGGAATCGAACCGGCAACCTTCTGATTAACCCGACAGATAATGCTCTGATTGGTTTATTGCACGTTACGCCCAAACCACACCCATTAGTAATGTAACTACTTCAGACCAACCCATTTTAGATTTGCGCCAGGCGCAAAGACATTTATCCTGCCGGTATAATAGCAACAGCGCCAGAGTCCCACCCACAAAGTTACTTGGCTTTGCGTTTTGATACTTGCATTTCAGAGTCACAGTAGCTCTGTGTCTGTGGTTAAAGTTAACTGTCTGTGTGTGTTTCAGCTGTTTGTCCTTGTCTGCAAAGGCCTTCCTGTTTGGCCATTGAGGTTTGAGTTGAACAGGTGAGACTGGCAATGGTGAGCGCAGTCTCCTGCTCATCAGGAGTTCTGCTGGCGATGGTCCCTGATGCAGCGGTGTGACTTTGTAAGCCAACAGGGCCCTGTATGGGTCAGCATTTTTCCTCAATAGGCCCTTGACGGTTTTCACAGCTCTCTGCCTCTCCATTGCTGTGCAAAGTATGGGCTGCTGGTCACATGTCTGAAGTCGTTGTCCTTGGCAAATGAGGAGAAAGAGCTTGAAGGAAACTGAGGGCCATTATCAGTTATCAGTACTTCCGGAACCCCATGTCTAGCAAATATTGATTTAAAGCCATTGATAACTCCTGCTGATGTGGTTATTGGGGGTTTTATTACTTCAATGTATCGAGAGTAGTAGTCTACTAACAATAAGAGTCATTTTCCCAGTAAAACATATCAGCTCCTACTTTCTGCCAGGGCCGCTGTGGCAGCTCTAAGGGTATCATTGGTTCTGGGTGAAGTGGTTGATTTTTAGCACATACCTCACACTGGGCCACCACTCTTGTGATTTGCACACCCAGTCCCTGCCATCAAACTGACTGTTGGGCCCTCAGTCTGCATTTGGTTGTCCCCATATGTCCCTCATGTAGTCTGGCCAGAATTTCCTTCTGTAATGTGTCTGGTATAAAAATCCGCTGGCCTTTCATCAGAAGGTCACCATTCATGTGTAGCTCACTGTGGTGGACCCAATAGGGCTTCAGTTGCTGGGGCAGCTCTTCTTGCCGTGGCCACCCTCTCTTGCACTGTGACATCAGCTGGCTGCAGATGGAATCCTGCTGTTGGTGCTCTGCTATCTGTTGAAGTTTACCCTGGGATGCAGGTAAGTTTTCACGTGTCATATTGATAAATATCTGCACTTCCCCTTCTAGCTGTGCCTCTTCTTCGGTCGGTGGGCGTCTCACAGGAGCCCTGGAGAGTGCATCAGCTGTGATGAGCGCTTTCCCTGGCACGTAAGTTATCTTGTAATGTGAACCTCAGCAGTCTGAGGCGGAATCGCTGCACTCTGGGAGGTAAATCATCCAATGATTTTGTCCTCAACAGGGCCAGTAGTGGTTTATGGTCTGTCTCTATCGTGAATGATAAGCCTATGAGGTATGTACTCAACCTTTCACATGCCCAGGTGACGGCTAACGCCTCCTTTTCAAACTGGGCATAACGTTGCTCTGTTTCAGAGAGACTTCGAGAAATGTATGCGATTGGACGCCACTCCATGTGTCTCTGCATAAGGACAGCACCCAGGCCAAAGGATGATGCGTCTGCAGACACTTTTGTTTTGGCTAGTAGTCTGTACTGAGCCAACACTCTCTGTGATGCCAGCTCCTTTTTGAGATTTTCAAAAATGTCTGTTGCATTTGGCCCCAAGACCACTCATTGTTCTTTGATAGCAAGTCTCTGAGCGGTTTGGTGGTGTCTGAAAATTTAGGGATAAACTTTGCAATGTATGTGACCATTCCCAAGAAATGGCTAACATCTGCTGTATTCTGTGGGATGGGCATGTCTGTGATAGCTCTGATTTTCCCGGGGTCAGGTTCTATGGCTCCAGCACTGATTTTGTACCAGCATGTTTTTCTCTACCTCCTTTAGTCTTTTCAACCTCTTTTAGTTCCCCTGGCAGTGTTGTAGTACTCGAGACCGGTGTCACAACTGGGGGAATATCACTAAATTGCCTGTGCATTGTTTAATTTATTTGTTAATATCATAAATGTTATTGGATGTAAAACATCACGCTTCAAATGCAACCAATAATTTAACTCCTTTCTAATTTGAAATTGCCCATCACCCCTCCTTGCACCCCAAAAGTGAATGAGGAAGATAGGCGAATTAGTGGCTGTCTGAAGATGTTGGCCAAATCAGCTATAATTACATTTGGTTACCTGAACCACAAAGAGTTTACAATAACGTCCAAAAGAAAACACGTGTTGTGTAATTATGAGACGCTCACTGATGAGGCTGGGACTAGGCCTACATAAAACCTTTACCGGCATTTAGAAAGAAAACATAAAAAAACGTTTGCAATCTGCCTCTGTACCAAAACTCTTCAGAAATCTCTTCCCCCCATTACACAAAGAGATTTAGGAAATATTAGCTATGTAACATGCTGTATGTTTCAGGGCGTTAGTTTCAGTTGCTTGCCAGATTTTGTTTGTGATAACGAGCCAGGCCACATAAAGCTATGTAGCAAATTATGAATATAAAGTTATGTTACATCAACGTTAACTCATGTCAGCTCAGCTGTCTCCCAACTTAATGTTACGTAAGTTAAACGCTGTGGTACCGCGCTCCTTCCTTCAGAGAGAGATGTGAAAGCAGAGACCGAGTACTGA
Organism: Osmerus eperlanus; assembly: GCF_963692335.1. Taxonomy (NCBI): domain Eukaryota; kingdom Metazoa; phylum Chordata; class Actinopteri; order Osmeriformes; family Osmeridae; genus Osmerus; species Osmerus eperlanus. The sequence goes on from NC_085035.1 coordinate 12,127,487, forward strand.
TGTGCCTCTAAGAAAATAAAAAATATTACAATAATATTTAAAAAGCTGCATTGCCAAGGACACTGCACTACTTTAAGAGTGCACATTTTTTGTTCAAATACACAGTTACAGATCAAATGTAACTTTTTACCTAGTCAAACCCTACTTCTTGTGTGTTTTGAGTGGTCTGGTCTTGACCCGGTCTCACCCTGCCTTGGTCTTGGACTTGACTCGTTATCGCCCAGTCTTGGTCTTAGTCTTGACCCGGTTTCGACCCCTCAAAGTCTCGGTCTTGATACACTCTGGTTTTGGTCATGACTTGGTTTCGGTTTAGGTGGTCTTGACTACAACACTGTCACCTGATCCTAACCTCCTGCCTGGCCTGACTCTGAACCTGCCTGCTGCCCTGTACCTGAATGACTCTGCCTTGTGGATTACGACCCTTGACTGCCCTGACTATTCATTGGCCGGCCCCCTTGTACCTTTAATAGACCACAAACATACGACGAGTGTGTGGTTCAGTGCGTGGTGTGAGATTACAACTATAGTTGTGTCATGTTGAACATGAATACAGACCTCAGTGTCTCCAGCTTGCAGAGTGGATTCCCCAGTCCAGCAGAGAGCAGCTTCATGCCGGCATCCTTCAGATCATTGTTACTTAGCTCCAGATGTCTCAGGAAGGAGGTTGACTTCAGAGTTGAGCTCAGAGAAGCACAGCCTTCCTCTGTGATGTGACAGCCTGACAGCCTGTAGAAGGTAATCATGATATTGATTACAGACACTACTATTTTCTAGAGGTAGAAATAAAGAATATCAGTCTGATCATTTCCTATGGGTGTTGTTATTTATTAATGTCACCCAGCGGTGAAATGTACATCTCCAAATTTAAGCAAGGTCAAAGGCACCAAAGCTAAGGTGCGAGTGAAATCTGAAACCCCCACAACAGGTGACCAATTGTGTTATGCGTAAGATCGAAGACCATCTGTAACTATCAATAGTAAAATAGCACATGAAAATAGGTGAGCAGTATGTAATTGGATGCCTGGGGGGTGAAGATCAGTTGAATTCCGGAACCTGCTCACATTCATTGGGATTTTTGTCATCTAAGTCACCAAGTTCCAGTGCCGTTTTTTGAACTTTGAAGATTGATTGAAAACTTTGAACATTTTCAAACAACAGCACAAAAGCTGCCAGATGCATAACTCCCTGTCCAGGGAAATGTGAGCAGGCCATCAGGAAAATAAATGGGTCACAGCACAGAAATGCAACCCTAACATTCGTAAAATGTAAAAAAGAATTAACATCACAACAACCACAAAGACACACACGTCCACAATGGGAAAGTGAAACTGGGTTGGAATGTTCTGAGACCAGTTAACCAGTTAGGTCAAGAAAGGGGATGAAGGATTTAGAGGTATGTCCTGGAGGATGGGTGTATCATATTATATGGCCTGCTTTCTAAGATTGTTGATACAATGGAGATTAGTTTGACCAGGGGGGTCATCTGGAGACATGAAGTCTGGGTGATTTTTGGGTCATTTTTATGTTTTATGACACCCTGACTTGTTGCAGGAGAATCCTCATCACCTGGGGGAAGGAGCTCTGAGACATCAGGTTCTGAGGCTGTTGTTTCAGCTGTCACTGAATTGTGTTCGACGGACGTGTCCTGATTGTTGTATAGAAATGACCAGATGTTAGGTACTATATAAAACTGTATATAAACTATATAGGAATGTGTTCCGGTGCACCTGCAGTATGGCCACACTGACGAGAGCTACGCTATTATTACCTAACATTTTGTTTGTCTTGTTAGTGTTTGTAAGTTGTTTTGTCGATTTTGCATTTTGCATTCAATACGACCAGCAAACACTTCTGGATATTAAGTTTTCACTTAGCAAGGATTATTTTACAAACTTTAATTCCAGAGTTCGAGTTGGAGCTCGGAATGCAGCGGGCTCTTTGTTGTTCCGCCGCTCTGTTTACCTGCGAGACGGAGGAAGAAGAAACAAGGCCGACGTGCTGGAGTCCTCGTCCGAACTCGGAAACGGAGCTTCTAACCTGCTTTTCCAACCATCCTACTCGCTAACGTTCAGGTTAACTTTCTATGGGCCACGGATGTAGCGGTACTAGCATCTCACTGCTCTCCTGTCCTTGAGCTATTAACTGTAAAATCATTATATACTAATATATTGCATCTGCTGCATGATTGTGTAACTCACACTATATAGTAAATTATATTTTGATTAACTTTTTAGAAATACCAGGGACTGGGGTTGCAAATTAGCCTATTGGCTAGAAACCTTTTACGCAGCACATCTACAACATATTGTTATTGATGTATGTAATAATGTGCGCTGCATTTTCCCTGACAAATAAACTAATTAATTAAATAAAAATCAGAAGCCCTGGGTTGATGCCGCGGTCCAGGCCAACCTGAGAGCCCGGTCTGTCGCCTTTAACTCTGGGGACCCTGATCAGTACAAGAAGGCCAGATACGACCCTCTGAAGACGATCAAAGCAGCGAAAAGGGCTTACAGGACCAAGGTGAAGTCCAGCTACCATGGCTCTGACCCCAGGCGCATGTGGAGTGGACTTAGAGCCATCACAGACTACAAAGGGAGAGGCTACAGTGAGACCCAGTTCTCTGTCCTACTGCCAGACGAGCTGAGTACCTTCTACGCTCACTTTGAGAGGGACAGTGACCCCCCTGCAGTGGAGTTACCTGAGGGCCTAGCCAGTGGTGTGCCTACAATAACTGTAGCTGAGGCATTGCTCCAAAAATCTCAACCCTCGCAAGGCACCTGGCCCAGACAACATATCAGGTGGTGCGCTGACCAGCTAGCAGGGGTCTTCAGTGACATCTTCCACCTCTCCCTCAGCCTGTCTGTACTCCCCACCTGCTTCAAGAGGACCACCATCGTCCCTGTGCCCAAGAACACCAAGGTCACCTGCATGAACGACTATCGCCCGATAGCACTGACCTCTGTCATCATGAAGTGCTTTGAGCGGCTAGTCAAATCATTCATCTGCTCCTCGCTGCCTCCCACAATGTACATTGAGCGAAAAGTACATTGATACATTTCTCACTACTATAGATATACTACTATACAATATTGCACTATTGCTGATAGTTGCTGTACCCCACTTGTCTTAGGTTAGTATAGCTCTATAAGGCTAGTATAGGTCATTATGTGTATTAGAGGTCTAGTATATTGTATTGTATACTATTGTCGAAGGATCCTCACGGAGCCTTCGTTTGAATGTACTTTGGAGAAATGATGAATAAACAAAAAAAGAGTGATGCTTATTAGAGATAATGTGCATTTGCATTAAGATGTGTTTGTGACTTTCTTGCATACGTATATCAAGTTTTGCATTAAGATGTTTTTAGAATTTGCTTATACACGTATATCAAGTTTTGCGTTAAGATGTGTTTAGAATTTCTTCCGTACGTATATTGAGTTACTGGGTGATATGTGCATTTGCATAAGGTGGTTATAGAAATGGCTTGCATACGTATACTGAATTACAATATGTGCATTGGCATTAAACGTGTTATTAGAGAATGTCTCGCATATGTTTTAAGATGTATTAGAAATAGCTTGCAAAATGATTTTAGAGCTTTTTTACCTTTTACCATACCTTTCGTTATGAATTAAAAATTGTTTCCAGATGTATATTTTAGATAGAATGAGTTATGACTGCTTGCTGGTAAAAAGTTTGAGTTAGAATGCTTTCAGTGTGACAGTTTGGAACTATTTTACATAGGATGTGGTAAAAACTGCTTGCATAGAGAAAACCGGATCTCCGGATCTTGAGAGACACACAGCGTTGTCTGTCCTCACTGTGGGCCCTCCTCTGGATCTTGAGAGACACACAGCGTTGTCTGTCCTCACTGTGGGCCCTCCTCCGGATCTTGAGAGACACACAGCGTTGTCTGTCCTCACTGTGGGCCCTCCTCCGGATCTTGAGAGACACACAGCGTTGTCTGTCCTCACTGTGGGGCCTCCTCCGGATCTTGAGAGACACACAGTGCCCCACGCCGATAGAAAGGTGAGTCCCTGGGAATCGCGACCAGCTACTTTGACAGGGCTGTCTGTCTAACTGGTGTTTACGCAAAACAGGATTTTGAAGATTCACATGTTCAGGCTCACTCTCTCTCATAGGTGTGGTGTCGTGTCCTAAATAACGGGGAGGGGAATAAGGGCGAGCAAGCTCTTGATCGTTATTATAAGGAAAATACTGATATTCGTCCGAGTGGGAACAAAGAAATAAGGGATAAACAAATTATAATGTTGTCATAAAAGACCAAAACATTATTGCTGCTATAAAAGACCCCTTGATGTTATAAAGCCCAGTGACGTTACGACACCTTGGTTTGGTTTCGATTCCCTCAGAGGGAGCAGCTAGCAAACCCAAAACTAAACGTGTGATCTCCGTGCACGAACCTATGGAACCGTGAGACCCCGAGCGTGACTGGATCACACAGGAGAGACAGTCTAGTTGAGGGTTGGTCCTGTCGTGGGAAGATGATTATTGGGTGGCAGGGCAGTAAGGTTAGATGGGGTCACAACGGGCCTAGTGTAGGAGAATGCAGTATGGAATGTTAGATGCAGACTCAAGGTCTGGACTAGCCCGAGGGTGTGTGTCTGGCAGGCTGATGCAGCAGAATCCCTTTTGTGTCTCTGTTATGGGAACACTCAGACCAACAGTGTAGGATGAGAGAAGGCTGAAGAGAGTGAGAGCGCAGGAGAAGGGGGTCACTATGGTTTAAGCATTTCCAGCTGTTCACCAGGGCTCGGGATGAGAGGGTCGGTAGAAAGTGAGAGGACCCATGAGGAAATACCGAACAGGTCACGATGACCCAGACTGAGGAGGCTGAGGAGACTGGGAGACCAGGCTCGGATGGAGGGAGTGAGGGTCCATGACCAGTTGTCAAGCAGTTTGGGGAGACCAGGGCATTTCAGGATACTGGGTGAAAGGGGGACATCCTGATTATGGCTAGGCTGCGCACGCAGTGGGGGATGGGTATCACCAGGGTGAAGAACCTTCTAGAAGGTTTTTTATTGCTCATATCTTTTTGGTAAAGGGGCTGTAGGCTAATATTTGCCTATATAACAAGGTGTTGGGGATATGATAAGGGCCTTTTTGATCCAGTCTGTACATGACTTCCTGCCTGAATAAAGACCATCAAGCCACATTTTTGACTTGAGAAAGAAACTCTGTTCGTTGACTCTATTTTTGATCCACTCCTGTCTACTCTCTTCTGAGAACTTCCTTCTTCAGTCGGAAAGCCGATCATCGCCGCACACACACATACTCGCTGTGAGCCCAGCGCATCGTTCAACACTATTTTGTACATGTAGTTTTACTTTTTTAGCTTATCATAGATGTAATCTATGTTTTAAGTACTTATATGTTTGTTATGCCAGATTTCTTTGCGTTGTCTTGTCCCAAGAATTTCAGTGCCCAGTCTGACCTTGTGTTGTTCTGTGTACCTGACAATAAAAGACTTAAACATGTGTATTGTGTTTGTCATCACTCTGCCGAAGGACTTCTAGTAATCCAGTATGACTGGTCACAGTGCGCTCTGTTTGGTAATGTACTGTACAGAATAAAGAATTTGTATTAATCCAGCATCTTGACTATTCACGCACACAGTGTCTTCAAAACTTCCTCGACACTTCCTTGAGAGTTAAGGTTGGTTTATGTGCAGTTCTATGGGTGTGTGTGAAGCCCTCTGCGACATTGCTCGTAGAAAGGGCTATACAAATAACATTTGATTTGAACACAATGACACGGTAGTCAGTAACCAATGTGAAATATTAACCTGCCTGAGAAGCTGATTTCACTGAGCTGGATTGTACCTGTGGAATATTCCAGAAAACTATCCTGTCTATCGTATACTGAGACATCATGTGGTCATCCTGAGGTATTTCTATTATGTATTATGATTATAAGAAGGATTACAAACACTACTACCCTCTGGAGGTAGAAATAAAGAATATCAGTCTGTCATTTTCCTCTCAAACACCAAGAAGGTTTGATCAGTCAGAGGACTGTCTGTCCAGGTTGGCTGACTTTCCTTTTATCTCAAATGGAATCGTACCAAACTATAGTGTCATGTACATGCACTGCACCTTTTTCTTTCCTTTTTAAAAAGTGGAGAAGGACCATATTGAGGGAGGAACAGAAGGGTAGCATTTGACCTCTTCTCAATGTAACCTTTCTGTTCCTCACTCAAAATCGTCCTTCTCCACTTTTTAAAAAAGGAAAGAAAAAGGTGCAGTGGTTTCCTAATTCTTTCCAGGACTATAGTAGTACAATACACCAAGAAAGTATTACATATTACATCCAATAGCAGGACTGTCAGTATACCACACAGCATACCTTTCTGGCTATTTCTGACACAACCCTTGATGCAGGGATAGTGGTGTCAAGCACAGGGACAACAGTACACTAGCAGACAGATACAAAACACAATGCCATGTCAATCTACAATAATATAATAAAGTAGTATGTCTTAAATATATTTCTGTCCCACCCTGGTCTGTTTCACCCATCTCCTGTTTGTCTCCACCCCCTCCAGGTGTCTCCCATCTTCCTTCCTACCCTCATTTATCCCTGTGTTTTCTGTTTGGGGTCAGTTCTTCTTGTTTGTCAAGCCTACAGTACCAGCATGTTTTTCTCTACCTCCTTTAGTCTTTTCAACCTCTTTTAGTTCCCCTGGTCCTTACATCCTGCCTGCCCTAACTCTCAGGGCCTCATTTACTAACAGGATTGCACCCATTTCAGGCGTAAAATAGCGGGTAAAGACATAAAAACGTATTTACAAAGGCAGCGCACTTGAGTAAAAGGCAGCGCACTTGAGTAAAAACGCAGATTACCGCTGCTGGGAGTGTATAAGGGAAAGTAGGCGTGTGCCGCAAAGAGATGGGAGGAGAGAGTGTATTCTTCCTTGTATCATGTTAATGTTAGCTGTAACTTTGTGAACCAATATTTCTATCTCCTGTTCGCTGAACCTTCTTTTTCTTTTCCTCGAATCACCCATGGTGGCAGTAACATGCAGGCGATTTCTCCCGTCTTTTAATGGCTAATTAACACTAAAGGGCGGAGTAAGGCGCTGATTGCCCGACGAGATCTGGTTTGATAAATACCACGCAAAATGCGGAAATACACCGTGCGCTATTTGCGGTTGGGCAAAGGCGCAGATTAAGCTGCGGTCGCAATGTTAGTAAATGAGGCCCTGAGTCTGCCTGCTGCCCTGTACCTGAATGACTCTGCCTTGTGGATGACAAGCCTGCCCTGAATATTCTTTGTCCGGACCCCTTGTACCTTTAGTAGACCACAAACTCACAACCAGTGTGTGGTGTGTGATTCAGTGCGTGGTGTGATTATAACTGTGGTTGTGTTATGTTGAACATGTATGCAGACCTGAACCAAAAATAGTTTACAATAACGTACAAGAGCACCCGGTCCCAACCCAAGCTCTTCTCCTGTCTGGCCTCCCAATGGTGGAATCACCTCCTCACCTCCATCAGAGACACTAACGGTCTGCCCACCTTCAAGAAAAGGCTAAAGACGCACTTGTTCCGGGAGTGCAACGGTACTTAAGAAAGACTTGGAAAGGCTGGATCAGATGTTAGTTTATTTCCTCCAGGAACACAATGACACTTATTGAGGGACTTGTTGCTCTTGTTGGTTAGTTGTAACTGATTTAACTTCTTGTACTTTCTGTGAATTATATTATTGTTGCTTGCTTTCCTACAAGTACATTCTAGCACTTTCGAGGTTCATGTTGTTTAATTGTAATTTGTTTAACTACATGCTCTTATGTTTCTTTCCATTGGCACTTATTTGCTTTTCACAATGTATGCTTCATGTTTTGGCTACCTGCAATGTTTTTGGGGCTATCTCGTTGTTTAATATCATTGACCTATGCACTTTTGTAAAGCTCTCTCTTGGAAGTCGCTTTGGATAAAAGCGTCTGCTAAATTAAAAAATGTAAACGTAAAGGTCCAAAAGAAAACACACACCTTGTGTAATTGTGCAAAGAGACACTCACTGATGAGGCTGGGACTAGGCCTACATAAAACTTTTACCGGCATTTAGAAAAAAAAAAAAGGTAAGCGAGGAGTAGGTGATGCTAGCCAAGCTAGCTACCTAACGTTTGCAATCTGTCTCTGTACCAAAACTCTTCATAACTCCTCTCTTCCACCATTACACAAAGAGATATAGCAAGTATTAGCTATTGTGAAGGAATGATAACATACTGCTGATCAATGCTGCTATACTAATCACTACCTCGTATGCATATGTATACACAAATGTCATGTAATGCTTAATACTAATATATACATATATCCAAACATTATCAATTGATTCATTAAAGAACAAATGGGTTCAGGCACCAAGATGATTCTAAGTAAGTGGAATGCTGAGGTCAAGCAGGCCAGCATGGGAGTCGAGTCTGTGGCACTCGGGGTCTGGTGTGAGCACAGTGGGCTATTCAGCTCTGGAGAGCAGAGTGTCAAAATGAGAGATAAGGTAATGCTGGGACAGTAACTCTTCGCTGCTCAAGGACGAGTCAGACCGGCTGGTCTGACTTGAAGTTTTGGATATACTCTGTTCTGAGGTCACATTCCCTGGGAGACCCTGCCCCTGTTCCCCCCCTTTCACACCTGCATTCCCTGGGAGACCCCCTAAAAACTAAAGGCCGATATATGCTTCTCCGTTTTCCAAAAAACGGACACATGGGAACGCCCTCCTCTACGAGGAACGCCCTGAGAGCTCGACGTGCACCTCCTGAATTTTTTAACTATCCGTCGTAATTTCGGATAGTTACGGATACTTCCTTGGCTGTGATTGGTCAGTATTAAGAACTGCCTGCGTCAGGGGCGGGGTTGCCGTGATAAACAGGACGAACAGAATCCTTTGACCGCCATTGCTGTAAGTTTTTACAGTTTACAGTTACAGTTTCAGCTAAAAAGTACATGTAAATCAGCATCTGAATTAAAATGTGACGAGAAATGGGCAGTGTAGTTGCGGAAAATGTGTGTATTTTATTGATGAAACGGCTCATTTGTAAATTTGCTCAGACTTCTCGATAACCTAGGTAAATAAACACTCGACGACGACTTACATAAAACCGTTGCGCCACCTACTCTTCTGGCGGTGAATTGTTTTCAGCACCCACAGCCTACGGAGAACCATAAACGCAGTCTATCCGTCCGTATCCGTAAGCCCGCCCATCCGTTAACGGAGTCGGAGAAGCATACTGCGGCCTTTACAATCAGTGTGTGGTGTGTGATTAAACAGGAATACAAACCTCAGTGTCTCCAGCTTGCAGAGTGGATTCCTCAGTCCAGCAGAGAGCAGCTTCATGCCTGAATCCCCCAGGTTGTTGTTACTCAAGTCCAGCTCTGTCAGATCTGAGGAGGGGAGAGCTGAGGCCAGCGCTTCACAGCACCGTGCTGAGAGGTTACAGTCATTCAGCCTAATAACATAAGGAGAATGTAAGACATCATCAGAGTCATAGTTTGTGTGATAGAATCATACAACAATCAAATATTACATCACAATATGTGCTAAGTCGTATTGTTATTTAAATTCTTCAAATGGCTTATACATACAGAGCAGTTTTGGAGTCTTTGACCACTGGCAGCAGCCTCAGAAGACCTTCCTCTGATCTGGAGTATATCTTCAGGTCAAACACGTCCATCTTCTCTTCTGAAGTCAGCAACAGAAAGATCAGAGCTGACCACTGTGTAGATGAGAGCTTCTTCTCACTGGAGAGACTTCCTGAGCTCAGGTAGTGTTGGATCTCCTCCACCAGAGAATGGTCGTTCAGTTCATTCAGGCAGTGGAACAGATTCATGCATCTCTCTGCAGAGGGATCCTCTCTGATCTTCTCCTTGATGTACTTGATTGTTTTCTCATGGCTCTGTGTGTTGCTTCTTGTCTGAGTCAGTAGGCCTCGTAAGTGAGTCTGGTTGGACTCCATTGAGAGGCCCAGCAGGAAGCGGAGGAAAAGGTCCAGCTGTCCATTCTTACTCTGCAAGGCCTTGTCCACAGCACTCTTGTAGAATCGGACTTCTGGTTTCTCTTTGAAAAGAGCCAAAAGTTTGTTGGAACTGGAAGCTGATGGAGTCTCAGACATCAGATTCTGCTCGTTGTTGATGAATGAGAGAAACACAAACACAGCAGCCAGAAACTCCTGAAAGCTCAGATGGACAAAGCAGAACACCTTCTCCTGGAAGACTTTACCATCCTGTCTGAAGATCTGTGTGAACACTCCTGAGTGCACTGAGGCATCACAGACATCAATGTCACACTCTGTCAGGTCTTTCTCATAGAAAATCAGGTTGCCTTTGTCCAGCTGGTGGAAGGCCAGTTTTCCCAGTGACAGAATACTCTGAATGCTCTCTTCATCCCAGTGTGGATTGGTCTCAGTTTTCCCAGCATACTTCACTTTCCTCTGTTTGGTCTGTAACACCAGGAAGGTTGTGTACATCTCAGTCAGGGTCTTGGGCATCTTCTCTTTCTTCTCTGTTCTCAGCATGTGTTCAAGGACTGTAAAAGTAATCCAAGAGAAGACTGGTATGTGGCACATGATGTAGAGGATCCTTGATGTCTTGATGTGTGAGATGATTCTCTTGGCCAGGATCTCATCACTGCATCTCTTCATGATGTACTCATCCTTCTGTGGGTCATTGAACCCTCGTACCTCTGTCACCAGGTCAACACACTCAGAAGGGATCTGATTGGCTGCTGCAGGTCGAGTGGTGATCCAGATGAGAGCAGAGGGAAGCAACTTTCCTCTGATCAGGTTGGTCAGCAGCACATCCACTGAGGTGGACTCTGTGGCATCACACCAGCTCTTGTTCTTTTTGAAGGCTAAGGGCAGTCGACACTCATCCAGACCGTCAAAGACAAACAGAACGTTGTACTTGTCGTAGTTGGAGATTCCTGATTCTCTGGTTTCTGAGAAGAAGTGATGGACAAGTTCCATCAGACTGAACTCTTTTCCATCCAACAAATTCAGCTCTCGAAATGGCAGAGGAAAGATTAACTGGATTTCCTGATTGGCTAGTCCTTCAGCCCAATCCGTGATGAACTTCTGCACAGAGACAGTTTTTCCGATGCCAGCAACTCCTTTTGTCAGAACAATTCTGATAGGTGTATCTCGTCCAGCTGAGGGTTTAAAGATGTTGTTGCATGTGATGGCTGTTTCTGTTCTTGCTGATTTCCTGGATGCTGTCTCAATCTGTCTCACCTCATGTTCTTTATTGATCTCTCCACTCTCACCCTCTGTGATGTAGAGATCTGTGTAGATCTTATTGAGAAGAGTTGTATTTCCTTGTTTGGCTATGCCCTCGAACACAGTTTCAAACTTCTTCTTTAGTTCAGATTTGAGTTTCTGTTGACAAATCTCAGCACGCTCATCTAAACAAAAAACAACACATGTTAAGTGTGTGTTTTTGTTAAACGTAGTTTTGATTATTCACAGATTATGAACTGAGAATGTTTCCTCTACATTCAATTCAAAACATATTTCAAATCTATGATCATTTATCAGGTACACAATAATGAAACAGCTTAGTATACTCACACATAGTACAAAGTCATAGGAAGATCTACACAACATTGGGCTACTCTGAGTCTCATAACTTTCTTTGTATATCTAACCTTCATCATGTATTATTAATCGGTCAACTAAGACTAAATATGGAGTCTCTTACTTTTCTCCAGAGTGTCAGCCAGCTCCTTCTGGTTCATGTTCCTCAGGACGTGCAGTGTGATCTTCAGAGCTCCCTTTCTGGCACTGCTCTCCTGCTTCTGATATTCAGGGTCCACCACTTCCTGGTCCTCCCTCTGACTCTCTAAGCCTTCTGGGAAATCTGAACTCAGAATCCTCTTCATCCTCTTCAGCTCTTTCTTCACAAACCTGATGACCGTCTCCTCAAGCACCTGAAACAGAGAGGGAAGATATCAGACGAACCAGGAACTCTATACACAGTAGAACAATATGATTAAAATGAATATGTTCATCTAAAGTTTGTACTTTAGATTAACACAAAACTCACTGTGAATATGGAGGACAAGTCCTCATGGTGACTCTGGTCTGACTCAGACTTCTCCTGTTGATCTCTGAGGACAAGAGATGACATTACTTAACCACATGAACCACATGTACAAGGGCTGATCATCTACTAAAGAGTGTATCATACATAAGCATGAGTGGTAAACTGAACTGTATCCACTCATGCATACACACAGACACACTGTATAAGAGTGATACCATCACTACCAAGTAAACCATCTTCTATACCACTACAAGGCACTATTCCTTTAATACATTCCACCACCTCACACAGGGCTGCATGTTTGCTAGCAGCCTGCTTTAGACACTGCAGCACTCCTCCACCCAGGAGTTTAAGACCTTCTGGTCTCAACCAGTCTAAGTGGGCTGAGCCCTGCCCGGTCTGTGCTCATACCAGGCCTGGTACCTGCAGGGCTGGACACTGACTCTCATGCTGTCTGTGTGTGTGTGTGTGTGTGTGTGTGTGTGTGTGTGTGTGTGTGTGTGTAGGGAGGTTATTGTTGTCAAACTTCCACTAGAGCTGCACTGATCTCTCTTATTTGTATGTAAAGCTATTATAACAAAATTATTAAGCCTTTTAAGGTGGAGAAGTAACTCACAGGCTTATCCTAGAGTTCGCTCTAGTCTCTACTAAATTAAATACTTTTTCTGCACCGACATGGAATGACCTAATGGTAGTATGGTATGGCTTGCATAATTGCATTTGTTTCAGGGTAGTTTGTTGTGGTTGTGTTGTGGTTGTGTCTCTGTGTTAATGTCAGGGAAAGTTCAACATTAAAGCAGCACAGTGGACTGGTAGGTTGTGGTCCTGTCTCTCACTGATCAAACACAACAAGGAGGTCAAAGGGTTTGATGTGCCTGATGGTGGTCTAGTGGTTAAACCATAGATACAGAAAGAGAAGACCAACACCACATGTTAATGATATAATATTAAATAACAGCTCCCTCTCACTGTGTAGCTCTACCTCATGGTCTGAACATCAGCCAGGCTATGAGTTCTGACTTTGTTTAGTATACATGTCACATGATGATCCTGAATCTAATGATGACGTTATACTTCGTTATACAGACGGCTTCTTTACATCATGTCACCTTCATCACGTAACATTGAACACCAGCAGAGGTCAGTACATACCCTTCCTCATTAGAAGGTCCTCCTCCATCACTGAACGTGACAGGTCGATACATAGACCTGTCACTCTTCATGGACACACAGCTGGGTACAGGTGAGGCTGGTCTCTGCTGTCTGATCCTGTCAACAAACACAACAAAGTGTCTTACAAACATAAATCACTAAAGTAGACACCACAGATATATCATACTGTCCAACATGTGTTGCTGTAGTCATTCATCAGTAGGGTTTAGAACCAGGCTTGAATATTGCTGATCAACTTGAATGAGTCAGACAGGCATGTTTCCAGACCTGTTGTTACTCTGTATCTCTCACTGTGAACCTTTACCACATGGTCTGTATGTCAGCCAGGCTGGCAGTCAGCAGCTCTAACCCTGTGTTTTAGTAGGGATGTGATGAGGGATACTTTAGTATCTACAGTCAGCAGCTCTAACTCTGTGTTTTAGTAGGGATGTGATGAGGGATACTTTAGTATCTACAGTCAGCATCTCTAACCCTGTGTTTTAGTAGGGATGTGATGAGGGATACTTTAGTATCTACAGTCAGCATCTCTAACCCTGTGTTTTAGTAGAGATTTTACATGATAAAGCAAAGGTCTACATTGGACTTTTAGATTATAAATACTACTACTTCACTTAAAAAAATGTCTTTACCAGTGAGCAACATGTCCCCTTTCATGGATTATTTCCAAGCATTTTAACTGCTCAGTATTACCAACAAACAGGTGTTGGCAATTAATGGGTATGGCCTGACCAACTGTATACACTTAACAATTAGACAGTAAAGACAATAAACAGTAGGGATTGAGACTGGCAGGTTGTGCTCTGACAGGAATAAGTAATGTTGCATTGATTCATGTGGGCCCAAGTACATTTAAACACTATTACTATAATCACATATAAACTATCAGACAAATATATAATAATATAGGAATATTGAGTCCCAGTAGAGACGGCTTCTTCATACCATGTCACCTTCATCACATAACATTGAACACCGGCAGAGGTCAGTACATACCCTTCTTCATTAGAAGGTCCTCCTCCAGCTTTGAAATTGATAGGTTTATCCATAGACCTGTCACTCTTCATGGACACACAGCTGGGTACAGGTGAGGCTGGTCTCTCCTGGATTGGGCTTCAACACAACAGAGACAGACCTTCAGTCTCTCATTTATTCTGACTAATGATGATGTCATAATATCACTGCTGAGCTCTGAGATGGAAAACAGTCATGAACAGGTATGGATTCTCATCTTACCTCTTAGCTTTGGTGTCCATGTCATGTTCCCCAGAGAGACTAATTTTAGAGGCAGTGCCCCCTTCCTCTCTCTCTCCAGAGAGACTCATTTTAGAGGCAGTGCCCCCTTCCTCTCTCTCCCCAGAGAGACTCATTTTAGAGGCAGTGCCCCCTCCTCCCTCTCAAAGTCAGAACTTCTCTCCTCAGGGTCAGATTAGGATTTTGAAGCCAGACCTGTTGACCTGTAAACAAACAACAGTTAGAATCCAACCCTATCAGACTGTTACCTCAAGAGAGGAAGGAAAACTAACTTTATACCCTCATTAAGAACACACCACTATGATGTAAACAACTCAGTTAAAATGTATTCAGTACCTCAGTCATTTACCTCATACTGACATAAGACAACAGAAGACAACAGAGAAGACAACAAGCTCCACTCCATCTTACTGCTCCATCAGCTGTACTGAGCACTACCTCACTTCCTCTTACAACAAGCTCCACTCCATCTTACTGCTCCATCAGCTGTACTGAGCACTACCTCACTTCCTCTTACAACAAGCTCCACTCCATCATACTGCACCATCAGCTGTACTGAGCACTACCTCACTTCCTCTTACAACAAGCTCCACTCCATCATACTGCACCATCAGCTGTACTGAGCACTACCTCACTTCCTCTTACAACAAGCTCCACTCCATCATACTGCACCATCAGCTGTACTGAGCACTACCTCACTTCCTCTTACAACAAGCTCCACTCCATCATACTGCTCCATCAGCTGTACTGAGCACTACCTCACTTCCTCTTACAACAAGCTCCACTCCATCATACTGCTCCATCAGCTGTACTGAGCACTACCTCACTTCCTCTTACATTTACATTTATTCATTTAGCAGACGCTTTTATCCAAAGCGACTTCCAAGAGAGAGCTTTACAAAGTGCATAGGTCACTGATCATAACAACGAGATAGCCACAAAAACATTGCGAGTAGCCAAAACATGAAGCACACATTGTGAACAACCAAAGTAAGTGCCAAAGGGAAGAACCATAAGAGCATGTAGTTAAACAAGTTACAATTAAACAACATGAACTGCTATAAGTGCAAGTGTACCTGTGGAAAAAACAAGCAACAATAATAAAAACAATATATCACAGCGAGTACAAACAATTTTAAATCAGTTACCATTAACCACAAGAGCAACAAGTCTCTGAGCAAGAGTCATTGTGATCCTTGAGGAAACTAACATCGGGTCAAGCGAACCATTCCTAAGTACCGTTGTACTCCCGGAACAAGTGCGTCTTGAGCCTTTTCTTGAAGGTGGAGAGACAGTCAGTGTCTCTGATGGAGGTGGGGAGTTGATTCCACCACTGGGGGGCCAGACAGGAGAAGAGCTTGTGTTGGGACCGGGCGGTCTTGAGCGGTGGGACCACCAGGCGGTTGTCTGAAGAAGACCGTAGGTGACGGGTGGGGGTGTAAGGCTGCAGGAGAGACTTGATGTAGACGGGTGCAGTCCCGTTCACTGCTCGGAAGGTCAATACCAGGGTCTTGAATCTGATACGGGCCATGATAGGTAGCCAGTGGAGAGAGATGAGGAGCGGGGTAACATGGGAGCGTCTGGGTAGATTGTAGACCAGGCACAAAACTGGTTGTTGGACTGTTGCAGACACATGAGACAGGATTATAACCAGGATTAAATGCCTGGAATGCTGCACCTAAAAGACTTTCACTGTACCATGAAGTATGACCCTGACTCCACAGATTTTGAGTGGGGCATTGAATGGGATGAGTACTTTGATGGATGACACCCTGGGTAAACACTCCCTTTGAACAACAAGACTTGGGGGCCCATGGTCAGACAGATGTCTGCACCATCACATCTAGCTCCCTTTAACCAACAGTGGAAACTAGCACAACCGAGAGACTTTTTGAGAGGAATGTTGAAATAACAGCAGAAAGCCATGTTGTAACCACTGAACCCAGACAAGCTCCAGACCTCTGTGTGTTCCCTGGTGACCCCTGAACTTGACCAAACCCTCTCTGGGGTTCTGATACCTTGTGGCAGACAGGAAATGTTGTTGGTCTGATTAAAGTTTGTCATGGCCTTACAGTAGCATATGAGAGGTGGGGGCAGGGTGACACCCAGCCTTACAGTAGCATGAAAGAGAGGAGGTAAAGGAGGAGAGAGGGGGAGGTGTAGAGGAGGAGAGAGGAGGTAAGGAGACAGGGGGTGAGGAGGAGAGAGGAGGGGGATGAGTAGAGGAGGAGAGAGGAGGTAAAGGAGACAGGGGGTGAGCAGGAGAGAGGGGGAGGAGTAGAGGAGGAGAGAGGAGGTAAAGGAGGAGAGAGGGGGAGGAGTAGAGGAGGGGAGAGAAGGTACGGAGACAGGGGGTGAGGAGAAGAGAGGGGGAGGAGTAGAGGAGGAGAGAGGAGGTAAAGGAGGAGAGAGGGGGAGGAGTAGAGGAGGAGAGAGAAGGTATGGTGTGTGGGGTGTATGTATGTATGTATGTGTATGTATATAGGAGGTCAGATGGCTGAGCGGTTAGGGAGTCGGGCTATTAATCAGAAGGTTGTTGTTTCGATTCCCGGCTGTGCAAAATGACGTTGTGTCCTTGGGCAAGGCACTTCACCCTACTTGCCTCGGGGAGAATGTCCCTGTACTTACTGTAAGTCGCTCTGGATAAGAGCGTCTGCTAAATGTCTAAATGTAAATATAGGTTTACATAATAATAATATTATATGTGTATGTTTGTAGGTGTTTGCTGTATACTGTACAGTATGCTTGTGTTGTCAATATTTGACCTATAATATCCTAACTTGCCAATAAAGCACTTAAAATATTTTGATAAAAAGTGAAAGAGATAGAGGGGAAGTGAGAAAGGGAGAGGGAGAGAGAGAGAGAGAGAGAGAGAGAGAGAGAGAGAGAGAGAGAGAGAAAGAGAGAGAGTGAGGGGGGGAGAGTGAGGGGGGGGGAGAGAGAGAGAGAGAGAGAGAGAGAGAGAGAGAGAGAGAGAGAGAGAGAGAGAGAGAGAGAGAGAGAGAGAGAGAGAGAGAGAGAATGTTTTCCATTATTGTGTGTAGAAGCACTAATCAGTGGTTCACAATGCAGCCATGTCCTAGTGCTGCCCCCTAGTGGTGCTACAGGACACTTGTCTCATTGAAACAATGTCAAGACTTTACAAGAGTTTAGGTCCTCAATGTTTCTTCTGATATTAGTCACCTCTTCAGGGGCCCTAGCAGTAGACCAGCTGGACACAAATGAAGGCTCTCCAGCAGCCTGTTGGTCATGTGATTAGAGAGCTGGGGGAGCTGTTATAGAGCAGTCAGAGACACACCTGGAGGATACAGCCTTGGAGAGGAGGGCAGGAAGTGATCAGTTCCCCCATAACCACCCAGGGTGGAGGGAGGACCTACACACCAGACGTAGGTCAACCAGGTGTTCCACCCTGGAGAAATGGAGAAGCCCAGTATTTAGTTGTGGCTGGGAGGGATCAGCCAGGGGCTCAGTATTTCATCAGTACAGTGGGAGAATTCTGAACTTCATGATATGTGTGTCAGTACTACAGGATTTAATTGAAACAATCTATGTTAAAGTTTGAGCAGGAAAAATATGTAGATTACACCTTGTACCTCATAAACAAGGTAGAGCAGGTAAATGATGTAGGCTACACCTTGTACCTCATAAACAAGGTAGAGCAGGTAAATGATGTAGGCTACACCTTGTACCTCATAAACAAGGTAGAGCAGGTAAATGATGTAGGCTACACCTTGTACCTCATAAACAAGGTAGAGCAGGTAAATGATGTAGGCTACACCTTGTACCTCAAAAACTGTCAAATATACAAGCAAGAAGTCATAAAAGACAAAAACATTGCAGTGTGAAATCTGTAGCACTCCCATTGAAAAGCTTTTTTTCAACATACCAATTGCACCTCAAATTCAGACACTGCTTTAGAATCCTCCCATTCAAAACAGCATGAGCTACAGACACCAAGGGCCACAGAATGAACATGTCACCTCGAACATATATCATGGTGAAAGATATCAAAACGTATCAAAACCAGTTGGAATTCTGTCAGATCCAAACAATTTGTCTTTTCATTTCAGTTCTGACAGCTCCCCTGTGTACATGTCTTCCAGATGTTCAATATGGCCGATACAGCTGCATTTAAACAAGCTCCCTCCCAGAAGGAGATCTCAGAAGGGAGCGCTTGTGGGTCTTTGGTTTGGTGCTCAAGAGACACTCCTGTCCATTTTCTCTGACTCTTTGTTGGCCAAAACACTGGCATCTAAAGGTGTTTCAGAGAAAAACTGGAACATGTGTGAACAGCAAGATTGTTGGACTATGTGGTTGTGTAAATGTAAAGGCAAGACGAGCCATGAAAAACACCACACAGTTTAAAGGGTACTTTGGTTGTGGCTTCTGTTTACATCCTGGTACTCTAGTAGAGAAACAGGAGAGGTACACTGTGCTGCTACAGAACATCCTGACAGAGAGGTAAAGAACATGCTGGAAGATACATAGCAAGCAGTAGAGAAACAGGTGAAGGACACTGTGGAGGTAGTCAGGTGGAGGAGAGCTGGAGGGAGATACAGGTGGAGGTAGTCAGGTGGAGGAGAGCTGGAGGGAGATACAGGTGGAGGTAGTCAGGTGGAGGAGAGCTGGAGGGAGATACAGGTGGAGGTAGTCAGGTGGAGGAGAGCTGGAGGGAGATACAGGTGGAGGTAGTCAGGTGGAGGAGAGCTGGAGGGAGATACAGGTGGAAGTAGTCAGGAAGTAAATCAGACTAAACTGTCTGATTCTCGTGTCTCTGGTTCAGATGGCCCATCTGTTACATTCCAGCTTATACAGTGCTCTTGGAAGATGACACTAGTTTTATTTAGACTTGCTTCATGTAGAAATATTAAATGTTTTTATAAAAGTGGTCTCTTTTGTAACTGATGGATTGTCTAAATGTTTATTATATGAATCTCTTCTGATAACCAGCCAGTTACTCCTCAACTGTACTCATCACTCCTGCTCATGTCTGATGTCTTATCAGTCTGTCAGCCTCTGTTCTGTAGAAACCATGTCAGGAATGAGGAAATGCACATGTTGAGAACATGTCCCTCCCTGTAACAGATGACAGAGCTAACCAGACCGGTTGAGGTAACAGAGGTTTAGTCTGAGAACATTTGAGGCAAAGTTAACCCAGAGATGGACACTTGGTGAGACTGAGGGGGTGCAGTCTACAAGATGCAGTCTGTGTATATAGGAGAGGTCTACAAGATGCAGTCTGTGTATATAGGAGAGGTCTACAAGATGCAGTTTGTGTATATAGGAGAGGTCTACAAGATGCAGTCTGTGTATATAGGAGAGTTATAAACATAATGGGATATATCATCATGCTTTCCTTCATTAACCTGCATTGAACAAATCTCCACTTCCCAAGGTGCTGGTTTGTCACTCAGGTCATTTATATCAGTTAAGCATCCTGGGCCTCCTGAGACATGATCCTGACTGAACCATACAGACAGGTCATTCTCTCTCTCTCTCTCTCTCTCTCTCTCTCTCTCTCTCTCTCTCTCTCTCTCTCTCTCTCTCTCTCTCTCTCTCTCTCTCTCTCACTCTCTCTCTCTCTCTCTCTCTCTCTCTCTCTCTCTCTCTCTGTTGATGATCCTGACTGAACCATCCATACAGACAGGTCATTCTCTCTCTCTCTCTGTTCCTTTCAGACAGAACAGTGCAGGGGGGCACTAGGGACCACCACCCTTTTCTAACCATTTCTCTTTATCCTCTCGCTCTCTCTCATTCAATTCAATTCAGCTTTATTAGCATGACAGTCATTTCAACCGTATTGCCAAAGCAAGACGCACAATAACAGACAACCATACATCAACAACTCTCTCTTTCCATTCTTGCCTGTCCAGGTAAAATGTCGTTTTAACTGACACTTCTGTGGTATAAGAGAACATTATTGTTCCTACACTCTCTGCTCTCTGACAGTAAACTTAGTAACAGTGATAACTAAATTACATCTTCTGTGTTGCCAACCTCCGTGTTCTGTGTAAACTATGTAATGAATGAGGAAACACCTGTAGTTAAGCCCAGGCAGCACCAGCAGTTATGGATCCCATGAAAAAGACATGACCTGTCCCTTATAAATATAATCATTCCACTCATGACACATCACACCAATGAATCATTCAGAAGTGTACAAAGAAAAGTAGAATGGAGCAACAAAACACACTAAGCTAAACTTAACCCTACGCTGCAGTGCTATAAACTAAACCTTACTGTTAGGACCTCTGCAACAAAACCTGTTTTTGAGCTAAACTTAACCCTATGCTGACAGTGCTAGCTAGTTCAATCTACTGTCTGCTCAAAAATAAATATAAACGCTCCCAGGGTCTTTCTCATGCTCAGGATACTCTTGCACAGTGCAAATGAAACATTCACCAATGTACAGAGGAACACATGGAACAGGTTTACACTAGAGGGTGTATTGAATGAAGGTTTATGTCATCATAGGTTGTCATAGGCTATCCATCTCTTTGACCCACAATCAAAAGATGTTAGCACTAGCTCCCCAGTCTATAGAGGAGCAAAACACTCTAAATATGATATACTAATAATATTCTTTAAACCTTAATGACACATACAGTGTTGTTGTCAAATATCCTAGTCTGTCTCCTCCCTGGACACTGATAACTGATAACACAGTACATCCTCTTCCTGTTGATCAGCACAGGTGGGAGTTCCTTAACCACTGACTGACATTGTTGCCAACACAATAGCCTATGACAACATTTACAGACACAATAGACATGTTTAACATACATTAAATAATGTTATATTGTAGCCTAGGATCTATTCTGTTAAACAAACACATGTCCAGTACTTGAAAGGATAAGACATCTGACCAGGAATAGAGATGCTAATTGACTTAATCATAACCTATCCTGGACTGACAGTAATTCTTCACTCTCCAACATATGAATAAACACCTTCTACTGACCTTTATAAAACTCTGGTTTCACCATCAGCCTCCTCTCTGTGCTCCATCTGGTTCTGTGTGTGTCTGACAGTAATGCTGATAGTCTGATCACCTGGTGTGCTACCGTGTACTCATCTGATCCCAACATTAAAGACTGCTCTTACTGCTGTTGTATTGTTACTGTTCATGGAACATTCTGTACATATTATTCAAGTCCGAACATGTACCCCTCACTCTTGGTTGATCCTGTTTGAAGTCTCAGTACTGGAATTGACTTCTGCAAGGGTGCATGATGCCCAAACATGATGGAGAAAGGCAGAGGTTTGAAGGAGAGGGGGGAGGAGTAGAGGAGGAGAGAGAAGGTAAAGGAGACAGGGGGTGAGGAGGAGAGAGGGGGAGGAGTAGAGGAGGAGAGAGGAGGTAACGGAGACAGGGGGTGAGGAGGAGAGAGGGGAGGAGTAGAGGAGGAGAGAGGAGGTAAAGGAGACAGGGGGTGAGGAGGAGGAGTAGAGGAGGAGAGAGGGAGTAAAGGAGACAGGGGTGAGGAGGAGAGAGGGGGAGGAGTAGAGGAGGAGAGAGGAGGTAAAGGAGACAAGGGGTGAGGAGGAGGAGTAGAGGAGGAGAGAGGAGGTAAAGGAGACAGGGGGTGAGGAGGAGAGAGGGGGAGGAGTAGAGGAGAGGAGGAGAGAGGAGGTAAAGGAGACAGGGGGTGAGGAGGAGAGAGGGGGAGGAGTAGAGGAGGAGAGAGGAGGTAAAGGAGACAGGGGGTGAGGAGGAGAGAGGGGGAGGAGTAGAGGAGGAGAGAGGAGGTAAAGGAGACAGGGGGTGAGGAGGAGAGAGGGGGAGGAGTAGAGGAGGAGAGAGAAGGTAAAGAAGACAGGGGGTGAGGAGGAGGAGTAGAGGAAGAGGTAAAGAAGACAGGGGGTGAGGAGGAGAGAGGGGGAGGAGTAAAGGAGGAGAGAGGAGGTAAAGGAGACAGGGGGTGAGGAGGAGAGAGGGGGAGGAGTAGAGGAGGAGAGAAAAAGGTAAAGGAGACAGGGGGTGAGGAGGAGAGAGGGGGAGGATTTGATCATGGTTAAGGCGTGTTGTGACTCGCACTTGAGATCCTTTTTCTTAACCTGAATCTTGACTGGAAGGAGAGAGAGAAAAATATAGAGAATGTACACTGTGTATATGTGTGAATGTGTGTAATATTTGTACTGTATATGTAAATATATGTTTGGAAGTGTGAGTGGAGGAGAATGTATTACACCACTGTGTGGTGTATGGGGTGTATGTATGTATGTATGTATGTATGTATAGGTTTACATAATAATAATATTATATGTGTATGTTTGTAGGTGTTTGCTGTATACTGTACAGTATGCTTGTGTTGTCAATATTTGACCTATAATATCCTAACTTGCCAATAAAGCACTTAAAATATTTTGATAAAAAGTGAAAGAGATAGAGGGGAAGTGAGAAAGGGAGAGGGAGAGAGAGAGAGAGAGAGAGAGAGAGAGTGAGGGGGAGAGAGAGAGAGAGAGAGAGAGAGAGAGGGAGGGAGAGAGTGAGAAGGGGAGAGAGAGAGAGAGAGAGAGAGAGAGAGAGAGAGAGAGAGAGAGAGAGAGAGAGAGAGAGAGAGAGAGAGAGAGAGAGAAGAGAGAGAGAGAGAGAGAGAGAGAGAGAGAGAGAGAGAGAGAGAATCTGAAATTGGGAGAGCTTCCCAATCTGAAGCTCTCCCCTACTGGGAGCTTCAGAGACCACCCTCCTCCTACCCACCACCACCCTAGAATCATCCCCCCTGCTGCGAGGAGACACAACAATCCAGCCTGGACATCCCACTCCCCACACAGCCACCACCTCACCACTGAGGCACAACCAGAGGAGACCACCTTCCCCCTCCCCAACGTCTGCCCACCAACACCCTCCACACCCACAGCAGCAGAGCTATGCTGCAGCCCCCTGTCCCCCTCCACACCCTCAGCAGCAGAGCTATGCTGCAGCCCCCTGTCCCCCTCCACACCCACAGCAGCAGAGCTATGCTGCAGCCCCCCTGTCCCCCTCCACACCCTCAGCAGCAGAGCTATGCTGCAGCCCCCTGTCCCCCTCCACACCCTCAGCAGCAGAGCTATGCAGGAGCCCCCCTGTCCCCCTCCACACCCACAGCAGCAGAGCTATGCTGCAGCCCCCTGTCCCCCTCCACACCCACAGCAGCAGAGCTATGCTGCAGCCCCCTGTCCCCCTCCACACCCACAGCAGCAGAGCTATGCTGCAGCCCCCTGTCCCCCTTCCACACCCACAGCAGCAGAGCTATGCTGCAGCCCCCTGTCCTCCTCTACATCCACAGCAGCAGAGCTATGCTGCAGCCCCCTGTCCCCCTCCACACCCACAGCAGCAGAGCTATGCTGCAGCCCCCTGTCCCCCTCTACACCCACAGCAGCAGAGCTATGCTGCAGCCCCTTGTCCTCCTCCACACCCACAGCAGCAGAGCTATGCTGCAGCCCCCTGTCCTCCTCCACACCCACAGCAGCAGAGCTATGCTGCAGCCCCTTGTCCCCTCTACACCCACAGCAGCGGAGCTATGCTGCAGCCCCTTGTCCCCCTCTACACCCACAGCAGCGGAGCTATGCTGCAGCCCCCTGTCCCCCTCTACACCCACAGCAGCGGAGCTATGCTGCAGCTGTAGCCCAGGCTGCTGCCACAGCCCCTTCCCCTGCTACCTCTGAGCTGGGAGACATCAGGGAGATGCTACACACCCTGTGCACCAGGCTTCTATCCAGCTAAGTTGTACTGTACACCTTCCCAGTTGACAAACAGAACAACATGGAACTATACTGTTTGTAGTAGTAGTAATAGAAATAGTAGTAACCCATACAGTGGTAATATTTGCAAAACAGTACACCTCCATAAAATACATATACATTTATTATACAGTGTTATTAATAGAGAAATAGTTGTAGGTGTTTTAATTTGTCTCACTATCCAAGTTCATTTTGATTGTTTTCAAATGCGTTCATTTCATGTAAGTTGTTGGAATATACAGGGTCTTCACTCCTCAACCTTTGAGCTGAAGAGTGGAAACCCTGAATTTATGAACTCTCAAAGATGTTGATATAATTGTGCTGACAGAAACATGGTGTCAAAATAATCTGCTCACTCACTGTCCCCCAGGATACGATGAAGTCATAGTGCCCTCTTTAAAACTAACTAAAATACGCAAGGGCAGAACATCGGGGGGGATCTTGGTGTGGTATAAAGAAGGTCTTTGCCATCATATCTCACCAGTTAAACAGGGTAAATCCTATATCTGGTTAAGGTTAGATCAAACCCTGGGCATCACTGATAGAGATATATATATATCTGTGCTATTTATATACCCCCAATAGATTCTCCTTACTTTGAAGAAGACATTTTTGAAACTCTCCATTCCGAAATTACATATTTCCAAACCCAGGGAAACGTGCTCCTAATTGGAGATCTGAATGGACGGACAGGAACCGAACCTGACATAATCGACCCACAGGGCAACAACCATGTGTTTGGTCAGTCTCCCCTGTTTACCACACCTACCATCACCCACCGGAATAACCTTGACTCTGTAATAAATCAAAGTGGCAAGGAGGTAGTGCATCTCTGTCGGGCCTTAGGCTTGTACATAGTTAATGGTGTACATAGTGAATGCACTAAAAGAAAAAGCTCGAAGAGCCCTAAATGCAATTAGAAGAACATTTTATAATTTGCAAATTCCAATTAAAATCTGGCTTAAAATATTTGATAGTGTGATCCAGCCCATTGCGCTGTATGGTAGTGAAGTATGGGGTCCACTCAGTCATCATAGCTATACCCGCTGGGACAAACACCCAACAGAATCTCTACATGCAGAATTCTGCAGATACATCTTACATGTTCACAGAAAGACGCCAACAAATGCATGTAGAGCAGAATTAGGCAGATACCCAATGATAATTAATATCCAAAAGAGAGCACTAAACTTTTTCAATAACCTTAAATCCAGCCCTCTAGACACCCTCCACTCCAAAGCCCTCCAAACCCAAGAGCTGAACCCAGATAAGAGTCCCCTATGTCAGTTGGTGCTGAGACTCACTGCCCCCACCCAGACACACCCTGACCAGTCTCACACCAACACTGCTTTCCAAACACCAATCAGAGTCAACCAAATTATAACACAATGTAAAGAAACCTACCTGGAACATTGGAAAGAAGAAACTAAAAGCCAAAGTCGATTAGAATGTTATCTAGCCTTAGAAAGAGATTATAAACTGGCAGAATACCTCTATACTGTCAGAGATAGAAAGCAGAGACAGATCCTAACCAAGTACAGGCTCAGTGACCAATTGGCAATTGAAACAGGACGACACAAAAAATCATGGCAACCAAAAGAAAACAGAATATGTGGTCACTGTTCGACAGGTGAGGTCGAGACGGAGATGCACTTCCTCCTACAATGTGAAACATTCAGTCATATAAGAAATGATTACTGTAACAAACTCCACTCTGTAATGTCAGATTTCAAAGGTCTTAGTGAGCTCTCAAAGGTAAAAATCCTCCTAGGAGAAGGAGACAGGGCATACCTTGCTGCCCAGTATGTATCAGTATGCCACAACCTGAGAGACAGTGAGTGACCTAGACACACAAGGCACACACACAAAGCACACACACAACATATACTGTGTGTGTGACTGACATGTGTATTTCTGTATGTATATATATATTACGTAATCAATCCTTTAATCTTTCAACTGAATTTGCCATGTTTGGTTGTTATAGTAATAGTTGTAATAGTATACCGATGTCCATAGTAATGATATGAATACTGTCTCTGTGGCTCCACTGTTGCTTTGGCAATATGAACATTTGTTCCTTAATGGTAATAAAGCCAATTGAATTGAATTGAATTGAATTGAGAGAGAGAGAGAGAGAGAGAGAGGAGAGAGAGAGAGAGAGAGAGAGAGAGAGAGAGAGAGAGAGAGAGAGAGAGAGAGAGAGGGAGAGGCGTAGAGAGGGGGGGGGAGGGGGAAAGAGAGATATAGAGTCGGTGACATTCACTGGAGCTTCTGCAGAAGTAGAAAGACTTGGACTTGCTTCATTTATAAATGATTACATGTTTACAATGTCATTCTCTTTTATTTTTGTAACTGGTGGAATGTTTTACTGATATAGAAAACTGATATGAATCTCTTCTTCTACAGGCATCCACTCCTCAGCTGTAGGCTACACAGCATTCCTGCTCATGTCTGATGTCTGTCTGTCAGCCTCTGTTCTGTAGAACAGGAACTGAGGAAATGCAGTTGTTTTGAACTTGATGCTGCCGGCAGATACGATGGGTGTTGCCAAGATTTGTAGGTCCCATGACTTGTTAGAATTATGGGTAAATATACAATAGGAGGGAAAATATAAGGAGGTGAGGGAAGGAGGGGAGATAGGGAGAGTGAGGAAGGGAGGAGGGGAGATATAAGGAGATGAGGCCTTCCCTCATCTCCTCCTCAGATAGGGGAAGTGAGGAGGGGAGATATAAGGAGGGGAGGGAAGGAGGGGAGATAGGGGAAGTGAGGAGGGGAGATATATGGAGGTGAGGAGGAAAGATCGGGGAGGGGAGATTGGAGGAGTTAGGAGAGGAGATATGAGGAGGTGAGGAGGGGAGGGGAGATATTTCCCATCCATTTGATCTTTTCGCATCAGCTTAATCTTGCTAACTCCCTCCACAACAATGATTGATGGTTTAGGGTTGTCTCCATGGCAACAACCTTCTCTCCGTGGTCACTCCGGGCCTGAGCCCATGTGTACAAACAAAACAAAACTGTGCATCTTTTAAAAAGTATAAAAAGCAAAATGTAAATTCAAAGTACAATA
The DNA here is from genome assembly GCF_963692335.1 of Osmerus eperlanus. Taxonomy (NCBI): domain Eukaryota; kingdom Metazoa; phylum Chordata; class Actinopteri; order Osmeriformes; family Osmeridae; genus Osmerus; species Osmerus eperlanus. The sequence goes on from NC_085035.1 coordinate 12,154,769, forward strand.
ATTGTGTACAAGATGCAGTGGACTACAATTATAAAACAGCAGACAATACTCAAGTACTTATTATAATTAAAAACAGCGATCATCAGTATACGTTATGGATACAAACAAGATTTAATATTTAATATTAAGCTGTTCTTGTCTGTACTAAAATCAAAACTAATCAAAGGGCAGTGCTCTTACAAATCACAAGTGAGCGATTTGACTTTTGGCTAACAGACATCACAACCTGCAAAACCTCATTTCAGGGTGGTGCCCCTCCAGAAGTAGAAGAGCTTTCTCAGGCTTATTTACAATGAAAGACAAAAACATGCCAATCAACTACTTGAAATTTAAAGTAGCTATTGGGAGAGAGTGAAAGACAGGAAAAGATAAATAGGCAGGGGGAGGGAGGGAGGGGAGAGAGAGGTTTTTTTTGTGTTTCTTTTCAGTGTAGTAGGGTGAACACAGACACACACAAACAGGAGGCCCAGACAAGTGGTTCACAATGCAGACATGTCCTAGTGCTGCCCTCTAGTGGTGCTACAGGACACTTGCCTCATTAAAAACCGTAACGTGTTTAGGTGTTTATCTGGCCACCTGGTAGACACCACGCCCTCCCAGTCCAGTGTGTAGTCTTACATGCAGTGTGTCACCTGGTAGACACCACGCCCTCCCAGTCCAGTGTGTAGTCTTACATGCAGTCTGTCACCTGGTAGACACCACGCCCTGCCAGTCCAGTGTGTAGTCTTACATGCAGTCTGTCACCTGGTAGACACCACGCCCTCCCAGTCCAGTGTGTAGTCTTACATGCAGTCTGTCACCTGGTAGACACCACGCCCTCCCAGTCCAGTGTGTAGTCTTACATGCAGTCTGTCACCTGGTAGACACCACGCCCTCCCAGTCCAGTGTGTAGTCTTACATGCAGTCTGTCACCTGGTAGACACCACGCCCTCCCAGTCCAGTGTGTAGTCTTACATGCAGTCTGTCACCTGGTAGACACCACGCCCTCCCAGTCCAGTGTGTAGTCTTACATGCAGTCTGTCACCTGGTAGACACCACTCCCTCCCAGTCCAGTGTGTAGTCTTACATGCAGTCTGTCACCTGGTAGACACCACGCCCTCCCAGTCCAGTGTGTAGTCTTACATGCAGTCTGTCACCTGGTAGACACCACGCCCTCCCAGTCCAGTGTGTAGTCTTACATGCAGTCTGTCACCTGGTAGAAGAGAACTAGGGTGATGTTCCCGAGCCTTTAACAGTTATGCCTTACGTCTGTTGTCGGACTGAGGTGAGTTGTGTTGACGTCTCGGTACCTGAAGGGTCTTAGAAGGTTGTATGGATGAGCAGTGGGCATATTTATCACAGCTGTATTTCCTTTTGTGTTTCTCTATTTTTATGGAAATGATGCAAATTCCCTGGTTTAACAGGTGCCTTTATATGATAAATTATTGAAACATGGACTATATGTATTGAGTAAAAGCTGTGTAGAATATTTTGTTTTTAATCGAAAAACTAGGAAAAGCTGTAACTGGTTTGAATGCATGCATATCTTACACATCTTGTGTATGGTTCATATTGGCCAAACAACCAAAACAAATTCCCCTGTTTAGAGGAAGATGGGAAACTGAACAATGTCAATGACAATACCACAATGCCAATATCAATATAATTAGTTATTTGCCTGTGGGTTAAATCAGAGCAAGAATGGTCAAAGTAAGGTTAAATTAATATATATTTAATAACATTGCAAATTAATGAAATCAATTACAAGGCAAACATGTTACAAAATGGAGGCTTTAAATCTTACCTACTCTACCATGATTATTGTAACTCAGAGAGAGAAAGCAAGAGGTGAGGAAGGAGAAGGAGTAGGACAAGCCAGAGCTGAGGAGAAGGTCTCAGGAGATGAAGAATCCACAGAACAATGCTTCACAATTCCCTTTATACACAAGAACAACCAATCAGATCACATCTTGACCCTTATCAACATATGACTTAGCAATGTGACAGGAAGTTACACAATGAGGTGTGAGACCCATCAAGCAGAGACTCTGTCCAGCAACTCCAGATGTTAGCATATGAGAGGAGGGGGCAGGGTGACACCCAGCCTTACAGTAGCATGAGAGAGGAGGGGGCAGGGGGACACCCAGCCTTACAGTAGCATGAGAGAGGAGGGGGCAGGGTGACACCCAGCCTTACAGTAGCATGAGAGAGGAGGGGGCAGGGTGACACCCAGCCTTACAGTAGCATGAGAGAGGAGGGGGCAGGGGGACACCCAGCCTTACAGTAGCATGAGAGAGGAGGGGGCAGGGGGACACCCAGCCTTACAGTAGCATGAGAGAGGAGGGGGCAGGGGGACACCCAGCCTTACAGTAGCATGAGAGAGGAGGGGGCAGGGTGACACCCAGCCTTACAGTAGCATGAGAGAGGAGGGGGCAGGGGGGCACCCAGCCTTACAGTAGCATGAGAGAGGAGGGGGCAGGGGGACACCCAGCCTTACAGTAGCATGAGAGAGGAGGGGGCAGGGTGACACCCAGCCTTACAGTAGCATGAGAGAGGAGGGGGCAGGGGGGCACCCAGCCTTACAGTAGCATGAGAGAGGAGGGGGCAGGGTGACACCCAGCCTTACAGTAGCATGAGAGAGGAGGGGGCAGGGGGGCACCCAGCCTTACAGTAGCATGAGAGAGGAGGGGGCAGGGGGGCACCCAGCCTTACAGTAGCATGAGAGAGGAGGGGGCAGGGGGGCACCCAGCCTTACAGGAAACTAACATCAGGTCCAGCAAATCATCCCTAAGTACCGTTGTACTCCCGGAACAAGTGCGTCTTGAGCCTTTTCTTGAAGGTGGAGAGACAGTCAGTGTCTCTGATGGAGGTGAGGAGGTGATTCCACCATTGGGAGGCCAGACAGGAGAAGAGCTTGGGTTGGGAGCGGGTGCTCTTTAGCGGTGGGACCACCAGACGGTTGTCAGAAGAAGACCGTAGGTGGCGGGGGGTGGGGGGGGGGTGTAAGGCTGGAGGAGAGACTTGATGTAGTCGGGAGCAGTCCCGTTCACCGCTCGGAAGGTCAGTACCAGAGTCTTGAATCTGATACAGGCCGTGATGGGAAGCCAGTGGAGGGAGATGAGGAGTGGGGGGAGAGAGTAGGGAGGGAGGGTGGGGGGAGAGAGTAGGGAGGGAGGGTGGGGGGAGAGAGTAGGGAGGGAGGGTGGGGGGGAGAGAGTAGGGAGGGAGGGTGGAGGGAGAGAGTAGCGAGGGAGGGTAGGGAGGGAGGGTGGGAGGGAGGGTGGGGGGAGAGTAGGGAGGGAGTGTGGGGGAGAGAGTAGGGAGGGAGGGTAGGGGGAGAGAGTAGGGAGGGAGGGTAGGGAGGGTGGGGGGAGAGAGTAGCGAGGGAGGGTAGGGAGGGAGGGTGGGGGGAGAGAGTAGGGAGGGAGGGTAGGGAGGGAGGGTGGGGGGAGAGAGTAGGGAGGGAGAGTGGGGGGAGAGAGTAGGGAGGGAGGGTGGGGGGAGAGAGTAGGGAGGGAGGGTGAGAGAGTAGGGAGAGAGGGTGGGGGGAGAGAGTAGGGAGGGAGGGTGGGGGGAGAGAGTAGGGAGGGAGGGTGGGGGGAAAGAGTAGGGAGGGAGGGTAGGGAGGGAGGGTGGGTGGGGGGAGAGAGTAGGGAGAGAGGGTGGGGGGAGAGAGTAGGGAGGGAGGGTGGGGGGAGAGAGTAGGGAGGGAGGGTGGGGGGAAAGAGTAGGGAGGGAGGGTGGGGGGAGAGAGTAGGGAGAGAGGGTGGGGGGAGAGAGTAGGGAGGGAGGGTAGGGAGGGAGGGTGGGTGGGGGGAGGGAGTAGGGAGGGAGGGGATCACACTAGACACACACACAGACAGTTTATATTCAAGTGGGTAATACTGTCATATTACTGGTCCTAAATGTAGTGTTTCCAGTGTGTGTGTGTACATGTGTGTGTACGTGTGTGTGTGTGTACGTGTGTGTGTGTGTGTGTACGTGTGTGTGTGTGGTGTACATGTGTGTGTGTGTGTGTGTCTCGGGCCACTGGGTCACCAACAAACACACAGCATGTCTTCTATCATCCTGTATAAAACATCTTTATTTCTCCTTATTTAGTGACTAAGACACTATTTAGTTCATCACATTCAGTGGGACTGAGATCAGAGACAGGATTGTTGTTTGTCAACAATTAACCCGTTAAGGAGTAGCATCACACATGTGCGATAGTTCGAAAGCCCCACAGAGTAACGTCGCACGTGTGATTCTGAACATTCCAACCGACTATTTTCCGATAGACAAAAACTACATGACAAACGCTGTAGTATGGCTTCAAAATGTACAATTAGGAGGCTAACAAGTAACACTAGCAGGTAGTAGCATTGCTACGAGTATCATGCTAGGTTGCTAGGTAACGGAAGCTAACTAAAGCTAGCTTCCGTTTTGGAAAAATAACTCACTCTGGTGGAAGCGTCGGTAATATTTAGAGATATTAATAATATTTAATATCAGTAATATTTACATCTAAAAGGTTAAAACAAAACAAACATTCTACACACACCAATATTTACAAACACTCTGGGATATCAATTCCAACTGTACAGTTCAGTCTTCACTAACATCTATGTGAGCACGGTGTGTGTGAGTGTGTGTGGGCTATTCTACCTGACACAGGGACACTGAGGAGTCAGACCAAACATAGAACCCAGGATAGAGGGGCTCAGTGAATGTGCTGTGGAATGTGTGCAGGTGGGTCAGTGTGTCAGAGGAGACTGTGTAGAAGGACAGAGTGCCGGCCGGCCAGTCCAGATACACTCCTACTCTGTGGGATCTGGAGGGGGGGGCAGGTATGGCAGTGCTCTTATTATTGTGCACGGCATAGTAACTGTTATCAACACACCTCAGACTCCAGGACTTGTTATTGAGTCCAAGCAGACAGTCACGCCCTCCTCTCCTGCTGATTCCTTTATATGTCACTGCTATACGAACCCCTCCTCTTCCACTCCTCTCTGCCTCCCAGTAACAGCGCCCAGACAGACCCTCTCTACACAGCACCTGTGACCAGCCCTCAAATCTCTCTGGGTGATCAGGATACGGCTGCTCCTCTCTCCTCCATGTCACCTTTCTGTTCTCCTCAGACAGAGAGAGGACTCTGCATGCTGTGTTTGGGTCCAGTGTGAGCTCACAGGCATCTGATGGGGGAGACCAAGACACAATATATTACTGATCATCATCATTCACATTAGAATGTCTCCCTCTTCCTGCCCTCCCCCTTTCATTCTCTCTCTCTCTCTCTCTCTCTCTCTCTCTCTCTCTCTCCCTCCCTCTCGCTCTCTCGCTCTCTCTACCCATCCTCACTCTCTCTCTCTCTCTCTCTCTCTCTCTCTCTCTCTTTCATTCTCTCTCTCTCTATTTCTGTCCCTCCCCCTCTCTCTCTCTTCCACTCTCCCTCTCTTCCTTTCATTCTCTCATTCTGTTCTCCCTCCCTCACATGCTACCTCTCTCCCTCCAAATCCCTCTTTCCATCATCCCTCCTCTCCTTACCCCTGATATGCCCCCATCACTCCATCTTTCTAGGGAGGGGAGGAGAGCAGAGGGAAGAAGGGAAGAGGGGAGGAGAGGAGAGGAAGAGGGGAAGAGGGAGGAGGGGAGGAGGGGAGGAGAGAAGAGGGAGGAGGGGAAGAGGGGAGAAGAGGCAGGAGGGGAAGAGGGGAGGAGAGGGAGGAGAGGGAGAAGGGAAGAGGGCAGGAGGAGAGGAAGAGGAGAGAAGAGGCAGGAGGGGAAGGGAAGAGGGGAGGAGAGGAAGAGGGGAGGAGGGGAAGAGGAGAGGAGAGGGAGAAGGGGAAGAGGGGAGGAGAGGAAGAGGAGATCAGAGGAAGGGAAGAGGGGAAGAGGAGAGGAGGGGAGGAGAGGAGGAAGAGGGGAGGAGAGGAAGAAGGGGAAGAGGGGAGGAGAGGGAGAAGGGGAGGAAGACGATAGAAGAGGGAGGAGGGGAAGAGGGGAGGAGAGGAAGAGGGGAAGAAGGGAAGAGGGGAGAGGAAGAGGGGAGGAGGGGAAGAGGAGAGGAGAGGGAGAAGGGAAGAGGGGAGGAGAGGAAGAGGGGAAGAGGGAGGAGGGGAAGAGGGGAGGAGAGGGAGGAGGGGGAGAAGGGAAGAGGGGAGGAGAGGAAGAGGGGAAGAGGAGAGAAGAGGGAGGAGGGGAAGAGGGGAGGAGAGGGAGAAGGGGAAGAGGGGAGGAGAGGCATGAGGGGAAGAGGAGAGGAGGGGACGAGGGGAGGAGAGGAGAGGGAGAAGGGAAGGAGAAGAAGAGGAGAAGAGGGAGGAGGGGAAGAGGGGAGGAGGGGACGAGGGGAGGAGAGGAAGAGAAGAAGAGGGAGGAGGGGAAGAGGGGAGGAGAGGGAGGAGGGGAATAAGGGAAGAGGGGAGGAGAAGGAGGAGGGGAAGAGGGGAAGAGGGGAGGAGAGGAGGGGAAGAGGGGAGGAGAGGAGGGGAAGAGGGGAGGAGAGCAGAGGGAGGAGGGGAAGAGGGGAGGAGAGGGAGGGGAAGAAGGGAAGAGGGGAGGAAGGGAGGAGAGGAAGAGGGGAAGAGGAGAGAAGAGGGAGGAGGGGAAGAAGGGAAGAGGGGAGGAGAGGAATAGGGAGAAGGGGAAGAGGAGGGGAAGAGGAGAGGAAGAGAGGGAGGGAAAGAAGGGAAGAGGGGAAGAGGAAGAGGAGAAGAGGGAGGAGGGGAAGAGGAAGAGGAGAGGAAGAAGGGAAGAGGGGAGGAGAGGAAGAGGGGAAGAGGAGAGAAGAGGGAGGAGGGGAAGAGGGGAGGAGGGGAAGAAGGGAAGAGGGGAGGAGAGGAGGGGAGGAGAGGGAGGAGGGGAAGAGTGGAGGAGAGCAGAGGGAGGAGGGGAAGAGGGGAGGAGAGGGAGGGGAAGAAGGGAAGAGGGGAGGAAGGGAGGAGAGGAAGAGGGAGGAGGGGAAGAGGAGAGCAGAGGGAAGAGGGGAGGAGAGGAAGAGGGAGGAGGGGAAGAGGAGAGCAGAGGAGGGGAAGAGGGGAGGAGAGCAGAGGAGGGGAAGAGGGGAGGAGAGTAGAGGGAAGAGGGGAGGAGAGGAAGAGGGAGGAGGGGAAGAGGGGAGGAGAGGAGAGGGAGGAGGGGAAGAGGAGAGGAGAGGGAGGAGGGGAAGAGAGGGAGGGAAAGAAGGGAAGAGGGGAGGAGGGGACGAGGGGAGGAGAGGAAGAGGAGAAGAGGGAGGAGGGGAAGAGAGGAAGAGGGGAAGAGGAGAGAAGAGGGAGGAGGGGAAGAGGGGAGGAGGGGAAGAAGGGAAGAGGGGAGGAGAGGAGGGGAAGAGGGGAGGAGAGCAGAGGGAGGAGGGGAAGAGGGGAGGAGAGGGAGGGGAAGAAGGGAAGAGGGGAGGAAGGGAGGAGAGGAAGAGGGGAAGAGGGGAAGAGGGGAGGAGAGGAGATCAGAGGAGGGGAGGAGAGGAAGAGGGAGGAGGGGAAGAGGAGAGCAGAGGAGCGGAAGAGGGGAGGAGAGGAAGAGGGAGGAGGGGAAGAGGGGAGGAGAGCAGAGGAGGGGAAGAGGGAAGGAGAGGAAGAGGGGAGGAGAGGAAGAGGGGAGGAGGGGAGAAGGAAGGGGACATAGCACACACAGACGTACACACAGTATTGATGTGGGTAATTGTGTTAAATTACTGCTTCTAAAAGTGTGTGTTTACAGTGTGTGTGTGTGTGTCCATTTTTGACAGTGTCCAAGTCACTAATGGTATTGTCCCTTGTATGACCTTGTGTACTAGAACCAAGTAGCAGTCAATACTCACATCTCCAGGCCTTCAAAAGGCCAGGTTTGATCCAGCACTCTCCACCATGATCCACACTGCAGGGATAAGCAGAGGAATGATGAAAATACACTTCAGCTGTTGATAAGTGACTTAGCAACTGACTTTCTAAGTAAACATGTTGTTTCTCTCTTATCATCAGAGGTGTATTCCAGAAAGCAGGTTTTACAAACTCTGAGCCGAACCCTGAACTCTGACTTGATGAACCCTGAGATGGGAAGCTCAGAGTTATCGCTTCCAGAACAGCTGATCTGAGTTAGTTCATTTCTAATTCACTGGAATTACATTTAGTCATTTAGCAGACGCTCTTATCCAGAGAATTAGAAATTCTCATGCGTGCAGCCGAGTATGAAGAACATTTTCAGAAAAATATTACTATTAAAAATATTTAATAGTAGAGCTGCACGCAGCACACTGATTCGCTCAGCCCCTTCTTGCCCCGCTCGCGTTCTCTCTCTCTCACTACAACAGACACGTCTGTGAATAAGCCCCTCTCTCCGTGCACGCTCTGAATCAATGCACGGGTCAAACAGCTTTTTCCCTCAGAGACAACAGGACAATCAATCTGGAGTTTACGAACGGTTAGGCCCAATCCCAATGTCCACCCTCACAGACTCACAGACTTTGAGGCACGTTCTCACTAAGTCTGTGAGGGCTTAGGGCTGTCCCACTGTCAAATTGTCAAGTTCGTGAGGGCTCTTTCGAACACATTTTATGCACCCGTAAGTCTGCATTTTTGCAGACTTGCCCACAATTCACAGCGTAGTGACGTGAAACACGAGGGTTACCGGGGGAAGCCTGGAAGAGGGAAAAAGATCCTGGCTAACCCTCCTCATAAGACAAGAAAGACGAAGAACAGTAAACAAACAAGCATGGAAGGAGCAACCAACCCTGACGTAAACAGAAATAGAAGTTAGAAATAACAGTTAACATCAGAAAGTTTAAACACAAAGCTCACTGACGGTTAATATAGCCAGAACTGGGTGTAGTAGGGCTGCACAATTAATACAATTTTAATCACGATCACGATTTTGGCTTCCCACGATCAAATTTGCGTGATGGAGCGATATTTAAAATGCGGCATTCTTTTAGCAAAGCCAATCTAGCGGTCCGTAAACCATAGGTGCGTTCGACATCGACTACGTGAAACGACCAGCGAGAGTTGCTGCCTTCAGTCGGGGAAGAGTTATAAACGGCTGCGTAAAGTCGGACATTCCTGCTTCCTGGTTTGCTGCGTTGACGTCAGTCATGGCCGATCAAGCGCTGTTTGCTTACTTCATCACTGACGAACTGCATGGTATAATTAGCCTACGTGACAAAAAAAGTTGCTTTGGTTAAAATCAGCAAATAATCATGATAATTAATCGTGATCTCAATGTTGATCAAAATAATCGTGCTTATCATTTTGGCCATAATCGTGCAGCCCTAGTGTGTAGGTTGTCCTTTGATGATAAATTCCAAATATGCTTTCATCAGATTTGATCCAACAACATTACTATTTTACCTATAATGCCGCAAAGTGCTGAACCATTCCGATTTATAGCATTTTGAGCTCTTGTAGCCTCTTGCACTCAATCACTTACTAGGTGACATCAAGTAAGTGTGTGAGGGTTCAGGGCTCAGGGTTTAGGGGGGACATTGGGATTGGGCCTTAGTATCATCATTCTCTGCATAAAGGTGTCCAAAACTGAGTAAATATAATAATATTTGTAGTTAAAAACATTTGTCAAATATAACAATATGAGTCCAACGTAATGTTTATATTATATGAAGCTCAAAAACTATTTTGCGCTCAAATTGATTCCATTTTTTTTTCTTGTTGAAGTCCCTAGCTACATTCACTTCAAACCGACACTAGGACCTAGGTTTGAGCTGAGCTACATTTTACAACGTCTGGTTTTAGTGGCCTCTCTTTCTGGAGCTAAAAACCCAGAGTTTCCCTCATCTCAGGGTTTAAAAACTCAGTTTTCACTAAACCCGCTTTCTGGAAATACAATTATGATTGTGGCTACAATCATAGTTCAACCATATTGTAGATTGTAGAGTAAAAATGCAGTTTTAATTGTATCATCAAGAAATGCAAGGCCTATTAACGTAATTAGATATATTCAGTGTTAAGCGACTTTACATTAAGAGGTATATAAAAAACAAACATCTCCTTACTTGAGTTTCTCCAGTCTGCAGTGTGGATCCTCCAGTCCAGCAGAGAGTAGCTTCAATCCTTTTTCTCCTGGATGATTGTAGCTCAGGTCCAGTTCCCTAAGGTGGAAGGGGTTGGACCTCAGAGCTGAGGCCAGAGTAGCACAGCCTTCCTCTGTGACCAGACAGCCTGACAGCCTGTAGAAAGAGGATCAATATTGTGACAGAATCCATCTGGGCCCCCAGAGTGAGTCAGCACAGAGGGGTTCATTTGGCAGGTACTGTCATAGCTGCACCTCCCCTCATTAGACAGAGTGACCCACGTAATCCAATATCAGAAAAGTTGAAGATGTAACTCTTTATCCTGTATAATAATGATACTGTGTTCAGCATTCCATTTGTGTAGAGAGAGGCCAAACCCCCAGGTGAACTATATGCATGGTAAAGGCTTAGGTAAACAGGAAGATCCTTATCTTATCTGAGCATTTCATTTAGTTAGCCTAAGCAGGGCCACTTTAAGACATATGCACGCACACAGGCACGCACGCGTGCAGGATCTATGCAAGGGAGCCAATGAAAGAAGAGCCATGTGACAGACAATTCTATATATTTGTACAACATGGTTTTTGTATTGGGAATGTTGGGATGATAATAGAGAATCGAGGATAAAGAACAAGCAAGTTTGCTTGTTCAATATTTCCACTATTTTAAACAGTTATCATATTCCAAAGGAAGAAACATTAGTGCATCTAAACCAGCCAAGATAAATTAGAGTAGGCTATAGGGAAAGGAATTGCACATTTGTGTGCCAGATAATATTTCCACAAAAATTCCCCCATTAAATACAATACATCATGACAGTTTGCATGATTTGAAATGGTCACTTATTATCACACTGGCATTTAATTATCACAGCAAACAATTACTGCACTGAACTGTAAGTAAAGCAAAAATAACAAAACCTGTAATTATCACTCGAATCATTCACGTCTTCTATGCTAAACCTAGCAGTCACGTGAAAGTGAATGAGGTGAACGAATCCTTTCTGTTTCCTCTACTGAGCCAATGCAACAGTCCTGATGCGCTGCCACAAGAAGATGAACGAATCACTCACTGAGACGACTCGTTACTCCCCAGTCATTGTAAAGATTCGTTCAAAATGAAGGAATCGTTCAAAAACGACACATCACGACTGGCCTCTTGGTTGACGTGAACATACCACTTTACAATTAATAGACGTACACAAAAATAAAATAAAAATGGCCATTCCTCTGTATACGGAGGTAGTGACCAAATCAACTAATAAGTCTCCCTGTGTGAGTTCTTGTTTAAACTGTAGTTAAGCTGTAGTTCTCCTTTAGCTTTCCGGCAGAATAGACAGCATCTATCTTCCACTTTCCGAACTGTAGGAGCCATTTGTGTTTCTTATTGACATGTCATATTATTTTGGTTAGATAGAACTGTCAGAATATTTTGGACACTGGGTGGCAGTCATTGGAGGCACAGGGTTCTATATTTAGGGACACAGGTGACAGGAAGGGGCACAGGTAGAGGGAAGGGACACAGTTCTCACCAGACCAGAGAACAGACCACAGTGCACAGACCACCAATGACATTGGGAAACCTGGTATGTCAATCTACATTTTACAACTATGCATAATAAATAACAACTAAACGGCAAATAAGGACTGGAAAATCTGATACATTGTGTCAGCATAAGAGCACTCCTAAACTACCTGTGTATAATGGCAACGATATAGACGTATTGGAAAACTAGAAACATTAAGCGAGAACTCGCACTTTTATTGGAACTTGAGCTTCAAACTGAAAAAGGTTTTTTGTATTCCACAAAACCTGGCCGCTATCCCCAATCAAGGGACATTGTCGTCACCTGCGCTGGTATGATTGACGGAGATGGAAACTCTGAAGTTCAACGCGCAGGGAGAGTGTGTACTGGCAGCATCAAGCACGCTTTATTGAATGCTATAAAAGCCATATTGGGAAACGGCTAATATAATGGGGTTGTTCGACTGAATGCTAAAGTCTTACAACAATATCGTCTGTTTGAAAGCCGTGCAGTCGGCATACAAACGTTCCTCCATTACGCCAATGAGGTCTTATGCATAATAAACAACTAAACGGCAAAGCCCTCTCCTGCTGCCTCTTCCTAGATATTTGTAGCTACCTCCCGTTCCCCTTACCCTGCCTCAGTCAACTAAAATGTCATTTTACATATAAAACGGTGAAATATCAGCCTACCTGGCGAACTTGTTCCACTGAGTTGGATTCCAACTGAAGAATATCCCACCTCAGTCGCTCTTTATTAGCTAGCTACAAAATGTCCTGGTTTATACACCGCGAATATCCTGTGGTTATCCTGAGGTAAACTTCTTCTAAATTACAGTAAAAAAAACTCAAATACTTTTGTTCTGGACTGGCAAGTCATGTTTTGTTGACTTAAACTTTCAGATGTTAGCTACATTTTTCTTATCTTTGAATTTTCTGAGCAGATATACATCGCTGGTTCCGACGCCATTAGTTAACGTCGTTCTTTTTAGAAACACGGCTAACTGATCCGGAGATCACGTGACATAGCATGCCAAGAATGCTATTGGACAATATTATCATAGTGAAATAACAGCAAGTTCTTCTGAAAAATGAAAGGGGAATTAAATGGAAGTGAAATTAACCAAATGTATGCAAAAAAAACTTAGCTACCCAATAAATTATTATTTTAATTAAATATTAAATATTATTATATATTTTAAAATAACAGAATGCTTATAAGTATTTATTTAATTCTGTTAGGTCATTAGATAACCATATTCTGCTACAAAAGAGCAACATAACTGCCTGTTGGCTCTGCCTTCCATCCTGAGAGAAGAGGAACTGCTATATTAGGATGCTGTTCGTGGATAACGGTGTTGGAACAAACGGTTAATCATCAACACCATCATGCCTATGTCTTTCTGTATTTCAACATGTTATATCTTGCTAAATATATATATATATATATATATATATATTCTACACTGCTCAAAAAATTATGGAACACTTTTGAAAACACATCAGATCTCAATATCTTGTGTGGACCCCACGTGCTTGTATGCATGCTTGACAACGTCGCGGCATGCTCCTAATGAGACGACGGATGGTGTCTTGTGGGATGTCCTCCCAGATCTGTCGAAGGGCATCAGTGAGCTCCTGTAAAGTCTGAGGAGCAACCTGGCGGTGTCTGATGGACCGAAACATAATGTCCCAGAGGTGTTCTATCGGGTTTAGGTCAGGTGATTGTGAGAGCCATTCAATTGTATCGATTCCTTCACCCTCCAGGTACTGCCTGCACACTCTTGCCACATGAGGCCGGGAATTGTTGGAACCCAGGACCTACTGCACCAGCGTAGGGTCTGACCATGGGTTCAAGGATTTCATCCCGATACCTAATGGCAGTCAGACTGCCGTTCTCTAGCCTGTAGAGGCCTGTGCGTCCCTCCATGGATATGCCTCCCCAGACCATCACTGACCCACCACCAAACCGGTCATGCTGAATGATGTTTCAGGCAGTACAGTGTTCTCCTTGGCTTCTCCAGACCCTTTCACATCTATCACAGGTGCTCAGGGTGAACCTGCTCTCATCTGTGAAAAGCACAGGGCGCCAGGGGTGGACATGCCAGTTCTGGTGTTCTATAGCAAATGCCAATCGAGCTCCACGGTGCTGGGCAGTGAGCACAGGGCACACTGTAGGACGTTGTGCCCTGAGGACACCCTCATGAAGTCTGTTTCTGATTGTTTGGGCAGAGACATTCACACCAGTGGCTTGCTGGAGGTCATTCTGTAGGGCTCGGGCAGTGCTCAACCTGTTCCTCCTTGCACAAAGCAGCAGATATCGGCCCTGCTGATGGGTTGAGGACCTTCTACGGCCCTGTCCAGCTCTCCTAGAGTAACTGCCTGTCTCCTGGAATGTCCTCCATGTACTGGAGATTGTGCTGGGAGACACATCAAATCTCCTTGCAACGGCTCAGAGTTGGACAATATGTGCAACTTCTGTAGGGTTAAGAAATCGCCTCATGCTCCCACTCAAAGAAGAAACTTGGAATGGACTCCACATGCAAAACCAGTCCTGTTTAGGGGTCGGCTCATTGTTGCCCCTCTAGTGTACCTGTTGTTAATTACATCAACACCGATGCAGCGGAAAGTACCCCTCTGCTACTTAACTGACCAGATCATTATCAGAGAAGTTAATTCATGCCATACCCTGATAAAAAACTGTTCCTTTAATTATTTTGAGCAGTGTAGTTTAAAATTGTTACATTCTTGTCTGCATTCTGTTCTCTTTTTGCTTTAATGCTATGTTACATGTAGCAAAACCAACCTCAAGGAATATAATGGTCAATATTATCTTTAGTGATCTGTGCAAATGACCAATACAAGTGTGTTCAACTTCCTAAAGAGCAGCGTTGCACCTGACACTTAAGGCCGAAATATACTTTCCGCTATGTACGTGTACACATGCTGAATGACTGCAGCACGTATCCTGCGTTCGTTTGGTGCGTACTTTGTGCACGTCTCCCTGGCCCTTAAATGTACGCATACGCAAGGTGCAATACCGTCAGAAATCGTGGGCCAGTATACTATCCCTGCATCTCAGATGGAATGCTACCATCAACCTACCCAGACGCTCCCATGTCACCCCGCTCTTCATCTCCCTCCACTGGCTACCCATCACGGCCCGCATCAGATTCTAGACCCTGGTACTGACCTTCCGAGCGGTGAACGGGACTGCACCTGCCTACATCCAGTCTCTCCTCCAGCCTTACACCCCTACCCGCCACCTACGGTCTTCTTCTGACAACCGTCTGGTGGCCCCACCTCAAGAGCACCCGCTCCCAACCCAAGCTCTTCTCCTGTCTGGGCTCCCAATGGGGGAATTACCTCCATCAGAGACACTGACTGTCTCCCCACCTTCAAGAAAAGGCTAAAGACGCACTTGTTCCGGGAGTACACCAGCACTTAAAGGTTTGTTGGATCAGATGTTAGCTTATTTCCTCCAGGAACACAATGACAATTATTGAGGGACTTGTTGGTCACTCCTGTTGGTTAGTTGTAACTGATTTAACTATTTGTACTTGCTGTGAATTATATTATTGTTGCTTGCTTTCCACCAGGTACACTCTAGCACTTTAGAGGACCATGTTGATTAATTGTACATGCTCTTATGTTTCTTCCCTTTGGCACTTATTTGCTTTTTCACAGTGTATGCTTCATGTTTTGGCTACCCGCAATGTATGGGGCTATCTCGTTGTTTATGATCATTGACCTATGCACTTTTTGTAAAGCTCTCTCTTGGTCCCTTTGGATAAAAGTGTCTGCTGAAAGATTAAATGTAAATGTACAATCCTCTGAAGTAAAAATAGCCAGTTACATAGTAGTATTATACACCAAGCACACTTCTTGCTATTCCTAATCCGAAACCTTTCATGCAGTGGAAGAGGTGCCAACCACAGGGACTGACGTGGAAATTGACACCATGCTGTTGAAACGATGAAGATGGGTATGATTATGGATTTATCTGATTGAAAATGAAACCTTTTTCACCCCTTTTAGTATTATTTTATATTACTGGAAACCATATGTTAAGCTGTTGACTTATTATAGTTGAGCTTAGTATTATTATCACTAAACGATAGAAGATATTGAGCCTGAGTGTGAGATCTGGGTGACAGAGGCTGAGGAGTGAGGGAGAAGGCCTCCTGGAGGCAGGCATCGTCCTTCGCAGGCTGAGGCCTGAGCTACAAGTCAAGATCCGCTGTTTTTGACCCCACGCCTAGAATCTTATCTGTGGCCGCCTGTACAAGGTCAGCACTAGCCCTAAGTAGGGAGGATTTACAACGAGCCTGATTGTGTAAGCAGCGTGAGCAGCCTCATCGTAATTGTGGGTTACAGAACCTGTTTTAAGAGAAACACTTATTATTGTCACCCAGCAAGGTCAAAGGCACCAAAGCTAAGGTGCGAGTGAAATTTGAAACCCCCAGAACAGGTGACCAATTGTGTTATGCGTAAGATCGAAGACCATCTGTAACTATCAATAGTAAAATAGCACATGAAAATAGGTGAGCAGTATGTAATTGGATGCCTGGGGGGTAAAGATCAGTTGGGTTCCGGAACCTGCTCACATTTATTGGGATTTTTGTCATCTTGAAGACCAATAAAGCCATTGCATCAAACTTTGCCAAGTTCCAGTGCCGTTTTTTGAACTTTGAAGATTGATTGAAGACTTTGAACATTTTCAAACAACAGCACAAAAGCTGCCAGATGCATAACTCCCTGTCCAGGTAAATGTGAGCAGGCCATCAGGAAAATAAATGGGTCACAGCACAGAAATGCAACCCTAACATTCGTAAAATGTAAAAAAGAATTAACATCACAACAACCACAAAGACACACACGTCCACAATGGGAAAGTGAAACTGGGTTGGAATGTTCTGAGACCAGTTAACCAGTTAGGTCAAGAAAGGGGATGAAGGATTTAGAGGTATGTCTGTTTGACTGAAGACTGACCACTGTGGGACAGTAAACCCTGGAGGATGGGTGTATCATATTATATGGCCTGCTTTCTAAGATTGTTGATACAATGGAGATTAGTTTGACCAGGGGGGTCATCTGGAGACATGAAGTCTGGGTGATTTTTGGGTCATTTTTATGTTTTATGACACCCTGACTTGTTGCAGGAGAATCCTCATCACCTGGGGGAAGGAGCTCTGGGACATCAGGTTCTGAGGCTGTTGTTTCAGCTGTCACTGAATTGTGTTTGACGGACGTGTCCTGATTGTTGTATAGAAATGACCAGATGTTAGGTACTATATAAAACTGTATATAAACTATATAGGAATGTGTTCCGGTGCACCTGCAGTATGGCCACACTGACGAGAGCTACGCTATTATTACATAACATTTTGTTTCTCTTGTTAGTGTTTGTAAGTTGTTTTGTCGATTTTGTATTTTGCATTCAGTACGACCAGCAAACACTTCTGGATATTAAGTTTTCACTTAGCAAGGATTATTTTACAAACTTTAATTCCAGAGTTCGAGTTGGAGCTCGGAATGCAGCGGGCTCTTTGTTGTTCCGCCGCTCTGTTTACCTGCGAGACGGAGGAAGAAGAAACAAGGCCGACGTGCTGGAGTCCTCGTCCGAACTCGGAAACGGAGCTTCTAACCTGCTTTTCCAACCATCCTACTCGCTAAAGTTCAGGTTAACTTTCTATGGGCCACGGATGTAGCGGTACTAGCATCTCACTGCTCTCCTGTCCTTGAGCTATTAACTGTAAAATCAGACCCTTCTATCTACCTCGGGAGTTCACTGCGGTGGTCATGAGTGCAGTCTACACCCCCCCAGGCAGAAAAGGCTGCTGCTTTGGATGAACTGTATGAGATTATCAATGGTCTGGAGAATGTGCACCATGAGGCAGCCTCATTATATACTAATATATTGCATCTGCTGCATGATTGTGTAACTCACACTATGTAGTCAATTATATTTTGATTAACTTTTTAGAAAGACCAGGGACTGGGGTTGCAAATTAGCCTATTGGCTAGAAACCTTTTACGCAGCACATCTACAACATATTGTTATTGATGTATGTAATAATGTGCGCTGCATTTTCCCTGACAAATAAACAAATGAATTAAATAAAAATCAGAAGCCCTGGGTTGATGACGCGGTCCAGGCCAACCTGAGAGCCCGGTCTGTCGCCTTTAACTCTGGGGACCCTGATCAGTACAAGAAGGCCAGATACGACCCTCTGAAGGCGATCAAAGCAGCGAAAAGGGCTTACAGGACCAAGGTGTCCAGCTACCATGGCTCTGACCCCAGGCGCATGTGGAGTGGACTTAGAGCCATCACAGACTACAAAGGGAGAGGCTACAGTGAGACCCAGTCCTCTGTCCTACTGCCAGACGAGCTGAGTACCTTCTACGCTCACTTTGAGAGGGACAGTGACCCCCCTGCAGTGGAGTTACCTGAGGGCCTAGCCAGTGGTGTGCCTACAATAACTGTAGCTGAGGCATTGCTCCAAAAAGCTCAACCCTCGCAAGGCACCTGGCCCAGACAACATATCAGGTGCTGCGCTGACCAGCTAGCAGGGGTCTTCAGTGACATCTTCCACCTCTCCCTCAGCCTGTCTGTACTCCCCACCTGCTTCAAGAGGACCACCATCGTCCCTGTGCCCAAGAACACCAAGGTCACCTGCATGAATGACTATCGCCCGATAGCACTGACCTCTGTCATCATGAAGTGCTTAGAGCGTGCCTCCCACCCTGGACCTTATGCAGTTTGTATACCGGTCCAACAGGTCTACAGACAATGCCATCGCCCTGACTATGCACACCGCTCTCACCTGGACAAAGGGAATACATATGTGCGGATGCTGTTCATTGTCTACAGCTCAGCATTCAACACCATCATCCCCTCCAGACTGCTCTCCAAGCTTCTGGACCTGGGACTAGGGATGCACCGAATCCAGATTTTTTGGGTTCAACCGAATACCGAATCCTACCCCCATCCTCAGTCCATTAATGCAGTAAACACATGACGTAGGCTAAACAACGTCCACAGCAGTGTATTTTTCATTTTATTTTATTTTAACTGTAAAAAAAAAGAATAGGCAACATTATGCCAGGAAGACAAGTGGGAAAGACTATTTTGACAAATACCATATGCCTATCTCAAGATCCAATCAATATCCAAAATATTTGCCTTTTAGATTTCTTGAATTTCTTTTGGATGTTTCATATGCAAATGTTTTAACAGCGGAGATGTTGTGTATTGTTTAGGGTCCTTGCCACCACAAGACAAATAGGCATTGCAAATTGAACATATAGCTCGACTTGAATCGCCTTCTTTTGACTGAAAGTACTGCCAAACAACACTTTCTGCTCGCGAGTTCCATTTTCACGTTCTCTCAGCCTACTGCATGGAACAGTCCACCTACGTAAACACCTTCCCGTAATCAACGGCGGCGTCATTACGTTGACCAGTGTAGTACGTGTAGTGCAAGCGTAGGGTTCGGTGGAAAACAATTCTAAGGTTCCGCCGAAACCGAATCCTGGATTCGGTGCATCTCTACCTGGGACTACCTCATCCACACTGATCACCAACACAGGCACCCCCCAGGGCTGTGTGCTCAGGCCTCTCCTGTTCTCTGTGGTGGGATATTGATTATGGGAGAGCAAGGTAAAGCAAGGAGGGGTAAGAAAACTGCGCAGTTAATGAACTGGATTTAGCCAGAGCAGGAGGAAATATGAAATGGAGAGTGGTTTGGCAAACTTAAGATGAGAAGAGAATGTGTCCAGAGTAGAATAGGCTGTTGTTGCACAACAATGAGTGGGAGAACAGTGAACAGCTGGTGGAGTTAACTGATCTTTGATCTTACTCTTAAGGGACTGAAGTCACCAATAGTAATGGGTTCTGCTGATCTAAGCCAGAATTAAGAGTGATAAAAGAGATGGAAAGTTTGGTTGAGGTAAGTTGCTGAGGGGTTGTTGAAAGTAAGATAAGGAGGCCAGAACATTGGAGGGTGGGGGTCAGGAGAAATGGGCTTTTTCAGTAGTAGAGGAGTTCATCAACAACTTTATCAGCCAGATAAGGCGTTCATAGAACCTTCTAGAAGGTTCTGGGACTTGTGTAATATTAACCAGGGCGGGGCGGAATTATTCTCATCTAGGCTATAAAATGAGTGTTGGGGCATTGAGATTGTCTTTTTGCCTTTGTATGAACGAGTAGCTGACTTGCTGAATAAACCGTCGAGCTGCCTTGAGCTGTTGAAAGATATCTTGTCTCAGAATTCTTCATTTTTACTTCTACCGAAGACTTGTTTTTCTTCATCATCTCCTCGTTCACTCACAACTGTGCGGCAACGCACAGTTCCAACCTCCTTGTTAAGTTTGCTGACGACACAACCATTGTGGGCCTCATCTCTAACAGTGACAAGTCAGCCTACAGAGAGGAGGTTGATACCCTGTCATCATGGTGTCAGGACAATAACCTCTCTCTCAATGTCAGCAAGACCAAGGAGATGATTGTGGACTATAGGAGGCGGCAGGAGGAGGAGCATGCACCCCTTCACATCAACGGATCCAGAGTGGAAAAGGTCAGCTGCTTCAGGTTCCTAGGGGTGAACATCAGCAATGATCAAGAGGCGATCAAAGCTGCCCAGAAACGCCTCCTCTTCTTGCAGAGACTGAAGATGTTTGGCATGGACTCAGTCATCCTCACTAACTTCTACAGATGCACCATAGAGAGCATACTGACTGGTTGCATCACAGTGAGGTATGGGAGCTGCACAGACAGGGACACCTACCACACACGATGCCTCAGGAAAGCTGGCAGGATTCTAAGAGACTGTTACCACCCATCCTTCAGTCTCTTTACCCTGTTGCCTTCTGGCAGGCGCTACCGAAGCATTCGGTCTCGCACACGCAGACTGGACAAGTTTCTATCCAAGGGCCATCACGCTTCTGAATGGACATTGATATGGACATTTCTCATTAGCCACTTTACATTGATACATTTCTCACTAGTCACATTACACACATTTTCAGCTACTGGTTGCACAATCAGCAATATTGCACTATTGCTCTAACTATACCCCACTTGTCTTAGGTTAGTATAGGTCATTATGTGTTTTAGAGGTTTAGTATATTGTATTGTATATATTGTATACTATTTTGTACATTTAGGACTTTTTTGTTGTTGTTTTTTTTTAGCTTATCATAGATGTAATCTATGTTCTAAGTGAGTTCATCCAGACTATTGTTAGCAGTTGTGAACTGACTGGGATATGTTCACGACTGCTACCAATAGTTTGGATGAACTCACAGAGGCTGTGACATCATACATCAGCTTCTGTGAGGACTGCTGTATTCCAACACGCACCAGGGTGAGCTTCAACAACGACAAGCCCTGGTTCTCAGCAACGCTCAGAAGGTTGAGGTCAGAGAAGGAGGAAGCATTTCGGAGTGGGGATAGAGACAGATTCAAGGAGTCGAAAAACAGGTTTAGCAAGGCGGTGAGAGAGACTAAACGACGGTACTCAGAGAGACTGAAGCACCAGTTCTCTGCTAACGACTGCTTCTGTCTGTAGAGGGCTCAGGCAGATTACCAACTACAAGCCCAGAGCCCCCCACTCCACTAACGACTCCCGCCTGGCCAACGACCTGAACGAGTTCTACTGTAGATTTGAAAGACAGTTGGACTGTCCTGATCTACCCCCTCCCACCCAAGAGGCCTCCCCCCTCCCCCCCTCTACAGTGACGACTCTCTCCATTCAGGAGAGTGAAGTTAACAGACTTTTCAAGAGGCAGAACCCCCGCAAAGCAGCTGGGCCGGACTATGTCTCTCCTGCCACCCTCAAGCACTGCGCTGACCAGCTGTCTCCGGTGTTTACCAACATCTTTAACACCTCCCTAGAGACATGCCATGTGCCAGCCTGTCTCAAGTCCTCCACCATCATCCCTGTGCCCAAAAAGCCAAGGCCAACAGGACTCAATGACTACAGACCCGTCGCCCTGACCTCTGTGGTCATGAAGTCTTTTGAGCGCCTTGTGCTGGCACACCTCAAATCCATCACCAACCCTTTCCTGGACCCACTGCAGTTTGCCTACAGAGCCAACAGGTCGGTGGATGACGCCATTAACATGGCCCTCCACTTCACCCTACAGCACCTGGACTCCCCAGCATCCTACGCCAGGATCCTGTTTGTGGATTTCAGCTCTGCCTTCAACACCATCATCCCCGCCCTGCTTCAGGACAAGCTCTCCCAGCTGAACGTGCCCGACTCCACCTGCAGGTGGATCACAGACTTCCTGTCTGACAGGAAGCAGTGCGTTAAGCTGGGACCACAAGTCTCTGACTCCCGGTCAATCAGCACCGGATCTCTTCAGGGCTGCGTCCTTTCCCCTCTGCTCTTCTCCCTGTACACCAACAGTTGCACCTCCAGTCATCCGTCTGTCAAACTTCTGAAGTTTGCGGACGACACCACCCTCATTGGGCTCATCTCTGACGGGGACGAGTCTGATTATAGGTGGGAAGCTGACAACCTGGTGACCTGGTGCAGCCAGAACAACTTAGAGCTCAATGCTCTTAAGACAGTGAAGATTGTTGTGGACTTCAGGAAGAATACAGCCCCACTCACCCCCATCACCCTGTGTGACTCCCCAGTCAACACTGTGGAGTCCTTCCGCTTCCTGGGCACCATTCTCTCCCAGGACCTCAAGTGGGAACTGAACATCAGCTCCCTCACCAAGAAAGCACAACAGAGGATGTACTTCCAATGCAGCTGAAGAAATTCAACCTGTCAAAGACAATGATGGTGCACTTCTACACAGCCATCATTGAGTCCATCCTCACCTCTTCCATCACCATCTGGTACGCTGCTGCCACTGTCAAGGACAAGAGCAGACTGCAGCGTATCATCCGCACTGCTGAGAAGAACTCCCCAGCATCATTCTTTCCATCCCACTGACATTCATTCATTATTTAACCCTTGTGCTGCCTTCGGGTCACATGACCCAAAGGTTCATAACGAACCATCGTTATGTTTACCCAATTTTACCCAATACAAAAACAAATTAAAATAATTTTCTTTTAACCTTTGCAATGTGGGGGGTCTGAGACAGCCTAGCTGTTAAAAGAATATGCTTCACTTTGTCTTTGTATGCGGTAAATTTGTCGCAATACGACGGTGGGTCACAATGACTGATGGGTCAGATTGACCCGAAGATAACACAAGGGTTAACCCAGTATCTGATTGCACTATGTTGACCACTCATGCTGCTCATTCTTATTCTTATATATATTTTATTTTATATTTAAATTGTTTTATTCTTAGATTGTTTAGTTCTTAGGAATAGTTAAACTTCTGTACCTTTACTTAATTTAAGATTTGTATATGTTTAGTGTTTGCACCTCCCTGCATGGGCGGCGCTAGGGAGGGGCTAGCAGGTGCTTCAGCACCCCCAAGAAAGACCAAAGCACCCCGATAGCACCCCCTAAAATATTGCTCATTTATTAATAGTATTCAGGCCCGGAGTGGCCATCGGGAGAATCGGGAGAATTCACGGTGGGCCGCTCTGCCCGCTCATAAATTGGCCCAGCAGATCGCCTGCTTTCTCTTTGTTTTTTTCACACACAGAATAAAACTATATGTGTTAAGTTACTGTGACTGATAAGTAAGCTAATAGGCTACACTAGGTTTTAATCTAAATAAGCGCATGATCAGACCGTGGATTAAAAAGTGCAGTTTTCAGTTGTCGCGCATGCTCTCTTTCTCAAACACAAGTGCATGTACCAAGTTTGTTGCCACGGAGACAACCTGTCAGTCTGATTATTTTCCTCTTAAACACCAAGACGGTTTGATTAGTCAGATCTTGGTCTGTCTTGGTTGACAATTTCAATTTCTGACATCCTATAGTATGTCAGAAATTGTATATCCAGTTAAATAGTAGTACAATATACTAAGAATGTATTACATACTGCATCCAATAGGTCTGTCAGTATCCAAGGCAGCACACTTTTCTGGCTATTTCTGATACACAACCCTTGATGCAGGGATAGTGGTGTTGACCACAGGGAAAGATACAAAACATACTGCCCAAGCCATCATACCATAATATAATGAAGTAGTATGTCTTAAATATATTCCTGTCTCAACCTGATCTGTTTCACCCATCTCCTGTTTGTCTCCACCCCCTCCAGGTGTCTCCCATCTTCCTTCCTACCCTCATTTATCCCTGTGTTTTCTGTTTGGGGTCAGTTCTTCTTGTTTGTCAAGCCTACAGTGTAGTAATTGGCATTACAAATTAATACGGACAACTGCATGTCCTTAGCCTGCTGGCATATTTACTGAACTGCTTCCATGACAACACACAGATACATTTATACAGCCCCAGGTACGGGGCATCCAGAGGGTCATACTACATCTCCCCTTTCCCCAAAGTAGTGATAAAGCTTTAAATCAAAATGCTCACACTGTCAGAACTGCCTTAACTGTAGGTCACCTAGTCTATTGCAAATATTAAACCTGAACCAAAGATATCAGACAGATTAAACATGAACCTGGCACTGTCTTATTTAATTCTAGGTGTTATGTTTAAAAGTCTTTAAGCCACTCCGGGGCTTTCACCTCTCTCCTTGGGTAGGCCCTCTGCATCCTCTCCCTCGCCCCTTCCCCTTCTTCTGGCCCTGATGCCTGTTCTGTGTCGCCCACAGCCGGTGGTTGGGCTTGTATCTCCTGAGGTGTGCTTTGTTTGTCCTCACCTCTTCTGAGTCTGTTTCCACTACATACGAGCGTCTGCTTTTCTCAGCAGATTCTTTTGTGTTTGTGATCCAGACTCGTTGGCCTGCTTTTAGTTCTGGGGCCCTATCTTGCACCCTATCTTGACTTTGCGCTCCCGGGAGCGGTTCAGCGAAAAAAGGAGGCGTGTTCCGGCGCAAACGTTCCCTGGTACTATTTTGCAGTTTCAGAAAACAATTCCGCCACAGACCAGGAAAAACGTTGTCTAAAGTCAATGGCGCGTTATTCAGATGCTATTTTAAGGGCGCAAGCTTGGCCCGTGCGCACTGCTGGCAAGGCCAGGGTCTTCTTCCTGCGAAGCTACGTTACATTGTTTTGATTTATTGTATGGCTAGCTGTGTTACATGTCTTTCATGTCAAGGATTAAAAAGATTTTCATGAGAAATCTCTATGTATGTGAACTTGATTTGTAACAACTGTGGCAATTTCCTCTCATGCCTGTTTAACCAAAGCTAATTTGGGTGGGTTTCTTCTCCCATGCCCATCAGAATCAGAATTTGGTTTATTCGCCATGTAGCCTATGTTACACAAACACGGAATTTACTGTGGCAGGAAGGTGCAAACAATAAACATATATGGGTCTTAAATTAAGTTAAAAAAGTACAATAGTTAAACTAATTCTAAGAACTAAACCATTTAAAAATATAACAATTAAAAAAATAAAATAGGCCTATATATAAAAACAAGAATAAGAATTTGAATGAGCAGCATGAGTGGGCAACTTAGTGCAATGAGAAAACTGCTCTGCCTTTCCCATACAATGTCACTTCTCTATCTTTTACGGACCTGACGAAAACGTCGGTCTCCTCGGCTGTGAACCGCTCCTGGCGTGCGCCTAGCAAATCTGCCGTTATAATAGCAATCCGTCATGGAACAAGCGCGCATGTTCTTAAAGGGAATGTGAGATTACATTTACATTTAGTCATTTAGCAGATGCTCTTATCCAGAGCGACTTACAGCAAGTACAGGGACATTCTCCCCGAGGCAAGTAGGGTGAAGTGCCTTGCCCATGGACACAACATAATTTTTCACGGCAGGGAATCGAACCGGCAACCTTCTGATTAACCCGACAGATAATGCTCTGATTGGTTTATTGCACGTTACGCCCAAACCACACCCAATAGTAATGTAGCTACTTCAGACCAACCCATTTTAGATTTGCGCCAGGCGCAAAGACATTTAACAGCGCCAGAGTCCCACCCACAAAGTTACTTGGCTTTGCGTTTTGATACTTGCATTTCAGATCGTTAAAACAGGGCCCCTGGTCTCACAGTAGCTCTGTGTCTGTGGTTAAAGTTAACTGTCTGTGTGTGTTTCAGCTGTTTGTCCTTGTCTGCAAAGGCCTTCCTGTTTGGCCATTTAGGTTTGAGTTGAACAGGTGAGACTGGCAATGGTGAGCGCAGTCTCCTGCTCATCAGGAGTTCTGCTGGCGATGGTCCCTGATGCAGCGGTGTGACTTTGTAAGCCAACAGGGCCCTGTATGGGTCAGCATTTTTCCTCAATAGGCCCTTGACGGTTTTCACAGCTCTCTGCCTCTCCATTGCTCTGTGCAAAGTATGGGCTGCTGGTCACATGTCTGAAGTCGTAGTCCTTGGCAAATGAGGAGAAAGAGCTTGAAGAAAACTGAGGGCCATTATCAGTTATCAGTACTTCCGGAACCCCATGTCTAGCAAATATTGATTTAAAGCCATTGATAACTCCTGCTGATGTGGTTATTGGGGGTTTTATTACTTCAATGTATCGAGAGTAGTAGTCTACTAACAATAAGAGTCATTTTCCCAGTAAAACATATCAGCTCCTACTTTCTGCCAGGGCCGCTGTGGCAGCTCTAAGGGTATCATTGGTTCTGGGTGAAGTGGTTGATTTTTAGCACATACCTCACACTGGGCCACCACTCTTGTGATTTGCACACCCAGTCCCTGCCATCAAACTGACTGTTGGGCCCTCAGTCTGCATTTGGTTGTCCCCATATGTCCCTCATGTAGTCTGGCCAGCATTTCCTTCTGTAATGTCTCTGGTATAAAAATCTGCTGGCCTTTCATCAGAAGGTCACCATTCATGTGTAGCTCACTGTGGTGGACCCAATAGGGCTTCAGTTGCTGGGGCAGCTCTTCTTGCCGTGGCCACCCTCTCT
The DNA here is from genome assembly GCF_963692335.1 of Osmerus eperlanus. NCBI lineage: Eukaryota > Metazoa > Chordata > Actinopteri > Osmeriformes > Osmeridae > Osmerus > Osmerus eperlanus. The sequence continues at coordinate 12,181,170 of NC_085035.1, forward strand.
TGCACTGTGACATCAGCTGGCTGCAGATGGAATCCTGCTGTTGGTGCTCTGCTATCTGTTGAAGTTTACCCTGGGATGCAGGTAAGTTTTCACGTGTCATATTGATAAATATCTGCACTTCCCCTTCTAGCTGTGCCTCTTCTTCGGTCAGTGGGCGTCTCACAGGAGCCCTGGAGAGTGCATCAGCTGTGATGAGCGCCTTCCCTGGCACGTAAGTTATCTTGTATGTGAACCTCAGCAGTCTGAGGCGGAATCTCTGCACTATGGGAGGTAAATCATCCAATGCTTTGGTCCTCAACAGGGCCAGTAGTGGTTTATGGTCTGTCTCTATCGTGAATGATAAGCCTATGAGGTATGTACTCAACCTTTCACATGCCCAGGTGACGGCTAACGCCTCCTTTTCAAACTGGGCATAACATTGCTCTGTTTCAGAGAGACTTCGAGAAATGTATGCGATTGGACGCCACTCCATGTGTCTCTGCATAAGGACAGCACCCAGGCCAAAGGATGATGCGTCTGCAGACACTTTTGTTTTGGCTAGTGGTCTGTACTGAGCCAACACTCTCTGTGATGCCAGCTCCTTTTTGAGATTTTCAAATGATGTCTGTTGCATTTGGCCCCAAGACCACTCATTGTTCTTTGATAGCAAGTCTCTGAGCGGTTTGGTGGTGCAATGCAATGTATGTGACCATTCCCAAGAAACGGCTAACATCTGCTGTATTCTGTGGGATGGGCATGTCTGTGATAGCTCTGATTTTCCCGGGGTCAGGTTCTATGGCTCCAGCACTGATTTTGTACCAGCATGTTTTTCTCTACCTCCTTTAGTCTTTTCAACCTCTTTTAGTTCCCCTGGCAGTGTTTTAGTACTCGAGACCGGTGTCACAACTGGGGGGATATCACTAAATTGCCTGTGCATTGTTTAATTTATTTGTTAATATCATAAATGTTATTGGATGTAAAACATCACGCTTCAAATGCAACCAATAATTTAACTCCTTTCTAATTTGAAATTGCCCATCACCCCTCCTTGCACCCCAAAAGTGAATGAGGAAGATAGGCGAATTAGTGGCTGTCTGAAGATGTTGGCCAAATCAGCTATAATTACATTTGGTTACCTGAACCACAAAGAGTTTACAATAACGTCCAAAAGAAAACACGTGTTGTGTAATTATGAGACGCTCATTGATGAGGCTGGGACTAGGCCTACATAAAACCTTTACCGGCATTTAGAAAGAAAACATAAAAAAACGTTTGCAATCTGCCTCTGTACCAAAACTCTTCAGAAATCTCTTCCCCCCATTACACAAAGAGATTAAGGAAATATTAGCTATGTAACGAAATGTAGCTATGTAATGCTGTATGTTTCAGGGCGTTAGTTTCAGTTGCTTGCCAGATTTTGTTTGTGATAACGAGCCAGACCACATAAAGCTATGTAGCAAATGATGAATATAAAGTTATGTTACATCAACGTTAACTCATGTCAGATCAGCTGTCTCCCAACTTAATGTTACGTAAGTTAAACGCTGTGGTACCGCGCTCCTTCCTTCAGAGAGAGATGTGAAAGCAGAGACCGAGTACTGATGTGCCTCTAAGAAAATAAAAAATATTACAATAATATTTAAAAAGCTGCATTGCCAAGGACACTGCACTACTTTAAGAGTGCACATTTTTTGTTCAAATACACAGTTACAGATCAAATGTAACTTTTTACCTAGTCAAACCCTACTTCTTGTGTGTTTTGAGTGGTCTGGTCTTGACCCGGTCTGATACGCAGATTTTCTATACACGTGTGAGGTTGTCTCTTGCTGTGGTCAAGAGGTCACGGAGCAGGCCTTGGACAATACACATATAGATAAAGGAATGTGCTAGAGTCAACTTAGGTTCAGTGCAAGATGCAGAGAATAGTACAAGCAATGATTGATGACAGCATCACCTGTGTGTAGTTTCTTCTGTGCATCAAGTTGTGGAATGTGTACCGTTTAAGGAGATGTTGTGATGGTAACTATATTTGTACAGTCCAGCCATATATAAAGGACTTCTGAGAGACATGTTTTCTCACTCATGCCAACCACTCTGCCTGTCGTGGTGACGTGATCCGAGCAGCTCGACTTAATAAACAAAGTCAACTCTTTTCATTGTGGTGCTTTCCTTGGCCCCTCCTCTGACAGAAAATCATCTAACAGTTGGCGTCACGGAACAGTATCTTCAGCTAGAACCCAGGTGAGCAGACTGTGATTATCATCATTAAATGATTGTGTTAACTTCTGCTTACCTGTGGGTACTGGTTGCTGGGGTAACGAACCTGGGTACATTTTAAAGGGGGAAATGATGATTTCTGTACAGGAGAAGGCAAGAGGCACAACTTTGAGCTAGTCGAATGAATTAATAGAAAATTGGAAAACTATATCTTATTTCACTTGATGACTGATAATTGATTGTAATAGGAGAAGGCCTAACAGTTGCTTGGGGAACGGAAAACCGCGGAAACAGATACAGGACACAGACCGTGAGCAAGGGCTAGACCGCTTGGCTTCTGATTGGTTAAATAGTTTTGTATCTGCGCAGGTCATATGATGCGGTGAAAGGCCGTTGTGTTAAATGATGTGTACGTATGGACCGTAAAATCCTCTAACAAAACATGGTTAGAAGGTCAGTAATTTAAGGGCAGGATTCCCGGTACTGTAAAGTCCGTTAACAAGTCTCGTTGCTGGTGTAACGATATAAAAACTTAGGTTGATGGTTGTAGATACGCACGTGATTAGTAAAACGTTGAAAGACACATTGAATTGAAGTGTAAGACTCGAGCAATGTTTCCCAAGGACTAAGAACGTATTATGATAAATTACAGTCATTCAAGTGCTAAATTTCTGAGTATAAGAATATCTGCTTAAAAGATAATTACATATTAGATATAAATAAATAATTTAAAGTGAGATAAAAGACTTGACTCTGGATATAAGTATACTAACCTTGTTTTATAAACGTGCATGTAAACATGGGGTGCCAATCCAGTAAGACAAATATGCCACTGGTAGTTAAATTTAAGACTGAAAAAGATCTACCACGAAAAGAGCGTAAGTCAAAAATGTTAAAGACCAATCCACATTTGAAACAAGTTCCGAATAAGAGTTTATCAGAAATGTCCCAGAGAGAATGGATGCTCACTAAAGTCGGATTATTTTACGTGGAACCCTATTTAACTAATCTATATGAATGGACAGACGGACAAATACCGCTTGAGGGCACATTTGATAGACACCAGTTGCAGATTGCGCGAAAATATCTTATCGATAATCTAGCTGTCAGCAATTCGGATTGGGATACGGATTACATGCGAGAGGTATTTATTGCCTGGGAACTGATGAGTGAACAGTGGCCAGCAAATATTGCTAGAAAAGAAAGAAAAAATAAAAAGAAGCTAAACAGGTTCACAAACTTTGCAATGGAGCAGAATAGTTCTCAAACTGAGATGTCTACTGGTTCTCTGTTTACAAACAATAATTCCACAGGCACTGTTAACTCTCTGTATCCTCAGATACCAAGTTTCGACGGCCCCCCCGCTTATGACGAGGAGATGTATAACGACATTTATGACTGGCTATTTTTAGATTGCGGCTTTGTCGGACAGTCTAAAACACAGACCCCCCAAGCTACTGCTACATATGTTTTCCCTAGAGGTGTATTAGGACAATCAGTTGAGAAGTGGCGGGATCAATGTATTAACATGTGGCTTGATAACTGCAAAAAGGCTTTTGATACTGCAGATAGGAAATTTAAAGGAGACACGAAACGGATAAATGCTGAACAATTAAGATATACCAAAGAGAGTTTGCAGGCGGAATTCAAAAAGATATTTCATCTTTTGAGACAGGGTAAGAATATTGATGTTTATTGTGATCGGTTTACAGAGGTATTGATGGACACTTTGGTTGGAGCCGTAGAAGCGTATCAACTCAAGCATAACGTTAAATTAGATCCTAGGTCCCCAGTTTCCCCTAGAGATGTTAATGGAGTGTTGACGTGCATCTCAGAGGATGGTTTGCGGAAATGTCAACATGAGATTTTGGACTTGCTACAGCTCAGAACCGGGGAACATCAACCTAGTGGACGAGGTACATTTATGGGCCCATTATTGACTCTTGGAGATAAAATTTTAGACCGCCCTTTATCTTTATCTGAAATTTCTCGCATTGCGCAAGACGCCCCAAAGCCATTTATACATCCAAAAGCATTCATAAATTGGTACACGGCTGTTTTGATGCATTCAGGTTTAAGTGGAAAAGATTCCCGATACATTCTAACTACGTTAATGCCAAACGTGAAGTTGGAGACATTGATAGAGGCCTGTCCAACTTTATCTGTTGAATTTGACAGCCCTGAATATGATGACAGTGCCCATCCATGGTTGATTGCATCACAGGATTTTCTGTGAGGAGAATGCGAGGAGGCAGGATGATTCATGAGGCCATGCGTTAGCCCTTGTGTTATCTTCGGGTCATTCTGACCCATCAGTCATTGTGACCCACCGTCGTATTGCAACAACTTTACCAAAACAAGCCCACATTGCGGAAGTGTCTGAATTCTTACAGAAACACGCATTCCAGGAACATGATGTGACTCAGGTACTAAATTGCAAACGTAAATCTGATGAGACTAGTTCTGGATATGCCAATCGCTTTCAAAAAACGTGGAAAGATGACGCTAAATTAGACATTAACGACTCTGAAGATACTTTCTTTGTTAGCATGTTCTTAAATGGATTGGATCCTAGATCGGCCTATACACTCAAATTGTCTACACCAGATTTGTTTTCATTGAGTCCAGTGAGATTGATGAGAAAAATAAGGGAACTTGAGGCAGTCGGATTGTTTAACGTTCAATCATCACGATTTCAGGCAGTGCAATTAGATCTACCCCTGACTAACAATACTGAAGCAGTATATCAAAATTCTGAGGATCAAAGGAATGTGCATTTTAACATGAACAATTCCACCCCAAATAGAGGTCGTTCCAACTTCAATAGGAATGGACAAAGACCATTTTGAGGAAATAAAGGCACATGTCGCTACTGTCGCAGACCAGGTCATTGGTTCAGAGATTGTCTCTTAAGAATGCAAGATGAAGAGAGAGGTGTTCATGATCGAGAAGTACCTCGCCCCTCCCAATCATGGAATGCTATTCCCCAGAGGCCAACTAGGGTACCACAGGCCACACAGCACACAGACACCCCAGACAATTTGATGTGGGATAAGTGACGCTGTATATCGATGGATCTGGACAATGTTAAATGTATCATTAATGCCCCACAATTTCATATTTCAGATAAACCCTCTGAAATACCACAATTGAGTTTGAGTATTGCAGGAAAAAGAATTCCCTTTTTGGTTGATACTGGAGCCACCATTTCCTGCTTAAGGAAAACAGATATTGATTGTCCCCTGAGTAAAGATACTGTCCAGTCCGTCGGCATCAGTGGTAAGCCTCAGATAGACCCTATGTCACTTCCATTACAGATTGATTTTGATGATTATAAATTACAACATTCTTTCATAGTTAGCGCAACTTCTCCAATGGCATTATTGGGAAGAGACTTATTAAGTAAATTGAATGCAACCATCTTATGTTCGCAGGATGGGATCGAGGTCCACATACCCCCGAATAATGCTTATCAGCTTTTCTCTGGTGGTGTTGAGACATACCATATAGCTAAGTCTATTTTAGAAGACGTTGAGTTTGTGAAAACTTTATCTACCATTAGTGGTATTAAGAAATTGGCCTCTTGTAATGTTGCTGCAGCGGCTAGGATTGTTAATCTGAAATCAGTGGACGTTCCTTTTTCAGATAAACTTATAGATCCAGACACCTTACAGGAAGTGCCAAGGAACATATTTATCTCACCACATGGGATTCTGTTATTATGGAAGACTACTTCTGATAACATTGAGACCTTTGTGTGTGCAGTAAGGAATGATTTTTCGGATGTCCCGCATTTGGTTGATTCTTTTAATCATTATTTATTGAAGTCCCCTGATCATGAGGAGACTCATAAAAGTTGTGTCATCTGGACGTATGGCTTAGAACCTACTCACTTTTTTATTAAAGACGTACAAACTGATGTGAAACCACAGATTCGTAATGATGGTAATATTAAGATATCATTATGTGCACCATCTGTGTTGCGTGAGGTGCCTTCTACTCTATGGGCACTACATGCAAACCATGTGGGATTATTGGATGTACCACCTTATGAAGCTAAGGTTAACATGAGTAAATATCCGGTTTACATTAAACAATATCCTTTATCCAAAGAAAAAGAAGAGGGGATTAAACCTGTTATTGACAGTTTATTACAGCAAGGCGTTATATGTAAAGCCCAGTCCCCAAATAACACTCCTATTAATCCCATATTGAAACCAGGTACTAACAAGTATCGTTTTACACAAGATTTAAGGAAGATTAATGAAGCAGTCATACCTATTTCACCTATAGTACCTGACATTAATTCAATACTAACAGCATTACCAGCTGACTCTCAATGGTACACAGTGGTCGATCTCTCATCTGTATATTTCTCAATCCCTATTCATAAAAACACTCAACCGTTATTTGCATTCACATTTCAACAACAACAATATATTTGGACACGCCTTCCAATGGGTTATGTTGATTCAGCAGCTGTCTATAGTGCAATGGTTAATAGGCATCTGGCACAATTATCACTCCCATGTAACTCGACCTTATTGCAATATGTGGACGACATTCTGGTGGCGGCCAGAAATGAGACAGAATGTGTCTCAGATTCGATAGCCCTGCTCAAACATTTGGCAGCAGGTGGACACCGGACCCTCACTTGCTAAACTTCAATTCTGTCAAGAATCGGTGAACTATCTGGGATATATTTTAAAGGATGGCTGTCGATCTCTGTCACAGGAAAGAGTGAACAGCATTAAGGACATTGTACGACCAAGGAACAAAACTGAGATGTTGTCTTTCCTAGGATTGGTGAACTATTGCAGAAATTGGATTGCTGAATACGCAGTCCATGATGCAGAACTACGCAAAGCCACTCTCAAAGACTCTCCAGAGGTCATTTAGTGGAATGAGGAAATGAAACATGCTTTTCGTCACATCAAGTATCTTTTGTGTACTGCACCTGCACTGGGATTACCCGACTACAAACTGACTTTTCACTTATACGTTGCAGATAATGGTGAAGTAGTTTCAGCCGTTCTGGGACAGGAACATGGAAATGGAGTTAGGCCAGTAGCCTATTACGGTAAAATGTTGCCACTAATAGTTAAAGGCATGGTTCCCTGTTTAAGAGCTGTTGCATCTGCTGCTTTGATGGTGGAAAAGGCACAAACTATAGTTCTTGGACATCCCATGGTATTACACACTTCACATACCGTGAACATTATCTTAGTGAATATTACTACACAACATATGACAAGCCAAAGACGTAGCAATTACGAACACATTTTGACAGGAACTCAAAATTTGACTATTTCCACGGCCACACACACTAATCCAGCTGTGCATTTAAAAGCTTTATTGCATGGAACAGAGTTAGATGATGTAGTTCCTCATGATTGCATGGATATCATCAATTCGTCATCCAGTGTAAGGACAGACTTACAACAAACAGCTTTGGAACATAGTGATTTTACTTTATTTTGTGATGGTTCATCAATGCGCCCAGATGATAAAACTATTCTTCGGGATATTCCATAGTGGATAATTTTGGAAATTGTATCGAAGCACATAGATTACCTGTGTCTTCTGCACAAGCTGCCGAAATAGTAGCGTTAACTAGATCTTGTATATACGCCAAAGATAGATCAGTTACCATATATACGGATTCCAAATATGCATTTTCAGTGGCACATGATTTCAGTAAGATTTGGGAGAATAGAGGATTTGTAACTACTGCAGGTAGGCCCATACAGCACGCAGACTTAGTAAGAGGATTGTTAGATGCTATGATGTTACCAACTAACATTGCTATAGTAAAATGTGCGGGTCATTCAAAGGCAGATTCTGATATTGCAAAAGGTAATAACTTGGCCGACAAACATGCAAAGGAAGCAGCGTTAAATGCGTCCTTCCCACCGTGGATGAATCACTCTTTCGTGAATATTCAAATTTCAGAGCCTCCGTTTACTATTGATGACTTAATATCGTTTCAGAATCAGGCGACGCAATCTGAAGTTCAACTTTGGGAGAAGAAAGGATGCGTGAAGCGCGATGATGGTTTATGGAAAAATGTGGATGACAGAATAGCATTACCAAAAATAGCGTATGAATCCTTAATATCCTATGTACATGGCGTTACTCATGTGGGGTATAAAAGCATCATGCACTATATTTCACAATTGTTCTTCACAATTGGATTGGAACAACAAGTTAGAGATTTTGTTAAGAGATGCTTAATCTGCGCTCGTTGTAATCCACATGTCAATCCAGCTAAAAGAGATCATTTGCCAAAACCTGAAGGTCCTTTCCAACAATTACAGATAGATTTCACTCACATGCCCAAGTGCAGAGGATTTTCGTATCTTCTAGTGATAGTGGATCGATTTTCAAAATGGCCAGAAGCCTTCGCAACAAGGAAAGAAAACGCTCAAACAGTAGTCAAGTGTTTGATGGAACATGTTATTCCTCGCTTTGGGATACCAAATGGAATAGATTCTGACAATGGCACTCCTTTCACGTCTAGAGTAACTAAACAATTAGCAGCTGCATTGGGGATTAATTGGACATTTCATATTCCTTATAACCCTCAAAGCTCAGCACAGGTGGAAAGAACGAATAGGACCATTAAAGAAAAATTGGTGAAACTACATCAGACTAAACAGACGACGTGGATAGACGCCCTTCCACAGGTGCTTCTATCAATCAGAGCTATGGCTAATTCAGGTACAGGATTGGCCCCCCATGAAGTTTTAATGGCTAGACCTTTTCCTTTAGGTGTGCTGATGGACAAGACACCAGCGAATGATTTAACCTTGTTGCAGGAGACTCAACAAAATTATGTGAAGCAGTTATGGTCTTTTGTGTCTGACAATAATCAACATGTAACAAATTCTCTTCCAGCTCCAGGTGAGCAGAGTATTCATAGTTTTAAGCCAGGTGATTATGTTTTAGTACGCAGTTTAAAAACATTGGCACAGCAAGATCAGCCAAGGTTTGGACCTCCAACTCAGGTTCTTTTGGTAACCAGAACGGCTGTTAAGGTTAAAGGTCAACCACAATGGATCCATGTGTCACGACTACGACAAGCACCTCCTATAGCAGATGCGATATAGGACTTATGGAATGATGCAGACAGAACATCAAAGGATGGGTAATATTTCTCACCTCAGCATAAATATTTCATTATCTGGAGTGTGGATATGGTGTTGTTTTCTCTTTCTATTTCATGATATATAGAAGTGGAGATATTGGCGGTAATACCAAGCAGTGAGCACCACAAGACCAGAAAAAAGGATGGGGGATACTCCACAGAGAATTCGGATCAAGTTCATGGTCATGCGGAGCATCATCTTCATACTAGCGTTGATCACGGTCAATTATGCGGTCATGCTCGAACACCCTACTAATTCGGATGACGATTCATGGGATGATACCAAGGCAGGGATAGTGGTTCAAAAAGAATTAACTGAACATTCTAACTCTGATCAGCATGTTCATACACATGTGCGTCGTAATGTTCCAACACCTACAAGTATTCTTGGAGTGGAAGTACAGAATCATATTCCTATGAATGAATCAGATATGATTTGTTTAATTTATCCATTGATGACAACAGGAAGAAAACCATTCTATGTTCAGAAAGTGGAATATCTTATCATGACGGAAACAGCGCTAGCAATCAAGGCAGAATACGAATCACTTGACGGTGAAGAAGTGTTAATACTAAGTCAAGCACTTATGTTTACCGAGCCCAGCACAGTTACTGTTGAGTACTGTAATGCATTCTGGAAGAAGCTCACTCCTAAGCTTCTAGTTCAGAGAGATTTGGATGCTTATGATAATATTCAACCGATAGTTATTAGAGCTACACGAATGAAGGCACCTCTAACTTGTCTAAGTTATACACAAGGCGTTAAAACAGTGCATAAGATGGGTTTTACTCAGGGTTGTCCAGATAAGAGGATCTTCCTGGGAACACTTCATCCGTGGCCTGCTACTGATCTTATGATTTGACTTTGTGATAACAACCTTTACACTTATCTTCCACTTTATTGGAAAGGTAGATGTGCTCCTTATTGGATACCACCTAGTACTGTATTTGGGAGAGTTCCAATTCCCACATCATGGCCAGAAAGTTCACCTGATGATCTATCTGGAACCTTTAAAGAAAATGATGAAGTAAAATATACCGATGAGGATATGCCAGTCAATAAGGATCATCCTTTTGTATCTAATCTATGGTACAGCGCTCTTAAAGGTAGGGTTCGAAAACTAACACCTAATTCTTGCTATGCATGCTCCATGCTACCTCAATCAACAGAAGAATTGTTTCCCTATTGGACAGTTCCACTTCAAGGTCCTGAAGGATTACCATCCATGTGCCTTCTTGCTTATCAGTATGTATTGCAAAAGCATCCGTTGTTAGGTGATCAACCTAATTCAAAGATTCCATTACGACCAATTATTGTGCTGAATAACATCTACGTAGCCAAATCTAGTAACATGGTAGTCAAAGCCAAAGGATTATTGAATATGATGTCACAGTATATAATCTATACAAATATTTCCATAAATCAGGGAAATGAGCCGGATTTACAGAATTCTCATGCTACTATATTCTCTGTACCTGAGGATTTGCCGTCATTGGTAGGATGTACAATATTCTACAAGAAACATATGGTTTCCGTGCCTAATGATTTATCTGTAGTTCCTACTAAAGTATCAGCTAATATCAATTCGTCCTCCAGTTATGAAGTTTGCCTTAGAGGAGTAGAGAAGGATTCTTTTGGAGCAAAAGAAGTAGGTTTATTGCGAATCGCTCAGTGTCAGAGCATCTTTGAGTATCCGGGGTTAGGATATCACGTTACATCAATGGGAACTCCGACCACCCCAGGTTTTAATTGGTGTTGTGGTGATAATGTATGGACAAGTCTACCACCATTATTCAGAGGACTTTGTGGAGTATGTACGTTGAACGATCTATTATATGTAGTCGAACCTATTGAATTCATGACACATCATTGTACTGGTTCTAGAGCTAAGCGTTCCAATGTTGAAACTATGGGTTATGTACATTTGCAAAACACTGATGCAACTGATTTGGCTGGTAGATATAGTGCTTTACCCCGTGATTTCAGGATATTTACACGTACTCAGCTAGTGTTCAAAACAATCTTTTGGAATACTGAACTTCAATATTCTAATCATTACATGATAGCATTAACTCGTCATGATGTTGCTAGAGTGGCTAATGCTACACTTATGGGATTTCAGGCGTTGGGAGCTGAAGTTGCTGCAATTAGAGAATTTACCATAAATAATAGAATTGCTTGGGACGCAATCACTGCCGCTCAGGGAGGTGTTTGTGCTATTGTAGGTGACGATTCATGTTGCACCTATCTTCCCTCAGAATCTGAAGGTCTTGGTAATTTGTCTAAAGCTATTGACAACATTAGAGACATACAGGAGAACATTGTTAGGACCAATCGAGATGCCAGAATGTTGGGAGGATATCATAATAATCAGATCTTGGATGTCATAGCTAACATGTTCAAAGGCAATTCTCTACTGACATGGATTGTAGGAATTTTGACACCAGTGTTTCTGGTAATCATACTTGTTATAGTGATCATGGGTTGCTGTTTTCCAATATTTCGAGCACTAATGGTGAGATCTCTGCACTCCATTACTAACATGCCGGTTATTACTACGGGTAACATAGCGGTTAACATCAAGTCCATTAGAGGACGTTCTGATACTTCTTCTGAAAGTTCATTCTCGTCCATAGATTCCATCGAAAATGTTGATTAATAGAGATAGTGTTGCATGTCATGAAATGTCTAATTATGAGTGCAAAATGAGTCGGACAGATGGAGATGGAGAAGGAGAGGCCATACCTAGAGAGGAATTCGAGTTCGGCTGAACCTCAGATGAAGACATCCTCTTTCTTGAAATTTGTTTGTGTGCAATGTTGATTTAGGTTCACAGCCTTCCTTACGTTAGGGATGTAATGATGTGATAATGAATAGTCGTAGTAATGAATTGTGTTGAGAGTTATGTATATTTAGCATGTGAGTGTTGTGAACTTAGCATTGTCACACTGACAGATGACATTTGGTGATTTTATCCTTGCTCGGAAGGAGTTTTGACCAAATGATTGTCTAAGTGTGAAGTGTAGAGTAGATTAGCGGCATTATCTTTTACTCATTCTTTGTCAAGTGTGGAGTGAGGTTTTGTTTGTGCGAGTATAGATTACAGGTGACTGATAACTCATGCATCATTGATAATTGTGATGGGAATTCAATTGGATTCCAGTGTGATTTAAACGGTGCAGGCTTCTCAGACATTTGTACAGTGATTCGTGTGTTGAAAATGGTAAAACCATTTCCAAAGATAGAAAAGGGAGGACTGATACGCAGATTTTCTATACACGTGTGAGGTTGTCTCTTGCTGTGGTCAAGAGGTCACGGAGCAGGCCTTGGACAATACACATATAGATAAAGGAATGTGCTAGGGTCAACTTAGGTTCAGTGCAAGATGCAGAGAATAGTACAAGCAATGATTGATGACAGCATCACCTGTGTGTTGTTTCTTCTGTGCATCAAGTTGTGGAATGAGTACCGTTTAAGGAGATGTTGTGATGGTAACTATATTTGTACAGTCCAGCCATATATAAAGGACTTCTGAGAGACATGTTTTCTCACTCATGCCAACCACTCTGCCTGTCGTGGTGACGTGATCCGAGCAGCTCGACTTAATAAGCAAAGTCAACTCTTTTCATTGTGGTGCTTTCCTTGGCCCCTCCTCTGACAGAAAATCATCTAACACGGTCTCACCCTGCCTTGGTCTTGGACTTGACTCGTTATCGCCCAGTCTTGGTCTTAGTCTTGACCCGGTTTCGACCCCTCAAAGTCTCGGTCTTGATACACTCTGGTTTTGGTCATGACTTGGTTTCGGTTTAGGTGGTCTTGACTACAACACTGTCACCTGATCCTGACCTCCTGCCTGGCCTGACTCTGAACCTGCCTGCTGCCCTGTACCTGAATGACTCTGCCTTGTGGATTACGACCCTTGACTGCCCTGACTATTCATTGGCCGGCCCCCTTGTACCTTTAATAGACCACAAACATACGACCAATGTGTGGTTCAGTGCGTGGTGTGAGATTACAACTATAGTTGTGTCATGTTGAACATGAATACAGACCTCAGTGTCTCCAGCTTGCAGAGTGGATTCCCCAGTCCAGCAGAGAGCAGCTTCATGCCGGCATCCTTCAGATCATTGTTACTTAGCTCCAGATGTCTCAGGAAGGAGGTTGACTTCAGAGTTGAGCTCAGAGAAGCACAGCCTTCCTCTGTGATGTGACAGCCTGACAGCCTGTAGAAGGTAATCATGATATTGATTACAGACACTACTATTTTCTAGAGGTAGAAATAAAGAATATCAGTCTGATCATTTCCTATGGGTGTTGTTATTTATTAATGTCACCCAGCGGTGAAATGTACATCTCCAAATTTAAGCAAGGTCAAAGGCACCAAAGCTAAGGTGCGAGTGAAATCTGAAACCCCCACAACAGGTGACCAATTGTGTTATGCGTAAGATCGAAGAACATCTGTAACTATCAATAGTAAAATAGCACATGAAAATAGGTGAGCAGTATGTAATTGGATGCCTGGGGGGTAAAGATCAGTTGGGTTCCGGAACCTGCTCACATTTATTGGGATTTTTGTCATCTTGAAGACCAATAAAGCCATTGCATCAAACTTTGCCAAGTTCCAGTGCCGTTTTTTGAACTTTGAAGATTGATTGAAGACTTTGAACATTTTCAAACAACAGCACAAAAGCTGCCAGATGCATAACTCCCTGTCCAGGTAAATGTGAGCAGGCCATCAGGAAAATAAATGGGTCACAGCACAGAAATGCAACCCTAACATTCGTAAAATGTAAAAAAGAATTAACATCACAACAACCACAAAGACACACACGTCCACAATGGGAAAGTGAAACTGGGTTGGAATGTTCTGAGACCAGTTAACCAGTTAGGTCAAGAAAGGGGATGAAGGATTTAGAGGTATGTCTGTTTGACTGAAGACTGACCACTGTGGGACAGTAAACCCTGGAGGATGGGTGTATCATATTATATGGCCTGCTTTCTAAGATTGTTGATACAATGGAGATTAGTTTGACCAGGGGGGTCATCTGGAGACATGAAGTCTGGGTGATTTTTGGGTCATTTTTATGTTTTATGACACCCTGACTTGTTGCAGGAGAATCCTCATCACCTGGGGGAAGGAGCTCTGGGACATCAGGTTCTGAGGCTGTTGTTTCAGCTGTCACTGAATTGTGTTTGACGGACGTGTCCTGATTGTTGTATAGAAATGACCAGATGTTAGGTACCATATAAAACTGTATATAAACTATATAGGAATGTGTTCCGGTGCACCTGCAGTATGGCCACACTGACGAGAGCTATGCTATTATTACCTAACATTTTGTTTGTCTTGTTAGTGTTTGTAAGTTGTTTTGTCGATTTTGTATTTTGCATTCAGTACGACCAGCAAACACTTCTGGATATTAAGTTTTCACTTAGCAAGGATTATTTTACAAACTTTAATTCCACTTTCTGGAGTTGGAGCTCGGAATGCAGCGGGCTCTTTGTTGTTCCGCCGCTCTGTTTACCTGCGAGACGGAGGAAGAAGAAACAAGGCCGACGTGCTGGAGTCCTCGTCCGAACTCGGAAACGGAGCTTCTAACCTGCTTTTCCAACCATCCTACTCGCTAACGTTCAGGTTAACTTTCTATGAGCCACGGATGTAGCGGTACTAGCATCTCACTGCTCTCCTGTCCTTGAGCTATTAACTGTAAAATCAGACCCTTCTATCTACCTCGGGAGTTCACTGCGGTGGTCATGAGTGCAGTCTACACCCCCCCAGGCAGAAAAGGCTGCTGCTTTGGATAAACTGTATGAGATTATCAATGGTCTGGAGAATGTGCACCATGAGGCAGCCTCATTATATACTAATATATTGCATCTGCTGCATGATTGTGTAACTCACACTATGTAGTCAATTATATTTTGATTAACTTTTTAGAAAGACCAGGGACTGGGGTTGCAAATTAGCCTATTGGCTAGAAACCTTTTGCGCAGCACATCTACAACATATTGTTATTGATGTATGTAATAATGTGCGCTGCATTTTCCCTGACAAATAAACAAATAAATAAAATAAAAATCAGAAGCCCTGGGTTGATGCCGTGGTCCAGGCCAACCTGAGAGGCCCGGTCTGTCGCCTTTAACTCTGGGGACCCTGATCAGTACAAGAAGGCCAGATACGACCCTCTGAAGGCGATCAAAGCAGTGAAAAGGGCTTACAGGACCAAGGTGGAGTCCAGCTACCATGGCTCTGACCCCAGGCGCATGTGGAGTGGACTGTGGAGCTATTACAGACTACAAAGGGAGAGGCTACAGTGAGACCCAGTCCTCTGTCCTACTGCCAGACGAGCTGAGTACCTTCTACGCTCACTTTGAGAGGGACAGTGACCCCCCTGCAGTGGAGTTACCTGAGGGCCTAGCCAGTGGTGTGCCTACAATAACTGTAGCTGAGGCATTGCTCCAAAAAGCTCAACCCTCGCAAGGCACCTGGCCCAGACAACATATCAGGTGCTGCGCTGACCAGCTAGCAGGGGTCTTCAGTGACATCTTCCACCTCTCCCTCAGCCTGTCTGTACTCCCCACCTGCTTCAAGAGGACCACCATCGTCCCTGTGCCCAAGAACACCAAGGTCACCTGCATGAATGACTATCGCCCGATAGCACTGACCTCTGTCATCATGAAGTGCTTAGAGCGTGCCTCCCACCCTGGACCTTATGCAGTTTGTATACCGGTCCAACAGGTCTACAGACAATGCCATCGCCCTGACTATGCACACCGCTCTCACCTGGACAAAGGGAATACATATGTGAGGATGCTGTTCATTGTCTACAGCTCAGCATTCAACACCATCATCCCCTCCAGACTGGTCTCCAAGCTTGTGGACCTGGGACTAGGGATGCACCGAATCCAGATTTTTTGGGTTCAACCGAATACCGAATCCTACCCCCATCCTCAGTCCATTAACGCAGTAAACACATGACGTAGGCTAAACAACGTCCACAGCAGTGTATTTTTCATTTTATTTTAACTGTAAAAAAAAGAATAGGCAACATTATGCCAGGAAAACAAGTGGGAAAGACTATTTTGACAAATACCATATGCCTATCTCAAGATCCAATCAATATCCAAAATATTTGCCTTTTAGATTTCTTGAATTTCTTTCGGATGTTTCATATGCAAATGTTTTAACAGCGGAGATGTTGTGTATTTTTTAGGGTCCTTGCCACCACAAGACAAATAGGCATTGCAAATTGAACATATAGCTCGACTTGAATTGCCTTCTTTTGACTGAAAGTACTGCCAAACAACACTTTCTGCTCGCAAGTTCCATTTTCACGTTCTCTCAGCCTACTGCATGGAACAGTCCACCTACGTAAACACTTTCCTGTAATCAACGGCAGCGTCATTACGTCGACCAGTGTAGCACGTGTAGTGCAAGCTTAGGGTTCGGTTCGGTGGAAAACAATTCTAAGGTTCCGCCGAAACCGAATCCTGGATTCGGTGCATCCCTACCTGGGACTACCTCATCCACACTGATCACCAACACAGGCACCCCCCAGGGCTGTGCTCAGCCCTCTCCTGTTCTCTGTGGTGGGATATTGATTATGGGAGAGCAAGGTAAAGCAAGGAGGGGTACTTGAGGTCATATTTTGGGGGCTGCCTGTTAACTGTGTAGTTAAGAAAACTGCGCAGTTAATGAACTGGATTTAGCCAGAGCAGGAGGAAATATGAAATTGAGAGTGGTTTGGCAAACTTAAGATGAGAAGAGAATGTGTCCAGAGTAGAATAGGCTGTTGTTGCACAACAATGAGTGGGAGAACAGTGACCTATGCACTTTTGTAAAACTCTTTCTTGGAAGTCGCTTTGGATAAAAGCATCTGCTAAATGCATAAATGTAAATGTAGAACAGCTGGTGGAGTTAACTGATCTCTGATCTTACTCTTAAGGGACTGAAGTCACCAATAGTAATGGGTTCTGCTGATAAGCCAGAATTAAAAGTAATAAAGGAGATGGAAAGTTTGGTTGAGGTAAGTTGCTGAGGGGTTGTTGAAAGTAAGATAAGGAGGCCAAAACATCGGAGGGTGGGGGTCAGGAGAAATGGGCTTTTTCAGTAGTAGAGGAGTTCATCAACAACTTTATCAGCCAGATAAGGCGTTCATAGAACCTTCTAGAAGGTTCTGGGACTTGTGTAATATTAACCAGGGCGGGCGGAATTATTCTCATCTAGGCTATAAAATGAGAGTGTTGGGGCATTGAGATTGTCTTTTTGCCTTTGTATGAACGAGTAGCTGACTTGCTGAATAAACCGTTGAGCTGCCTTGAGCTGTTGAAAGATATCTTGTCTCAGAATTCTTCATTTTTACTTCTACCGAAGACTTGTTTTTCTTCATCTTCTCCTTGTTCACTCACAACTGTGTGGCAACGCACAGTTCCAACCTCCTTGTTAAGTTTGCTGACGACACAACCATTGTGGGCCTCATCTCTGACAGTGACAAGTCAGCCTACAGAGAGGAGGTTGATACCCTGACTTCATGGTGTCAGGGCAATAACCTCTCTCTCAATGTCAGCAAGACCAAGGAGATGATTGTGGACTATAGGAGGCGGCAGGAGGAGGAGCATGCACCCCTTCACATCAACGGATCCAGAGTGGAAAAGGTCAGCTGCTTCAGGTTCCTAGGGGTGAACATCAGCAATGATCAAGAGGCGATCAAAGCTGCCCAGAAACGCCTCCTCTTCTTGCAGAGACTGAAGATGTTTGGCATGGACTCAGTCATCCTCATTAACTTCTACAGATGCACCATAGAGAGCATACTGACTGGTTGCATCACAGTGAGGTATGGGAGCTGCACAGACAGGGACACCTACCACACACGATGCCTCAGGAAAGCTGGCAGGATTCTAAGAGACTGTTACCACCCATCCTTCAGTCTCTTTACCCTGTTGCCTTCTGGCAGGCGCTACCGAAGCATTCGGTCTCGCACACGCAGACTGGACAACAGTTTCTATCCAAGGGCCATCAGGCTTCTGAATGGACATTGATATGGACATTTCTCATTAGCCACTTTACATTGATACATTTCTCACTAGTCACTTTACACACATTTTCAGCTACTGGTTGCACAATCAGCAATATTGCACTATTGCTCTAACTATACCCCACTTGTCTTAGGTTAGTATAGATCATTATGTGTTTTAGAGCTTTAGTATATTGTATTGTATATTGTATACTATTTTGTACATTTAGGACTTTTTTGTTGTTGTTTTTTTTTAGCTTATCATAGATGTAATCTATGTTCTAAGTACTTATATGTTTGTTATG
Source organism: Osmerus eperlanus (assembly GCF_963692335.1). Taxonomy (NCBI): domain Eukaryota; kingdom Metazoa; phylum Chordata; class Actinopteri; order Osmeriformes; family Osmeridae; genus Osmerus; species Osmerus eperlanus. The sequence goes on from NC_085035.1 coordinate 12,199,833, forward strand.
CCAGATTGCTTTGCGTTGTCTTGTCCCAAGAATTTCAGTGCACAATCTGACCTTGTGTTGTTCTGTTTACCTGACAATAAAAGACTTGAACATGTGTTTTGTGTTTGTCATCACTCTGAAAGATTTTGTATTAATCCGGCATCTTGACTATTCAAGCACAGTGTCTTCAAAACTTCCTCGACACTTCCTTTAGGGTTTAGGTTGGTTTAGGTGCAGTTCTATGGGCGTGTGTGAAGCCCTCTGCAACATTGCTTGTAGAAAGGGCTATAAAAATAACATTTGATTTGAACACAATGACACGGTAGTCAGTAACCAATGTGAAATATTAGAAGCTGATTTCACTGAGCTGGATGACTTTTGAACCTATTGGATGCAGTATGTAATACATTCTTAGTATATTGTACTACTATTTAACTGGATATACAATTTCTGACATACTATAGGATGGTAGGATCCAGATTGAGATAGAGGGAACTCAAACAACCAAGACAGACCAAGATCTGACTAATCAAACCGTCTTGGTGTTTAAGAGGAAAGTAATCAGACGGATATTCTGTCATTCAGTCAAGCTCAGTCCCATCGCGGATTCTGTAAGTGTAGTCGAAAGACAAACTGCTGCAACCTATTTCTTGGTATTTGCTTGGCGAAGTTGCTAGCAAATTTTCATCATACATTTCATACAATTATAGCTACACCACATGCCTTGTTTCAGTTTAACCTAATTCCCACATTTTCTTCGAGTTTAATATTGTTTTGTTGATCGTTCCTTCATTCATTCATTCATATACAGTAGGCTATAGTGTCGTAGGGGTGAACTAGCCAGTGAACTAGAAAATTAATGTAAAATATATATGATTTAGGCCGAAAATGAGCTTCTCCTATTTGAAAGACCATTAGCCGTCTGCGCTTATTCAAACTCATGCCGTTGTGCTTATTGAGAACTTTGATCGCTATTTTCCAACAGAGAGGTATGCCATTCTGAATGATAAAAGGTGGATGCAAAATCCCTTCGAATTTGAGAGTCCTGAGGCTTTGCTTGAGTTGACGCTTAGTCCTGCAGAAGAAACCGAGTTGTTGCAGCTCAGCTGCGATCGCACTGACGCTATGGATCTGTGACCTTATCATCATTCTGGATAAGCATTTCGTCAGAATATCCTGTCCTCAGTAGGGCCAGTATTTCTATGCTTATTCCATTCACTACCACGTACATGTGCGAATTGGGATTTTCTGTGCTCACAAAAATGAAGACAAAGCAGAGAAACAGACTGAATGCTGCGCCTGATATGCGTGTTGCGCTCTCCTCCTGCACCACGGACTGAAACCAGTGGCGGCCGGGACTTTGCAGAGGCTCCCCCGCAAAGTCGGAGCTCGAGGCCCCTCCCCTAAATCCACTCAAAATGTATCTCCATACTATCTTATACATTGCTGTCTACCTTTAAATATAGACTATATTCACCAATGTGAGAGAAATAAAAAAGTTTAAAAATAATAAAATCATAATAGCAGCCTATTTGTGTGGCGTCCTGCAGAAACCCGTCGGATGTCGCGGCCGCTCATTGTTGGCTATAAGCCATAAAAGATCGAAAATTGTTTTCTGTTTTCTATAGTTAACACCGTAAACTTCATTGTAATGTACAAAAAGTATAGCTTATGAAAACCTGTTAATTTCAACGTTTTTTGGACATGTCATCTATAGCAAGATTTCCAAGCCATTTCAAATCAAATGCTCAGTTTGCTTTCTCTTTTGAGTGCTGCAGCAGCCCCAAACAACTGATCAATGAAGTCAGGCTGTTAAACTTAAAAATAACTTGCTGAGAAGTTATTAATGTAGCCTATACTTAAACTGACATTTACATTCACAACGTGATTACGAACAAAAGGATTTCCTTTCCATATTCGCCACAGAATTAGAATGAAACGGAGTGGAATGCAATTTTCTCGCTTATCACTTTATTGACACAGGTCAACTTTAAAATTATGTAACTTCAGTTGTGATAAAGATATCTGAGTTATTTAAACAGATTTGTATTCAGGATAGTTTGTAGTTTCCAAATATGTATAATACCCAGAAAGACCCAAATGTTCACGATGTGAAGGGTTTCCGCAGGCCGCCACACATTTGTCATTGTTCAAAACCAAAGACAACACTAGCCTTCTGATAGTTCAGCACCAAGGATAGCATCGCCGAAATAACACACAATCTATGGAGGAAAGGAAAACATTTATTCTTGCCAATAAGTAGGCTAAGCAAGTATATTTATTGTTGGTTGCTGGTGAAGACGTGCTGCTGCTAGCTACCTGTGGCTGCGGTAGTGTTTCGTCTGGAGATGTTGATAATATTCTTCTCTGGCTGGTCTAAATAAGTGTGTAATCTTGGGGTGTTTTGCTCGAGCTTGTTCAGACAACAGTTTATTGCTGCGCTTTTGAGTACCGCGTGCATATTTTCTTTTACTCATGTCTCTACCGTCATCTAGCAGAACGTAGCCTAATGATTAGCATTTTTTAAATGTGCGCGTTCAATAGGCGTAATGGCCCAAAAGGCACGTAAGATACGCAAAAGCCATTGTTGCCAGATTCAGGGATTTTGAGACTATTTAGCCTATTTAGATCTGTTACGTTGCCTACATTACGGAATTCCTTTACCTGGCAGTTGAAACTTGGGGCTCTCAATGAGCGCCCTCAAAGAGTTTTCCTTGTTTTTTATATATATATATATTTTTAAATAGGCCCAGTCTGTTTTTTGATATGCAGGGCGGGGCCCTTAGGAAGTGGCCCCCCCCCTTGCGGGGGCTGCGGGGGCTTCCCAGCCGCCACTGACTACTAGCCATTTGCCTACTTTAGGAAGTCACTGTATTTCCAAGCCCTGATAGTGTAACTGAGACAACACAGTAGCCTAAATAATTCCTCTTTCAAGTAATAAGCCCCCGTTCAAGTGTTGAGCATTAAATTAGCTGCACGGTCTGTAGAGATCTTGAGACAAAGCCACTTTTTTGTTCTAAAACCGGATTATAAACTGCTTCGAAATATAAGCCGCACACGCACAAGAAAACTGTAAAATCAGAGTACAAGCCTACTGACTGTCTCAGTTTGTCTGTTATTGGACAACTTACACAGCTACTGCTATTCGTAAAAAATGTTCAGGAAACATAAACCCAATGCAAACCTTAAAACTTACTTAAAATATTATGCCTTTTTCAATCGCGAAAAGAGCTTGTGGAGCTGTGAAAATATTCTATATTCTGCTGTCTGTTATTATTCTTCTGTATCTCGCAACAAACGTCTCTCTTCGATTTGAATAATGCACCGCAACGCAGCAAAATTAATGCTTCTTTCAACAAGAGATCAAATAAGATGTCAATCAGCATCAAATTTCCAGTAGCGAATTACATTTTGGGGTGGCATCCGGGGTGGCCAATCAGATGTCAGGGGTGTCCAGTGCCACCCCGGACACCCCTCTGGCTTCGCTACTACTTACAGCGCAGTAACCTTACGGTCATGGATGGGCACTGCATTGCCAGAGCGAAAATACATAAACTACGTGCGCAATATTTAGGGGAGCATGTTCACTGGGGCAAACGAGCGCTCACAGTTTTGGAGAGTGCAGTAAACACAAGAGACATTATTCTGTTTGTCCGTAAAGTTTGTGAGCACTTGGATGCCCGCTTCCCTGAAAATGAGTTTCAAAGAGTGGGCTGCTTTTGAGCCGGACACGTTGGATCGTGCAGTTGGTGAATTTGATCATGCGCTGAATGACGTGACCAATTTGGCGAAGAAGTTCGTAGCGCTTCTGGAGGAAGCAGACGATGCAGTCTCAGGGCGCATTTGTCAACAATACAACAAAGTTCATGATTAACCTTTTCATGTTCCTGTTAAATTTGCCTGAAAACGCCTAAACAGCATACCCAAAGTAAATTGGAAGCTGTTCTTGAACCATTTGGAGTACATGCATGTAAATGATCTCTTTTGAAAGCTGACACTCTGAAGTTATGTCCCCTGTTGTCAGGACCCCTGTCAGTCCTTCTAGTGTTGAGTAATAGAAGCTTGAACACAAGGAAAGTGAAAATTTCTATTTCCGCCTAGATTTTGTTTTGAAAACAGAGGCCTGAAGAGGCCTAGAGGTGGTAGGTATTATCTGGAAGACTAAATTGGACCACAGGTTGAAGCCTTACCCAATTCAAATCAAAAGTCAAACATAATACCACAATATATTCATATTTGACACATGTTTTTATAAGAGTACATCCAGGAATTTTCTAAAAGGGTCTTTTGGAGACTCCAAAATGACCCTTTGTAACCAAGGTCAAGGTCAAATAAAAAGGTATTATTTTTCATAATTGTTATCTCTGGCCCATCTCTGGTACTTAGAAATATCATATATAATAGCTAAATCCCTAATTAGTAATACTGAAACACAAAAACTGAAGCATGAACACATTGGAGTGCTTTATCTGATTCCAAGGATTGGCGCACAAAGAACACTGATTCTGTCAACCATATTGCGCAATCGACTGTTATTTTGAAGGCTCCACAGACGCATACAAATGAGGTATTGGCATTTTCAGCTAGCTGTCAGCTACAAGGCTAACGAGCTAATTTCAGAGCCAGTCGAAGCCAGTTCGAGAAATTTGTTTAGAACGAGTGTGGGGGGGGGGGGCGGGGGGGGGCAGGACGCACAGACCTAGTTGGCTTTAGAGGGCTGTCAACGGGGCATGGAAGCTCCTATTGGGTCGAACAAGGTGTCAATCAAAAGGGGAGGGTTCAACGGACATTTTGAGACCTTCATTTTGTAAATACTCCGTTGATAAATCGGAGAAAATAACACTTTTATGTGAACAAGTTGTTTCTTCCGTCGGCTAACTTGCATAATGAAACAAAGGATAATGGCTATTCATGAACGTAAAACATTGTATTTGGACGAATTACTTTACATGGTTAGATACTTTGAACCCTTGGGACTTAGCAGATCAAGTTTTGATGGCATGATTTGCACACCTGGACCTATTTGAACAACTTAGGGTGAGTACAACTTTTTTCTTTGGCATTGTTGAAGGAATGTTCACCGGAAAAAGACGTTGACTTTGCTTGCTATTGCGACTTGATCTTGAATTGGTTTATTTCAATGGAAGCACAAGAATCGTAGCTTTCCAACGATGTATAACATGTGTAGCGTCTAAAAAATATATTTTTTAGAATTTAGTGCGTCGTAACTAAGGAAGGGGGAGGCAGCATTTTTGTCTCGCGGGCGAAACAGGAGCGTAAACAGGTTAATTAAAAAAGGAAAATAGGATAGCTCAAGTAATTTTCTGAGATTGTAACCTGGTCGCTGAAAAGTGAGCATTTTCCAGATCTGGTACAACATCTTGACATTTGTGGCACATTCCAAGCATCTAGTGCCGACTGTGAACGCGGTTTCAGTCTAGTGAATGCCATTAAGACAAAATCGCGCAACTACATTTACATTTAGTCGTTTAGCAGACGCTCTTATCCAGAGCGACTTACAGTAAGTACAGGGACATTCTCCCCGAGGCAAGTAGGGTGAAGTGCCTTGCCCAAGGACACCACGTCATTTGGCACGGCCGGGAATCGAACCAACAACCTTCTGATTAATAGCCCGACTCCCTAACCGCTCAGCCATCTGACCCCCGCAACTGCCTTGAAGTTTTCCATTTGGACCAACTGATGAGAATTAAATCAAGGCAAAAAGAGGGTCCTATAGATCTTGACAAGGTCTACAACCACTGGAAAGGGGACAAAGACAGGCGAGAGAAGTTTTGAGGTAGACATTTCCAATATTTTCAATTAGACCTATTAGGCCTAATATTGATCAAAGTGATATTGATTTCTGCAACAACATTTTGACATATGTTTAGTCATTGAATCATGTAGGTTAATTATGTTTTAATACATATGTGCAGTTGTAATAATGATTGTGTTTCTCTTTTGGTTAACCTGTTTTTCAAATGCTGTTCTTTAGAGAGATGTGTCTTCCATAGGCCTGCAGACAAGAAGAGCCACAAAGCCAGATAGGCCTATCTCCCTCAATGAAATTCAAATGAAATGTTTTGTAGCCTAGTTTGTTGCAAACCACTCCAGTTATTACATTGTTTATATAGGCTACCTTTGGGAAAAATGACACCATGTCAATTAAATAGGCCTATCATTATTGTTAAGCACTGCATTAGCATTTTTCTTTCAATGAAGTTCCACTTAAATGTTGTACCTGCTGAGAAATGACTAAACACCTTGGATACTTTTATTTTTATGTGTATCATTATCAGTCATAACCAGTGAACCAGTCATAACCTCCCTAAACCTTATTACAGTTCAACAAAAGATCCTTTAAGTTCAACTAAACTGACTGGTAAAACACCATAATTAAAATGTTCCCAAAGTCCAGCCATTATAAAGGATACTGAATAAATATAGCTTGTAGACATATTGATGCATTTGCTGTCATCTCTTTGAATCCCCTATGGCGAACGCAGGCTTGTGGTCATTTTCGGCAGGTCGCATGGTTGCGAATTGCTCACAGTGCTGAAATGTGCGCTCAGAAAAAATGTGAGGGAACATTGGTGGTGACCCATACAGTCCACCATGTACGGTGAACATTTTGAAAACGTACAAATATCTTCTTATGAACCATGACTCCAATTGACTAAAAATGTTGTTTGATGTGTAGGCCACATGTAGTTATGCTTGTTTGAGACCACAATAGCTATCGGAATAAGAGTGAACGCAATGAAGAGCTAACTCAATACTCTGAGTTGGTGCATGTCAGTTTAGGAAAAGGTAGCCTATTAAACCTTGAGGTAAAAAATACAATTTGATTGGAAGTCTCTCTTTTACTTGGATTTGACATTTAACAGACATTTAATTCATTTATTTAAGTTCTTTGACTCCATAACACAGTAAATATGGTGTAAAAAATTGCAGTCGGATTTGCTGAAATTGCCAGCTTGGATGTTATCTTTACATATAGATTGGTTCTTGTGTTTACAAACAATGAGGATGCGCACGCAGCTTCAAGGCAGAAAGATGTGTACCATTTCACCTTTACTGTATGTTCCCACCACCCTAGCCTGGTCCTAACCAGACTCTCGTACATTGCATTTGTACATAGTCTGGGCTCGATCCATTGACAAGTGTTAACTTCCTTGAAGGCGGGTACTCTGTTGCAGTTTAAAACTATTGGATCTGCCCAGAGCCACTCTGGATCTGGCATTACCAATCACTAGCATTCGCCTTAGCCAACTCCATCACCTCTAACGGAGCTAGCTGGAAAATCAAACGTACCCTGTGGGCATCAAAGATTGTTCTTGCTCCGGCTTTAACTTCTGTATATTCGGCAGCATTGCCACAACGGACCGAAACGCTTCGCTCGCATCTTTCTCCGCCGCCATTACGTAACTACAACTCAAACTAGCGCACAACGTCGTAATTCTCAGCCACTCCCTCTGTTCGCTGATTGGCCGGTAAAAAGTTTACCGGAGACATCTGACCAATATACCTCAAGCCCAGACGCAGTACAGAAGCACAATGAAAATTGAGCGGAAGTACGTGGGAGGGCAGAGCCAGGCTACCACCACCCCCCATCCATCCATCCATCCATCCATCATCTTCCGCTTGTCCGGGGGTCGGGTCACGGGGGCAGCAACCTAAGCAGGGAGGCCCAGACTTTCCTCTCCCCGGCCACTTCCACCAGCTCTTCCTGGGGGACCCCGAGGCGTTCCCAGGCCAGCCAAGAGACATAGTCCCTCCAGCGTGTCCTGGGTCTTCCCCGGGGCCTCTTCCCAGTGGGACGTGCCCAGAACACCTCACCAGGGAGGCGTCCAGGAGGCATCCTTATCAGATGCCCGAGCCACCTCAACTGGCCCCTCTCGACGCGGAGGAGCAGCGGTTCTACTCTGAGCCCCTCCCGGATGACCGAGCTTCTCACCCTATCTCTAAGGGAGAGCCCGGACACCCACCCTTGTTCACCACCACCCCCCTTTCTGAATAAAGTTTGATTGATCTGATATGTTGATTTCTGTTGCTATGAAAACCAGTTTAGCCAAGCTAACTAACATTGTTTTTAGCTAGCTTACATTACCATTCAATCACTAACAGAACATTAATAGAAATAGCTTGCTAATCAGGCAGAACTGTGTTCCATCAACGTAAACTAAAAATCAGCCATTGCTCCAATTGTCTTGAAATGTTGTGTACATGTATGAAATACATGTCTGTATCATGTCAATTTTGAAAAAGTTTGCAATGTTGAGGAGGAACCCGCCATTGCTGCCTGCAGCTATATTTATTATTATTATTTATTTTCCCACCCCTAAAAAAACTTGGTCCCAATTGAGTTGCTTGTATTCAAGTGAACGTTCCGTTTGACGGTTTAGGCTGGAATTAAGTTTTTGTGGCAAAAAGTGCCTTGTGTTCACACAGGGAACTCAGTGCCAGCCTAAGGTCACAACGTTCTAAGACAGACAACGATATCAGCGAGCCCTCAGCATTAGTACCGTAGCTAAAAGTCTAGGAAAGTTGAGGCTACTTGGTTCCTCTTCGTTGTTTTGGTCTCACGTTCTTTTTGTCATCTTTAATCAATTGCTTGACTAGTATCAAACAGTGGTTAGGGGACAACTTTTTCTTTTAAACTCAGATAAAACAGAAACACTAATTATTGCCCCTGAATGTAAAATCCTGCAGATAAAGCAGCATATTGGTGACTTAGGCTCATCTGTCCAGCCGAGCCTCAGGAGCTTGGGTGTTGTTTTTTATTCAGCTATGTCCTTGGGGCATCACTCTAAACAATTAGTTAGGAACTATTTTTTCCAACTGAGGAATATTTCCAAATTAAGAACAGTAGTGTCAAAGGCTGAATTGGAGATGATTATTCATGCTTTTATTTCTTCTCGTTTTTACCTGTTTGAACAAGAAGGAGCTTGACCGTCTCCAGGCCGTTCAGAACTCTGCGGCAAGGCTTTTAACGCACATTAACAAAAGAGCACACATTACACCTGTTTTAGCATCACTTCACTGGTTACCTGTCCAGTACAGAATTCAATTTAAAATCCTGGTCCTCACCTTCAGAGTCCTGCATGGACAAGTTCCTCCCTATATTTCTGATTTAATACAGTTTCATACCCCCACTCGTAATTTGAGGTCATTAGGTCAGAAGCTTTTAGTGGTTCCCTGTACCCATTTTAAAACTAGAGGGGATCGATCATTCCGAGCAGTGGCCCCTGGGTTGTGGGATTCCTTGCCTCCCTTTATACGGTGTGCAACTTCTGTCGAAGCTTTTAAAAAGCAACTCAAGACTTTGTTATTCAAGCAGGCTTTTAGTTAGTCAAGGTTTTTTTTATGGTTGTCTTGTCATGTTTTTCTATTTAAAATGTTCCTGTATTCTTTATTTGTAGTGTTATATTGCATTTTGTTGTGCAGCACTTTGTGATTTTTATCTGCGAGAGGTGCTATACAAATAAACTTTACTTACGAGCCCTACTCACCCGGCGTCATCGAGCCGACCAGCTAAATAATTATTTAGCACTAGCATTGCTACCTGCAAATACCTACAGCTGGCAGCTGTGTTCCGTTTGGCTCCTAAATTCACACCTAGCCCTGGTAAATTGTAGAGCTAGCTAACTACTACACTACTGCTGTGTGTGTGTGTTTGCTCTCTTCCTTTTAAAAAAGCTTCTCCATCACTACGGCCTGTCACATGCGTCATAATTCTCTTGTCTCTAAGAAGAAACGAGGCAATTAGCTACGTGCAGCCACCCAGATGAATATTACATTACTCTGCCAGTCACTATATTAAAGACACTCGACAATGGCATATTATGTGCAGATAATAATTAATAAATGTTCATTTTATTAAAGATTAATGAATGGAAATTGGATAATTTCTCACACACCTGCTGCTGTGTCGTCAAGATAGTAGGCCTACAGATCACAGGTAAAAAATAAAAGAAAGTCGTTGCAGCCCTCTGGTGTTCGGAAATAATAACACCTCCAATTGCACATCTCTCCCCTTCTTTCTCTTTTTCACTAGTGCCATTTTGCATGGTCCGTGTACCTTGTGGTTCCGTGTACCTTGTGGCCATTGGTTTTTCTATTTTGCAACCCATGTTGACAAACGCAAAATAGGGCCGTAATATTGTTTTGTCACTTCAGTAAGTTGAACACACATTTAAGTATAACGACTTGTTTTTTGTTGCTTCGGTTTAAAAATAATAATGAAATAACCATAAAACACAAATGGTGTAACAAGCCATTAAAGATCCTGTAAAGTAAATTCCATGTTTTGCTTTTAAGTACATTATATACGTGTGAAATGACTTCCTGAAAGCATGTGCAAAGCGCTAAAACGTTGTCGCACTGAAATGTGGAGTTAGACCGAAGAACAGTTTCTCTTCCGTTTTCAGATCAGGTTTTAATGGGCGGAGCCAAAAAATGCCCTATCTACGTCATTTCGCCCCATCTACGTCAGATCACTGAATGGCTCCTCCTGCTGTACTGTTATTGTAGCTTACATCAGCTAGCTAGCTAGCTTCAGGATGTCTCCCACCACCCGCAACTACATCTTCCCTGGATGCAAGAACTCCAGCTGCGCTGCAACACCATTTAAGTTCCCTGTTGATAATGAAAGGAAAAATAGGTGGATAGATTTTGTGAAGAGCCACGCTCATGGAAAGCTTCGGATAAACGTGCTAACGTGCTAGAGGTAGTTGGAGAGCTCACTGTCTGCTGTCTCTACTGTAAATGTTTACTCCTGTGTTACAGCTCAGGGGAATATTTCATTTATATGCATCTGTATGTTTCACTCATTGAACAAATACATTCTAATTCTACTGTTTTGTTCGGCTTGACGTAGCGTCCATTATCTGGGTCGTAGGTAGCTTACTTGACTCCAGCGAGGGGGCTGAGCTTCAGCTCCTTCAGGCGACACGCCCCCCCAGTCTCGAACAGAGAAGACTTACGATTTCAAAGCCTAATTTAACATACTTGTCAGTGTTTTTTTTCATTCGAATTTGGATGGGTAGTTAATAATACATTATTCTGTGGTGTGGTGAACTTGAAACTCGTTTTTAATTCCACTTTACAGGATCTTTAATCGTTGTTTTGATTATTGGGTGTGCTTTGCCTTCGGCAAGGGCACAACCTTTGTTCTCTCACATATATATTATTATTTTTATTTCTTTTTGCCCCCCTAAAACTCAGTCAATATTTGGCCTACATACACAACCTAGGTGTCAAAAGTTTTGTCTTGGTAGCCATTGAGTTGCTTCTATTGGGATTTACGTTCCGTTGCATGGTTTAGGCTCAAGTTAAGTTTTTGTGGCGAAAAGTGAAGCTAACGGTGGCTAATTTGCTAGCCACAGTCACTGACGTTACTAACGTCACTAACGTCACGAAAACACGCGTGACTACCTTTGGCAGAACATTCGTTTCGCATCTGTTAACTTGGGGGATAGCTAGGATAACTATCCACCTTTTTCCTGGTTAGCGAATTTACCCATGATTCATAGCGGGTTTCAACCGGAATCCGGTTGTCCTTTTCCGGTTCGAAGCTTGTGTACGTGTGATAGCTTGTAGTTTTTTATCTTGTTTGCTGTAAAAGCCGGTGTTTCTCAATGGATGAATGTTAGCTACATCGACGTTGTTAATTACCTTTTATTTTCTGAAGGTGTTGATGGCGAAGAATTGCGTAATTACAAAAGCACAGAAGCTTATACTTACTTGCATATAGTAACAAAATAGGTACAGTATTGTTGAAGAAACACAGCAGCTTTATATTTTTGAAGGCAGCAGTAGAGCCCAGTCAGAGTGTCAATATTGATAAACATACAGCATGGGTAATGCTGAGGGAAAGTGGAGTCGTTGAGACTCCACTTTCCCAGCCGCCACTGACTGAAACGCACTACAAAAACGCAGACAGGCCCACCTATCCCATTAGCAATGTTGAAATGGTACAACATGTTTTGTATAATTTGTGATCCTTTTGTAATTATTTCATATTTTGTTCCAATAGTGCTGGTTCAATTGAATGTTGAAAATAAGAAGAAATGGGCTATACGTTTTTTTTAATAGCCTACATTTAATGTCCAATTAGCCACTTATTGGATACCTTCTTTAAATATTGCTGGTTCAATTGTTCAGCGAGAAGTGATCACTCAGTCTGAGATAGCTTATTAACAATGGCAGTAGGCCTACAAGTTCTGAAATAAGAATAAAATAACTATAAAATATCCTCATTATTGTTCAATCCACTTTAATTTTGTGATTTACGAATAATGTCTATTGGCTTGGGTCGCGAAGGCTTGTGACCCAAGCAGTGAACGGGACTGCACCCGTCTACATCAAGTCTCTCCTGCAGCCTTACACCCCCACCCGTCACCTACGGTCTTCTTCAGACAACCGCCTGGTGGTCCCACCGCTCAAGACCGCCCGGTCCCAACACAAGCTCTTCTCCTGTCTGGCCCCCCAGTGGTGGAATCAACTCCCCACCTCCATCAGAGACACTGACTGTCTCTCCACCTTCAAGAAAAGGCTCAAGACGCACTTGTTCCGGGAGTACAACGGTACTTAGGAATGGTTCGGTCCCAATGTTAGTTTCCTCAAGGATCACAATGACTCTTGAAAATGACAAAAAAAAATGACTAAATGTAAAATGTACTCTTGCTTAGAGACTTGTTGCTCTTGTGGTTAGTGGTAACTGATTTAAAAATGTTGTACGCGCTGTGATATATTGTTTTTATTATTGTTGCTTGTTTTATTTATTTTTCCACAGGTACACTTGCACTTATAGCGGTTCATGTTGTTTAATTGTAACTTGTTTAACTACACGTTCTTATGGTTCTTCCCTTTGGCACTAAAGGCCGATATATGCTTCTGCGTTTTTCGAAAAACGGACACATGGGAACGCCCTCGTCTCCGTGGAACGCCCTCTACGAGCTCTCCGTCAGCCCTCGGAGAGCCCCGGAGAGCTCGACGTGCACCTCCTGAATTTTCTAACTATCCGTCGTGAGCGACGGAGAGCTACGGAGACCCCCTTGGCTGTGATTGGTCAGTATTAAGAACCGCTTGCGTCAGGGGCGGGGTTGCCGTGATAAACAGGACGAACAGAATCCTTTGACCGCCATTGCTGTAAGTTTTTACAATTCATATTTCAGCTAAACAGTACATGTAAATCAGCATCTGAATTAAAATGTGACGAGAAATGGGCAGCGTAGTTGCTGAAAATGTGCGTATGTTATTGATGAAACGGCTAATTTGTAAATTTGCTCCGACTTCTCGATAACCTGGGTAAATAAACACTCCACGACGACTTACAAAAAAACGTTGCGCCACCTACTCTTCTGGCAGTGAATTGTTTTCAGCACCCACAGCCTACGGAGAACCATAAACGAAGTATATCCGTCCGTATCCGTGCGCCTGCCCATCCTTAAACGGAGACGCAGAAGCATATTTCGGCCTTTACTTTGGTTGTTCACAATGTGTGCTTCATGTTTTGGCTACTCGCAATGTTTTTGTGGCTATCTTGTTGTTATGATCAGTGACCTGTGCACTTTGTAAAGCTCTCTCTTGGAAGTTGCTTTGGATAAAAGTGTCTGCTAAATGAATAAATGTAAATGTATCTGTCTGCACTAGCAGAGAGATACAAAACACAATGCCATTTCAATCTACAATAATATAATAAAGTAGTATGTCTTAAATATATTTCTGTCCCACCCTGATCTGTTTCACCCATCTCCTGTTTGTCTCCACCCCCTCCAGGTGTCTCCCATCTTCCTTCCTACCCTCATTTATCCCTGTGTTTTCTGTTTGGGGTCAGTTCTTCTTGTTTGTCAAGCCTACAGTACCAGCATGTTTTTCTCTACCTCCTTTAGTCTTTTCAACCTCTTTTAGTTCCCCTGGCAGTGTTGTAGTACTCAAGACCGGTGTCACAACTGGGGGGATATCACTAAATTGCCTGTGCATTGTTTAATTTATTTGTTAATATCATAATTGTTATTGGATGTAAAACATCACGCTTCAAATGCAACCAATAATTTAACTCCTTTCTAATTTGAAATTACCCATCACCCCTCCTTGCACCCCAAAAGGGAATGAGGAAGATAGGCGAATTAGTGGCTGTCTGAAGATGTTGGCCAAATCAGCTATAATTACATTTGGTTACCTGAACCACAAAGAGTTTACAATAACGTCCAAAAGAAAACACACGTTGTGTAATTATGAGACGCTCACTGATGAGGCTGGGACTAGGCCTACATAAAACCTTTAACGGCATTTAGAAAGACAACATTAAAAAACGTTTGCAATCTGCCTCTGTACCAAAACTCTTCAGAAATCTCTTCCCCCATTACACAAAGAGATTTAGGAAATATTAGCTATGTAACATGCTGTATGTTTCAGGGCGTTAGTTTCAGTTGCTTGACAGATTTTGTTTGTGATAACGAGCCAGGCCACGTAAAGCTATGTAGCAAATGATGAATATAAAGTTATGTTACATCAACGTTAACTCATGTCAGCTCAGCTGTCTCCCAACTTAATGTTACGTAAGTTAAACGCTGTGGTACCGCGCTCCTTCCTTCCTTCAGAGAGAGATGTGAAAGCAGAGACCGAGTACTAATGTGCCTCTTAGAAAATAAAAAATATTACAATAATATTTAAAAAGCTGCATTGCCTGGCCAAGGACACTGCACTACGTTAAGAGTGCACATTTTTGTTCAAATACACAGTTACAGATCAAATGTAACTTTTTACCTAGTCAAACCCTACTGCTTGTGTGTTTTGAGTGGTCTGGTCTTGACCCGGTCTCACCCTGCCTTGGTCTTGGACTTGACTCGTTATCGCCCAGTCCTGGTCTTAGTCTTGACCCGGTTTCGACCCCTCAAAGTCTCGGTCTTGATACACTCTGGTTTTGGTCATGACTTGGTTTCGGTTTAGGTGGTCTTGACTACAACACTGTCACCTGATCCTGACCTCCTGCCTGGCCTCACTCTGAACCTGCCTGCTGCCCTGTACCTGAATGACTCTGCCTTGTGGATTACGACCCTTGACTGCCCTGACTATTCATTGGCCGGACCCCTTGTACCTTTAATAGACCACAAACATACGACCAATGTGTGGTTCAGTGCGTGGTGTGAGATTACAACTATAGTTGTGTCATGTTGAACATGAATACAGACCTCAGTGTCTCCAGCTTGCAGAGTGGATTCCCCAGTCCAGCAGAGAGCAGCTTCATGCCGGCATCCTTCAGATCATTGTTACTTAGCTCCAGTTGTCTCAGGAAGGAGGATGACTTCAGAGTTGAGCTCAGAGAAGCACAGCCTTCCTCTGTGATGTGACAGCCTGACAGCCTGTAGAAGGTAATCATGATATTGATTACAGACACTACTATTTTCTAGAGGTAGAAATAAAGAATATCAGTCTGATCATTTCCTATGGGTGTTGTTATTTATTAATGTCACCCAGCAGTGAAATGTACATCTCCAAATTTAAGCAAGGTCAAAGGCACCAAAGCTAAGGTGCGAGTGAAATCTGAAACCCCCAGAACAGGTGACAAATTGTGTTATGCGTAAGATCGAAGACCATCTGTAACTATCAATAGTAAAATAACACATGAAAATAGGTGAGCAGTATGTAATTGGATGCCTGGGGGGTAAAGATCAGTTGGGTTCCGGAACCTGCTCACATTTATTGGGATTTTTGTCATTTTGAAGACCAATAAACCCTTTGCATCAAACTTTGCCGAGTTCCAGTGCCGTTTTTTGAATTTTGAAGATTGATTGAAGACTTTGAACATTTTAACAACAACAGAAAAGCTGCCAGATGCATAACTCCCTGTCCAGGTAAATGTACAATAATATGAGGAATAGTATATCTTAACCCCTGTGTTGGTGATGCTAATTAGGAGGTCAGATGGCTGAGCGGTTAGGGAGTCGGGCTATTAATCAGAAGGTTGTTGGTTCGATTCCTGGCCGTGCCAAATGAGCGTCTGCTAAATGACTAAATGTAACCATGTAACAAACACTACTACCTTTTAGAGGTAGAAATCAAGAATGTCAGAAAATCCCTTATTATTTTCCTCTCAAAACACCATACAAATACATTGTTCTATTATATCTTTACTATCGTCTCATATACAACATAAATACAGACCTCAGTGTTTCCAGTTTGCAGAGTGGATTCCCCAGTCCAGCAGACAGCAGCTTCATGCCTGAATCTGTCAGGTCACTGTTGCTTAGATCCAGATCTCTCAGAAGGGAGGGGTTTGACTTCAGAGCTGAACCCAGAGAAGCACAGCCTTCTTCTGTGATGTGACAGTCTGACAGCCTGTAGAAGGATCATGACAAGAAAGATTACAAACACTTTTTCTGCCCAAACAACATGGCCCCTCCCTACCTCTCCGACTTCCTCCTCCACCACAACCACACTCAACCCCGGGACCAAGCTCCGGACCTGACAGGGCCTTTTCAGTTGCCACACCTTCCCAAACCAAATTCCAGCAGCCCTGCCATTATTCATAGAGGACTTCACAACCCACCTTTTCAAACTTGTGTTCACCTGTTAACCTCCCTGCCGTCTCTCCCTTTCCCCTTCATTTCACGATTACTTTTGTTTTTAACTACCTACTTGTCATTATTTATACTTGTACATATTAAATTATTTAACCTTGTATGCTCACTCTGGGAAGCATATTTTAGTGTTCACTATACAGGTCTTCGGTATATGTATTATTATTTTTTTTATAATACCCAATGATAAATATTTATAAATAATATTTATATAATGCTTTGGAATTCTTTGAGTCATACAGTAAGGTTTACCCTGGAGGATGAAGCATCTTATATGGCCTTCTGTCCTCTATAGTCATACAGTAAGGTTTACCCTGGAGGATGAAGCATCTTATATGGCCTTCTGTCCTCTATAGTCATACAGTAAGGGGCTATTGAAGCAGCTAATCTGACCTTTTGAATAGAGATTGTGTCCTGTGTCCTGTTTGTGTTTCATTAATCCTTGTTTGAGGTTATCTTTACCATCTCCTCATTCTCTAAATGAGGAGAGAGAGATGTGACATCAAAGAACTTTGGGACACCTGGCATGAGTTATATTGTTTCAAACTGTTACTAAATGGAGTCAGCCAATCACTGAGACAGCTACATTGATTGATTGAGCAAACCGAATGACCATATGGTATAAGTTTATATAGGGCAGTGTGTGTGTGATGTTCTGGACCAGTCTTCCAAACGACCTGTAGCTTATACGTGTCCTTCGTTATGACGGGTCCAGAGGACTCTGTAAACTTATATTTTGTGCAAACTAAATAAATTGTATTGAACCGCCATCTTGACTATTCAAACCACACAGCACCGTCAGAATGTTCCACCACAAAGCTCACTCTGTGAAGCATATTTTAGTGTTCACTATACAAGTCTTCTGTGTATGTATACATATATATATTTTTTAAATTAATACTCAATGAAAAACATTTGTTAAAGAAAATGCTTTGGAGTGCTTTGATATATAGTGCTGCACGTTTCATAAATACAACCCTCATCATGGAAGACTAGTGATTGTATCTCTTTCCTGCATAAAGTTTACACCTTTTAACTTAATAAACAACCATATTTTCTGAATAACAAGTGCAAATATGATGTGGTGTGTCATTGAAACTATTAGATGATGATTACAGACCTCAGACTCTCCAGTTTGCAGACTGGATTTTCCTGTAGAGAAGAGAGCACCTTCATGTCTAAAATCTGTAGGTCACATTTACTCAGGTGCAGTTCTCTCAGGACAGGATTTGACTTCAGTGCTGAGGCCAGAGAAGCACAGCCTTCTTCTTTGATGTGACAGCCTGACAGCCTGTAGAAGGATATCATGATAAGTATTACAAACACTACTACCTTTTAGAGGTAGAAATAAAGAATGTCAGGAAATCCCTTAATACGTTCCTCTCTTGACACCATACAAATACATTGTTCTATTATATCTTATCTTATCTTATTATATCTTATCTAATGTCTCATGTAGAACATAAATACAGACCTCAGTGTCTCCAGTTTGCAGAGTGGTTTCCCCAGTCCAGCAGAGAGCTGCTTAATGCCGGAATCTTTCAGATCATTGTTACTTAAATCCAGTTGTCTCAGGAAGGAGGTTGAATTCAGAGCTGAGCTCAGAAAAGCACAGCCTTCCTCTGTTATGTGACAGCCTGACAGCCTGTAGAAGGTAATCATGATATGGATTACAAACACTACTATCTTCTAGAGGTAGAAATAAAGAATATCAGTCTAATCATTTCCCATGGGTGTTGTGGTGAGTTACTGTTGCAAGCTGAAACCAACAGGGGGACAAGGTGTTCTCATATAGAGCTTCTCTCCTCTGGAACAGACTTCATGTTTCAATCAGGGAGGCTGGCACTGTCTAGGTGTTTAGGGTTACATCAAGAGCACTGAGTTGGAACTCTGATTATCTGTGTTCAACATCCATTTGCACATTTTATTGTCATCTCTTCTTGAGGCACTATTATGATTTGCTTATGGTCTGCACCTCTCTTAGTCACCGACCATCTCTGGAGAAGTGGAACTCTCACTGAATTGCTCCTCCCAAGCTTTCTTAAGTGTTTTAACTGAGTTTTTGTGAGTCAAGTCAAGTCAGTTTTATTTATAGAGCACATTTAAAAACAGCCAATGCCGACCAAAGTGCTGTACAAAATCATCAAATAGGGCAAAAACAACAATAAATAAGAACAACAGACAAACAACAGTTGAGAGTTTTTCCTTGTCTTCCTTGAGGGTTTAGATTGGTTTAGGTGCAGTTCGATGGCGTGTGTTATGTACGGTGGCCGACATGTGCAAACGCCCTGCAATTTAAGAAAACACATGCAAATTGACAAAACACAAGCAAATTAAGAAAACATCTTCATTCATTTGACAACACATGCGCAGCATTCAGCAACGCGCTGAAAATACACACAACAACCAAATACATAAACGCGTTGCAAATATAGAAACGCGCTACAAAAAGGAAAGCACTCAAACCCCGAAAACAAATGCAAACAGAAAAACGCTGCATCCAGATTACACAACGGAAGTGATCCAGGCCTCTAGGGGGAGCGTGTAATGGCATTTTTTGATATAGTTACTAAGAATGTACTTTTTAATAGACTGAGGTTGTGTTTAAACAAATGGATGTTGCAGTTGGTCTTAAGGTATTTATGGTGTTGGTTTATGATGCCTGATTGAGAAGCTAGGGGCACGGAGGTTGGGGGATGTTTGAGTTCTGTGGCCTAAAGGGAGAAGGGTAGATGGATCAGTTGATCTAGCAGCTCTGACCTTTTGGCCAAGGAGATTGTGTCCTGTGTCCTGTTTGTGTTTCATTAAGGGTATCCTTACTGTCCTCATTTAGAGAAAGAGCCGTGACATCAAAAGACTTTGGTATCTTGACCTGGGGGGTTATATTGTCTTAACTGTCACTGACCAGTGCTGACCAATCACAGAGACCACTGCATTGATGAATTGATCATTTATTAGGGCATCTGTTTTAAGTGTATAAAAGCACAAGCTTTATGATTGTTCTTCATCACTCTTGCGAACGACCTGTGGCTAGCACCTCCTTCGTAATGACTGATCAGCAAAGCTTTGTTTAATATTACGTAATTGTATAATCTAAAAAAATTGTATTAAAACCACATCTCTTGACTACTCAGATCTACACAGTGCCACTTGAATTTCCACCTTTACACTACACAAAGGTTTTTTCTGATTAAGCCTCACTTTAAAATGTTGGTTCTTGATTCATGTTCTTGTTTTGATGGCTGTGGCATTTTTTGTGTGAGTATACACTAATAGTTATGTTTTAATGTAAAAGATTCATCAAAGGATCTAACTTTTTTTCTTTTGGGCTTATGTATGTACAATTAATGTTTTTATAGTGGTTAAACTGTAAGCTCCTTTGTTTATTGTTGGAATGTTCTGAGACCAGTTAGGTCAAGAGAGGGGATGAAGGATTTAGAGGTATGTCTGTTTGACCGAAGACTGACCACTGTCGGACAGTAAACCCTGGAGGATGGGTGTATCATATTATATGGCCTGCTTTCTAAGATTGTTGATACAATGGAGATTAGTTTGACCAGGGGGGTCATCTGGAGACATGAAGTCTGGGTGATTTTTGGGTCATTTTTATGTTTTATGACACCCTGACTTGTTGCAGGAGAATCCTCATCACCTGGGGGAAGGAGCTCTGGGACATCAGGTTCTGAGGCTGTTGTTTCAGCTGTCACTGAATTGTGTTTGACGGACGTGTCCTGATTGTTGTATAGAAATGACCAGATGTTAGGTACCATATAAAACTGTATATAAACTATATAGGAATGTGTTCCGGTGCACCTGCAGTATGGCCACACTGACGAGAGCTACGCTATTATTACCTAACATTTTGTTTGTCTTGTTAGTGTTTGTAAGTTGTTTTGTCGATTTTGTATTTTGCATTCAGTACGACCAGCAAACACTTCTGGATATTAAGTTTTCACTTAGCAAGGATTATTTTACAAACTTTAATTCCACTTTCTGGAGTTGGAGCTCGGAATGCAGCGGGCTCTTTGTTGTTCCGCCGCTCTGTTTACCTGCGAGACGGAGGAAGAAGAAACAAGGCCGACGTGCTGGAGTCCTCGTCCGAACTCGGAAACGGAGCTTCTAACCTGCTTTTCCAACCATCCTACTCGCTAACGTTCAGGTTAACTTTCTATGGGCCACGGATGTAGCGGTACTAGCATCTCACTGCTCTCCTGTCCTTGAGCTATTAACTGTAAAATCAGACCCTTCTATCTACCTCGGGAGTTCACTGCGGTGGTCATGAGTGCAGTCTACACCCCCCCAGGCAGAAAAGGCTGCTGCTTTGGATGAACTGTATGAGATTATCAATGGTCTGGAGAATGTGCATATTGCATCTGCTGCATGATTGTGTAACTCACACTATATAGTAAATTATATTTTGATTAACTTTTTAGAAATACCAGGGACTGGGGTTGCAAATTAGCCTATTGGCTAGAAACCTTTTACGCAGCACATCTACAACATATTGTTATTGATGTATGTAATAATGTGCGCTGCATTTTCCCTGACAAATAAACTAATGAATTAAATAAAAATCAGAAGCCCTGGGTTGATGCCGCGGTCCAGGCCAACCTGAGAGCCCGGTCTGTCGCCTTTAACTCTGGGGACCCTGATCAGTACAAGAAGGCCAGATACGACCCTCTGAAGGCGATCAAAGCAGCGAAAAGGGCTTACAGGACCAAGGTGGAGTCCAGCTACCATGGCTCTGACCCCAGGCGCATGTGGAGTGGACTTAGAGCCATCACAGACTACAAAGGGAGAGGCTACAGTGAGACCCAGTCCTCTGTCCTACTGCCAGACGAGCTGAGTACCTTCTACGCTCACTTTGAGAGGGACAGTGACCCCCTGCAGTGGAGTTACCTGAGGGCCTAGCCAGTGGTGTGCCTACAATAACTGTAGCTGAGGCATTGCTCCAAAAAGCTCAACCCTCGCAAGGCACCTGGCCCAGACAACATATCAGGTGCTGCGCTGACCAGCTAGCAGGGGTCTTCAGTGACATCTTCCACCTCTCCCTCAGCCTGTCTGTACTCCCCACCTGCTTCAAGAGGACCACCATCGTCCCTGTGCCCAAGAACACCAAGGTCACCTGCATGAACGACTATCGCCCGATAGCACTGACCTCTGTCATCATGAAGTGCTTTGAGCGGCTAGTCAAATCATTCATCTGCTCCTCGCTGCCTCCCACAATGTACATTGAGCGAAAAGTACATTGATACATTTCTCACTACTATAGATATACTACTATACAATATTGCACAATTGCTTATAGTTGCTGTACCCCACTTGTCTTAGGTTAGTATAGATCTATAAGGCTAGTATAGGTAATTATGTGTATTAGAGGTCTAGTATATTGTATTGTATACTATTGTCGAAGGATCCTCACGGAGCCTTCGTTTGAATGTACTTTGGAGAAATGATGAATAAACAAAAAAAGAGTGATGCTTATTAGGGATGTGCGAGCCAATTGTCCAATTACTTTTGGTCCCTTAAAAATGGGGGGGGGGGCACATATAAAATGTGTTGTAATTCCTACACCGTTCACCTGATTTGGATGTAAATACCCTGAAATTAAAGCTGAAAGTCTACACTTAAAGCACATCTTGTTTGTTTCATTTCAAATCCATTGTGGTGGTATACAGAGCTAAAATGATGAAAATTGTGTCAATGTCCAAATATTTATGGACCTGACTGTATGTGCATTTGCATAAGGTGGTTATAGAAATGGCTTGCATACGTATACTGAATTACAATATGTGCATTGGCATTAAATGTGTTATTAGAGAATGTCTTGCATATCTTTTAAGATGTATTAGAAATAGCTTGCAAAATGGTTTTAGAGCTTTTTTACCTTTTCGTTATGAATTAAAAATTGTTTCCAGATGAATATTTTAGATAAAATGAGTTATGACTGCTTGCTGGTAAAAAGTTTGAGTTAGAATGCTTTCAGTGTGACAGTTTGGAACTATTTTACATAGGATGTGGTAAAAACTGCTTGCATAGAGAAAACCGGATCTCCGGATCTTGAGAGACACACAGCGTTGTCTGTCCTCACTGTGGGCCCTCCTCCGGATCTTGAGAGACACACAGCGTTGTCTGTCCTCACTCTGGGCCCTCCTCCGTATCTTGAGAGACACAAAGCGTTGTCTGTCCTCACTGTGGGCCCTCCTCCGGATCTTGAGAGACACACAGCGTTGTCTGTCCTCACTGTGGGCCCTCCTCCGGATCTTGAGAGACACACAGTGCCCCACGCCGATAGAAAGGTGAGTCCCTGGGAATCGCGACCAGCTACTTTGACAGGGCTGTCTGTCTAACTGGTGTTTACGCAAAACAGGATTTTGAAGATTCACATGTTCAGGCTCACTCTCTCTCATAGGTGCGGTGTCGTGTCCTAAATAACGGGGAGGGGAATAAGGGCGAGCAAGCTCTTGATCGTTATTATAAGGAAAATACTGATATTCGTCCGAGTGGGAACAAAGAAATAAGGGATAAACAAATTATAATGTTGTCATAAAAGACCAAAACATTATTGCTGCTATAAAAGACCCCTTGATGTTATAAAGCCCAGTGACGTTACGACACCGTGGTTTGGTTTCGATTCCCTCAGAGGGAGCAGCTAGCAAACCCAAAACTAAACGTGTGATCTCCGTGCACGAACCTATGGAACCGTGAGACCC
This sequence comes from Osmerus eperlanus, assembly GCF_963692335.1. Taxonomy (NCBI): domain Eukaryota; kingdom Metazoa; phylum Chordata; class Actinopteri; order Osmeriformes; family Osmeridae; genus Osmerus; species Osmerus eperlanus. The sequence goes on from NC_085035.1 coordinate 12,223,111, forward strand.
CGAGCGTGACTGGATCACACAGGAGAGACAGTATAGTTGAGGGTTGGTCCTGTCGTGGGAAGATGATTATTGGGTGGCAGGGCAGTAAAGTTAGATGGGGTCACAACGGGCCTAGTGTAGGAGAATGCAGTATGGAATGTTAGATGCAGACTCAAGGTCTGGACTAGCAGGAGGGGGGGCCCGAGGGTGTGTGTCTGGCAGGCTGATGCAGCAGAATCCCTTTTGTGTCTCTGTTATGGGAACACTCAGACCAACAGTGTAGGATGAGAGAAGGCTGAAGAGAGTGAGAGCGCAGGAGAAGGGGGGGGGGGTCACTATGGTTTAAGCATTTCCAGCTGTTCACCAGGGCTCGGGATGAGAGGGTCGGTAGAAAGTGAGAGGACCCATGAGGAAATACCGAACAGGTCACGATGACCCAGACTGAGGAGGCTGAGGAGACTGGGAGACCAGGCTCGGATGGAGGGAGTGAGGGTCCATGACCAGTTGTCAAGCAGTTTGGGGAGACCAGGGCATTTCAGGATACTGGGTGAAAGGGGGACATCCTGATTATGGCTAGGCTGCGCACGCAGTGGGGGATGGGTATCACCAGGGTGAAGAACCTTGTAGATGGTTTTTTATTGCTCATATCTTTTTGGTAAAGGGGCTGTAGGCTAATATTTGCCTATATAACAAGGTGTTGGGGATATGATAAGGGCCTTTTTGATCCAGTCTGTACATGACTTCCTGCCTGAATAAAGACCATCAAGCCACATTTTGGCTTGAGAAAGAAACTCTGTTCGTTGACTCTATTTTTGATCCACTCCTGTCTACTCTCTTCTGAGAACTTCCTTCTTCAGTCCGAAAGCCGATCATCGCCGCACACACACATACTCGCTGTGAGCCCAGCGCATCGTTCAACACTATTTTGTACATGTAGTTTTACTTTTTTAGCTTATCATAGATGTAATCTATGTTTTAAGTACTTATATGTTTGTTATGCCAGATTTCTTTGCGTTGTCTTGTCCCAAGAATTTCAGTGCCCAGTCTGACCTTGTGTTGTTCTGTGTACCTGACAATAAAAGACTTAAACATGTGTATTGTGTTTGTCATCACTTTGCCGAAAGACTTCTAGTAATCCGGTATGACTGGTCACAGTGCGCTCTGTTTGGTAATGTACTGTACAGAATAAAGAATTTGTATTAATCCAGCATCTTGACTATTCACGCACACAGTGTCTTCAAAACTTCCTCGACACTTCCTTGAGAGTTAAGGTTGGTTTAGGTGCAGTTCTATGGGTGTGTGTGAAGCCCTCTGCGACATTGCTCGTAGAAAGGGCTATACAAATAACATTTGATTTGAACACAATGACACGGTAGTCAGTAACCAATGTGAAATATTAACCTGCCTGAGAAGCTGATTTCACTGAGCTGGATTGTACCTGTGGAATATTCCAGAAAACTATCCTGTCTATCGTATACTGAGACATCATGTGGTCATCCTGAGGTATTTCTATTATGTTTATAAGAAGCATTACAAACACTACTACCCTCTCGAGGTAGAAATAAAGAATATCAGTGTGTCATTTTCCTCTCAAACACCAAGAAGGTTTGATCAGTCAGAGGACTGTCTGTCCAGGTTGGCTGACTTTCCTTTTATCTCAAATGGAATCGTACCAAACTATAGTGTCAGAAATTGTACACCTTTTTCTTTCCTTTTTAAAAAGTGTAGAAGGACCATATTGAGGGAGGAACAGAAGGGTAACATTTGCAGTGGCCTCTTAAATTTAACCTTTCTGTTCCTCACTCAAAATCATCCTTCTCTACTTTTTAAAAAAGGAAAGAAAAAGGTGCAGTGGTTTCCTAATTCTTTCCAGGACTATAGTAGTACAATACACCAAGAAAGTATTACATAGTACATCCAATAGCAGGTCTGTCAGTATACCACGCAGCACACCTTTCTGGCTATTTCTGACACAACCCTTGAGGCAGGGATAGTGGTGTCAAGCACAGGGACAACAGTACACTAGCAGACAGATACGAAACACAATGCCATGTCAATCTACAATAATATAATAAAGTAGTATGTCTTAAATATATTTCTGTCCCACCCTGGTCTGTTTCACCCATCTCCTGTTTGTCTCCACCCCCTCCAGGTGTCTCCCATCTTCCTTCCTACCCTCATTTATCCCTGTGTTTTCTGTTTGGGGTCAGTTCTTCTTGTTTGTCAAGCCTACAGTGTAGTAATTGGCATTACAAATTAATACGGACAACTGCATGTCCTTAGCCTGCTGGCATATTTACTGAACTGCTTCCATGACAACACACAGATACATTTATACAGCCCCAGGTACGGGGCATCCAGAGGGTCATACTACATCTCCCCTTTCCCCAAAGTAGTGATAAAGCTTTAAATCAAAATGCTCACACTGGCAGAACTGCCTTAACTGTAGGTCACCTAGTCTATTGCAAATATTAAACCTGAACCAAAGATATCAGACAGATTAAACATGAACCTGGCACTGTCTTATTTAATTCTAGGAGTTATGTTTAAAAGTCTTTAAGCCACTCCGGGGCTTTCACCTCTCTCCTTGGGTAGGCCCTCTGCATCCTCTCCCTCGCCCCTTCCCCTTCTTCTGGCCCTGATGCCTGTTCTGTGTCGCCCACAGCCGGTGGTTGGGCTTGTATCTCCTGAGGTGTGCTTTGTTTGTCCTCACCTCTTCTGAGTCTGTTTCCACTACATACGAGCGTCTGCTTTTCTCAGCAGATTCTTTTGTGTTTGTGATCCAGACTCGTTGGCCTGCTTTTAGTTCTGGGGCCCTATCTTGCACCCTATCTTGACTTTGCACTCCCGGGAGCGGTTCAGCGAAAAAAGGAGGCGTGTTCCGGCGCAAACGTTCCCTGGTGCTATTTTGCAGTTTCAGAAAACAATTCTGCCACAGACCAGGAAAAACGTTGTCTAAAGTCAATGGCGCGTTATTCAGATGCTATTTTAAGGGTGCAAGCTTGGCCCGTGCGCACTGCTGGCAAGGCCAGGGTCTTCTTCCTGCGAAGCTACGTTACATTGTTTTGATTTATTGTATGGCTAGCTGTGTTACATGTCTTTCATGTCAATGATTAAAAAGATTTTCATGAGAAATCTCTATGTATGTGAACTTGATTTGTAACAACTGTGGCAATTTCCTCTCATGCCTGTTTAACCAAAGCTAATTTGGGTGGGTTTCTTCTCCCATGCCCATCAGAATCAGAATTCGGTTTATTCGCCATGTAGCCTATGTTACACAAACACGGAATTTACTGTGGCAGGACGGTGCAAACAATAAACATATACGGGTCTTAAATTAAGTAAAAAAAGTACAATAGTTAAACTAATTCTAAGAACTAAACCATTTAAAAATATAACAATAAAAAAAAAAAAAATAGGCCTATATATAAAAACAAGAATAAGAATTTGAATGAGCAGCATGAGTGTGCAATTTAGTGCAATGAGAAAACTGCTCTGCCTTTCCCATACAATGTCACTTCTCTATCTTTTACGGACCTGACGAAAACGTCGGTCTCCTCGGTGAACCGCTCCTGGCGTGCGCCTAGCAAATCCGCCGTTATAATAGCAATCCGTCATGGAACAAGCGTGCATGTTCTTAAAGGGAATGTGAGATTACATTTACATTTAGTCATTTAGCAGATGCTCTTATCCAGAGCGACTTACAGCAAGTACAGGGACATTCTCCCCGAGGCAAGTAGGGTGAAGTGCCTTGCCCATGGACACAACATCATTTTTCACGGCAGGGAATCGAACCGGCAACCTTCTGATTAACCCGACAGATAATGCTCTGATTGGTTTATTGCACGTTACGCCCAAACCACACCCATTAGTAATGTAGCTACTTCAGACCAACCCATTTTAGATTTGCGCCAGGCGCAAAGACATTTAACAGCGCCAGAGTCCCACGGGCCCCTGGTCTCACAGTAGCTCTGTGTCTGTGGTTAAAGTTAACTGTCTGTGTGTGTTTCAGCTGTTTGTCCTTGTCTGCAAAGGCCTTCCTGTTTGGCCATTGAGGTTTGAGTTGAACAGGTGAGACTGGCAATGGTGAGCGCAGTCTCCTGCTCATCAGGAGTTCTGCTGGCGATGGTCCCTGATGCAGCGGTGTGACTTTGTAAGCCAACAGGGCCCTGTATGGCTCAGCATTTTTCCTCAATAGGCCCTTGACGGTTTTCACAGCTCTCTGCCTCTCCATTGCTCTGTGCAAAGTATGGGCTGCTGGTCACATGTCTGAAGTCGTAGTCCTTGGCAAATGAGGAGAAAGAGCTTGAAGGAAACTGAGGGCCATTATCAGTTATCAGTACTTCCGGAACCCCATGTCTAGCAAATATTGATTTAAAGCCATTGATAACTCCTGCTGATGTGGTTATTGGGGGTTTTATTACTTCAATGTATCGAGAGTAGTAGTCTACTAACAATAAGAGTCATTTTCCCAGTAAAACATATCAGCTCCTACTTTCTGCCAGGGCCGCTGTGGCAGCTCTAAGGGTATCATTGGTTCTGGGTGAAGTGGTTGATTTTTAGCACATACCTCACACTGGGCCACCACTCTTGTGATTTGCACACCCAGTCCCTGCCATCAAACTGACTGTTGGGCCCTCAGTCTGCATTTGGTTGTCCCCATATGTCCCTCATGTAGTCTGGCCAGCATTTCCTTCTGTAATGTCTCTGGTATAAAAATCCGCTGGCCTTCCATCAGAAGGTCACCATTCATGTGTAGCTCACTGTGGTGGACCCAATAGGGCTTCAGTTGCTGGGCAGCTCTTCTTGCCGTGGCCACCCTCTCTTGCACTGTGACATCAGCTGGCTGCAGATGGAATCCTGCTGTTGGTGCTCTGCTATCTGTTGAAGTTTACCCTGGGATGCAGGTAAGTTTTCACATATTGATAAATATCTGCACTTCCCCTTCTAGCTGTGCCTCTTCTTCGGTCAGTGGGCGTCTCACAGGAGCCCTGGAGAGTGCATCAGCTGTGATGAGCGCCTTCCCTGGCACGTAAGTTATCTTGTATGTGAACCTCAGCAGTCTGAGGCGGAATCTCTGCACTCTGGGAGGTAAATCATCCAATGCTTTTGTCCTCAACAGGGCCAGTAGTGGTTTATAGTCTGTCTCTATCATGAATGATAAGCCTATGAGGTATGTACTCAACCTTTCACATGCCCAGGTGACGGCTAAAGCCTCCTTTTCAAACTGGGCATAACGTTGCTCTGTTTCAGAGAGACGTCGAGAAATGTATGCGATTGGACGCCACTCCATGTGTCTCTGCATAAGGACAGCACCCAGGCCAAAGGATGATGCGTCTGCAGACACTTTTGTTTTGGCTAGTGGTCTGTACTGAGCCAACACTCTCTGTGATGCCAGCTCCTTTTTGAGATTTTCAAATGATGTCTGTTGCATTTGGCCCCAAGACCACTCATTGTTCTTTGATAGCAAGTCTCTGAGCGGTTTGGTGGTGCAATGCAATGTATGTGACCATTCCCAAGAAACGGCTAACATCTGCTGTATTCTGTGGGATGGGCATGTCTGTGATAGCTATGATTTTCCCGGGGTCAGGTTCTATGGCTCCAGCACTGATTTTGTACCAGCATGTTTTTCTCTACCTCCTTTAGTCTTTTCAACCTCTTTTAGTTCCCCTGGCAGTGTTTTAGTACTCGAGACCGGTGTCACAACTGGGGGGATATCACTAAATTGCCTGTGCATTGTTTAATTTATTTGTTAATATCATAAATGTTATTGGATGTAAAACATCACGCTTCAAATGCAACCAATAATTTAACTCCTTTCTAATTTGAAATTGCCCATCACCCCTCCTTGCACCCCAAAAGTGAATGAGGAAGATAGGCGAATTAGTGGCTGTCTGAAGATGTTGGCCAAATCAGCTATAATTACATTTGGTTACCTGAACCACAAAGAGTTTACAATAACGTCCAAAAGAAAACACGTGTTGTGTAATTATGAGACGCTCACTGATGAGGCTGGGACTAGGCCTACATAAAACCTTTACCGGCATTTAGAAAGAAAACATAAAAAAACGTTTGCAATCTGCCTCTGTACCAAAACTCTTCAGAAATCTCTTCCCCCCATTACACAAAGAGATTTAGGAAATATTAGCTATGTAACATGCTGTATGTTTCAGGGCGTTAGTTTCAGTTGCTTGCCAGATTTAGTTTGTGATAACGAGCCAGGCCACATAAAGCTATGTAGCAAATGATGAATATAAAGTTATGTTACATCAACGTTAACTCATGTCAGCTCAGCTGTGTCCCAACTTAATGTTACGTAAGTTAAACGCTGTGGTACCGCGCTCCTTCCTTCAGAGAGAGATGTGAAAGCAGAGACCGAGTACTGATGTGCCTCTAAGAAAATAAAAAATATTACAATAATATTTAAAAAGCTGCATTGCCAAGGACACTGCACTACTTTAAGAGTGCACATTTTTTGTTCAAATACACAGTTACAGATCAAATGTAACTTTTTACCTAGTCAAACCCTACTGCTTGTGTGTTTTGAGTGGTCTGGTCTTGACCCGGTCTCACCCTGCCTTGGTCTTGGACTTGACTCGGTATCGCCCAGTCTTGGTCTTAGTCTTGACCCGGTTTCGACCCCTCAAAGTCTCGGTCTTGATACACTCTGGTTTTGGTCATGACTTGGTTTCGGTTTAGGTGGTCTTGACTACAACACTGTCACCTGATCCTGACCTCCTGCCTGGCCTGACTCTGAACCTGCCTGCTGCCCTGTACCTGAATGACTCTGCCTTGTGGATTACGACCCTTGACTGCCCTGACTATTCATTGGCCGGCCCCCTTGTACCTTTAATAGACCACAAACATACGACCAATGTGTGGTTCAGTGCGTGGTGTGAGATTACAACTATAGTTGTGTCATGTTGAACATGAATACAGACCTCAGTGTCTCCAGCTTGCAGAGTGGATTCCCCAGTCCAGCAGAGAGCAGCTTCATGCCGGCATCCTTCAGATCATTGTTACTTAGCTCCAGATGTCTCAGGAAGGAGGTTGACTTCAGAGTTGAGCTCAGAGAAGCACAGCCTTCCTCTGTGATGTGACAGCCTGACAGCCTGTAGAAGGTAATCATGATATTGATTACAGACACTACTATTTTCTAGAGGTAGAAATAAAGAATATCAGTCTGATCATTTCCTATGGGTGTTGTTATTTATTAATGTCACCCAGCGGTGAAATGTACATCTCCAAATTTAAGCAAGGTCAAAGGCACCAAAGCTAAGGTGCGAGTGAAATCTGAAACCCCCACAACAGGTGACCAATTGTGTTATGCGTAAGATCGAAGACCATCTGTAACTATCAATAGTAAAATAGCACATGAAAATAGGTGAGCAGTATGTAATTGGATGCCTGGGGGGTAAAGATCAGTTGGGTTCCGGTTGTCATCTTGAAGACCAATAAAGCCATTGCATCAAACTTTGCCAAGTTCCAGTGCCGTTTTTTGAACTTTGAAGATTGATTGAAAACTTTGAACATTTTCAAACAACAGCACAAAAGCTGCCAGATGCATAACTCCCTGTCCAGGTAAATGTGAGCAGGCCATCAGGAAAATAAATGGGTCACAGCACAGAAATGCAACCCTAACATTCGTAAAATGTAAAAAAGAATTAACATCACAACAACTACAAAGACACACACGTCCACAATGGGAAAGTGAAACTGGGTTGGAATGTTCTGAGACCAGTTAACCAGTTAGGTCAAGAAAGGGGATGAAGGATTTAGAGGTATGTCCTGGAGGATGGGTGTATCATATTATATGGCCTGCTTTCTAAGATTGTTGATACAATGGAGATTAGTTTGACCAGGGGGGTCATCTGGAGACATGAAGTCTGGGTGATTTTTGGGTCATTTCTATGTTTTATGACACCCTGACTTGTTGCAGGAGAATCCTCATCACCTGGGGGAAGGAGCTCTGGGACATCAGGTTCTGAGGCTGTTGTTTCAGCTGTCACTGAATTGTGTTTGACGGACGTGTCCTGATTGTTGTATAGAAATGACCAGATGTTAGGTACTATATAAAACTGTATATAAACTATATAGGAATGTGTTCCGGTGCACCTGCAGTATGGCCACACTGACGAGAGCTACGCTATTATTACCTAACATTTTGTTTGTCTTGTTAGTGTTTGTAAGTTGTTTTGTCGATTTTGTATTTTGCATTCAGTACGACCAGCAAACACTTCTGGATATTAAGTTTTCACTTAGCAAGGATTATTTTACAAACTTTAATTCCACTTTCTGGAGTTGGAGCTCGGAATGCAGAAGGCTCTTTGTTGTTCCGCCGCTCTGTTTACCTGCGAGACAGAGGAAGAAGAAACAAGGCCGACGTGCTGGAGTCCTCGTCCGAACTCGGAAACGGAGCTTCTAACCTGCTTTTCCAACCATCCTACTCGCTAACGTTCAGGTTAACTTTCTATGGGCCACGGATGTAGCGGTACTAGCATCTCACTGCTCTCCTGTCCTTGAGCTATTAACTGTAAAATCAGACCCTTCTATCTACCTCGGGAGTTCACTGCGGTGGTCATGAGTGCAGTCTACACCCCCCCAGGCAGAAAAGGCTGCTGCTTTGGATGAACTGTATGAGATTATCAATGGTCTGGAGAATGTGCACCATGAGGCAGCCTCATTATATACTAATATATTGCATCTGCTGCATGATTGTGTAACTCACACTATGTAGTCAATTATATTTTGATTAACTTTTTAGAAAGACCAGGGACTGGGGTTGCAAATTAGCCTATTGGCTAGAAACCTTTTACGCAGCACATCTACAACATATTGTTATTGATGTATGTAATAATGTGCGCTGCATTTTCCCTGACAAATAAACAAATAAATAAAATAAAAATCAGAAGCCCTGGGTTGATGCCGCGGTCCAGGCCAACCTGAGAGCCCGGTCTGTCGCCTTTAACTCTGGGGACCCTGATCAGTACAAGAAGGCCAGATACGACCTTCTGAAGGCGATCAAAGCAGTGAAAAGGGCTTACAGGACCAAGGTGGAGTCCAGCTACCATGGCTCTGACCCCAGGCGCATGTGGAGTGGACTGTGGAGCCATCACAGACTACAAAGGGAGAGGCTACAGTGAGACCCAGTCCTCTGTCCTACTGCCAGACGAGCTGAGTACCTTCTACGCTCACTTTGAGAGGGACAGTGACCCCCCTGCAGTGGAGTTACCTGAGGGCCTAGCCAGTGGTGTGCCTACAATAACTGTAGCTGAGGCATTGCTCCAAAAAGCTCAACCCTCGCAAGGCACCTGGCCCAGACAACATATCAGGTGCTGCGCTGACCAGCTAGCAGGGGTCTTCAGTGACATCTTCCACCTCTCCCTCAGCCTGTCTGTACTCCCCACCTGCTTCAAGTGGACCACCATCGTCCCTGTGCCCAAGAACACCAAGGTCACCTGCATGAACGACTATCGCCCGATAGCACTGACCTCTGTCATCATGAAGTGCTTAGAGCGTGCCTCCCACCCTGGACCTTATGCAGTTTGTATACCGGTCCAACAGGTCTACAGACAATGCCATCGCCCTGACTATGCACACCGCTCTCACCTGACCAAGGGAATACATATGTGCGGATGCTGTTCATTGTCTACAGCTCAGCATTCAACACCATCATCCCCTCCAGACTGGTCTCCAAGCTTCTGGACCTGGGACTAGGGATGCACCGAATCCAGATTTTTTGGGTTCAACCGAATACCGAATCCTACCCCCATACTCAGTCCATTAATGCAGTAAACACATGACGTAGGCTAAACAACGTCCACAGCAGTGTATTTTTCATTTTATTTTAACTGTAAAAAAAAAGAATAGGCAACATTATGCCAGGAAGACAAGTGGGAAAGACTATTTTGACAAATACCATATGCCTATCTCAAGATCCAATCAATATCCAAAATATTTGCCTTTTAGATTTCTTGAATTTCTTTCGGATGTTTCATATGCAAATGTTTTAACAGCGGAGATGTTGTGTATGGTTTAGGGTCTTTGCCACCACAAGACAAATAGGCATTGCAAATTGAACATACAGCTCGACTTGAATCGCCTTCTTTTGACTGAAAGTACTGCCAAACAACACTTTCTGCTCGCGAGTTCCATTTTCACGTTCTCTCAGCCTACAGCATGGAACAGTCCACCTACGTAAACACTTTCCTGTAATCAACGGCGGCGTCATTACGTCGACCAGTGTAGCACGTGTAGTGCAAGCGTAGGGTTCGGTTCGGTGGAAAACAATTCTAAGGTTCCGCCGAAACCGAATCCTGGATTCGGTGCATCCCTACCTGGGACTACCTCATCCACACTGATCACCAACACAGGCACCCCCCAGGGCTGTGTGCTCAGCCCTCTCCTGTTCTCTGTGGTGGGATATTGATTATGGGAGAGCAAGGTAAAGCAAGGAGGGGTAAGAAAACTGCGCAGTTAATGAACTGGATTTAGCCAGAGCAGGAGGAAATATGAAATGGAGAGTGGTTTGGCAAACTTAAGATGAGAAGAGAATGTGTCCAGAGTAGAATAGGCTGTTGTTGCACAACAATGAGTGGGAGAACAGTGAACAGCTGGTGGAGTTAACTGATCTTTGATCTTACTCTTAAGGGACTGAAGTCACCAATAGTAATGGGTTCTGCTGATCTAAGCCAGAATTAAGAGTGATAAAGGAGATGGAAAGTTTGGTTGAGGTAAGTTGCTGAGGGGTTGTTGAAAGTAAGATAAGGAGGCCAGAACATCGGAGGGTGGGGGTCAGGAGAAATGGGCTTTTTCAGTAGTAGAGGAGTTCATCAACAACTTTATCAGCCAGATAAGGCGTTCATAGAACCTTCTAGAAGGTTCTGGGACTTGTGTAATATTAACCAGGGCGGGGCAGAATTATTCTCATCTAGGCTATAAAATGAGTGTTGGGGCATTGAGATTGTCTTTTTGCCTTTGTATGAACGAGTAGCTGACTTGCTGAATAAACCGTCGAGCTGCCTTGAGCTGTTGAAAGATATCTTGTCTCAGAATTCTTCATTTTTACTTCTACCGAAGACTTGTTTTTCTTCATCTTCTCCTTGTTCACTCACAACTGTGTGTGGCAACGCACATTTCCAACCTCCTTGTTAAGTTTGCTGACGACACAACCATTGTGGGCCTCATCTCTAACAGTGACAAGTCAGCCTACAGAGAGGAGGTTGATACCCTGACATCATGGTGTCAGGGCAATAACCTCTCTCTCAATGTCAGCAAGACTAAGGAGATGATTGTGGACTATAGGAGGCGGCAGGAGGAGGAGCATGCACCCCTTCACATCAACGGATCCAGAGTGGAAAAGGTCAGCTGCTTCAGGTTCCTAGGGGTGAACATCAGCAATGATCAAGAGGCGATCAAAGCTGCCCAGAAACGCCTCCTCTTCTTGCAGAGACTGAAGATGTTTGGCATGGACTCAGTCATCCTCATTAACTTCTACAGATGCACCATAGAGAGCATACTGACTGGTTGCATCACAGTGAGGTATGGGAGCTTCACAGACAGGGACACCTACCACACACGATGCCTCAGGAAAGCTGGCAGGATTCTAAGAGACTGTTACCACCCATCCTTCAGTCTCTTTACCCTGTTGCCTTCTGGCAGGCGCTACCGAAGCATTCGGTCTCGCACACGCAGACTGGACAAGTTTCTATCCAAGGGCCATCACGCTTCTGAATGGACATTGATATGGACATTTCTCATTAGCCACTTTACATTGATACATTTCTCACTAGTCACTTTACACACATTTTCAGCTACTGGTTGCACAATCAGCAATATTGCACTATTGCTCTAACTATACCCCACTTGTCTTAGGTTAGTATAGATCATTATGTGTTTTAGAGGTTTAGTATATTGTATTGTATATTGTATACTATTTTGTACATTTAGGACTTTTTTGTTGTTGTTTTTTTTTAGCTTATCATAGATGTAATCTATGTTCTAAGTACTTATATGTTTGTTATGCCAGATTGCTTTGCGTTGTCTTGTCCCAAGAATTTCAGTGCACAATCTGACCTTGTGTTGTTCTGTTTACCTGACAATAAAAGACTTGAACATGTGTTTTGTGTTTGTCATCACTCTGAAAGATTTTGTATTAATCCGGCATCTTGACTATTCAAGCACAGTGTCTTCAAAACTTCCTCGACACTTCCTTGAGGGTTTAGGTTGGTTTAGGTGCAGTTCTATGGGCGTGTGTGAAGCCTTCTGCAACATTGCTTGTAGAAAGGGCTATAAAAATAACATTTGATTTGAACACAATGACACGGTAGTCAGTAACCAATGTGAAATATTAGAAGCTGATTTCACTGAGCTGGATGACTTTTGAACCTATTGGATGCAGTATGTAATACATTCTTAGTATATTGTACTACTATTTAACTGGATATACAATTTCTGACATACTATAGGATGGTAGGATCCAGATTGAGATAGAGGGAACTCAAACAACCAAGACAGACCAAGATCTGACTAATCAAACCGTCTTGGTGTTTAAGAGGAAAGTAATCAGACTGATATTCTGTCATTCAGTCAAGCTCAGTCCCATCGCGGATTCTGTAAGTGTAGTCGAAAGACAAACTGCTGCAACCTATTTCTTGGTATTTGCTTGGCGAAGTTGCTAGCAAATTTTCATCATACATTTCATACAATTATAGCTACACCACATGCCTTGTTTCAGTTTAACCTAATTCCCACATTTTCTTCAAGTTTAATATTGTTTTGTTGATCGTTCCTTCATTCATTCATTCATTCATATACAGTAGGCTATAGTGTCGTAGGGGTGAACTAGCCAGTGAACTAGAAAATTAATGTAAAATATATATGATTTAGGCCGAAAATGAGCTTCCCCTATTTGAAAGACCATAAGCCGTCTGCGCTTATTCAAACTCATGTCGTTGTGCTTATTGAGAACTTTGATCGCTATTTTCCAACAGAGAGGTATGCCATTCTGAATGATAAAAGGTGGATGCAAAATCCCTTCGAATTTGAGAGTCCTGAGGCTTTGCTTGAGTTGACGCTTAGTCCTGCAGAAGAAACCGAGTTGTTGCAGCTCAGCTGCGATCGCACTGACGCTATGGATCTGTGACCTTATCATCATTCTGGATAAGCATTTCGTCAGAATATCCTGTCCTCAGTAGGGCCAGTATTTCTATGCTTATTCCATTCACTACCACGTACATGTGCGAATTGGGATTTTCTGTGCTCACAAAAATGAAGACAAAGCAGAGAAACAGACTGAATGCTGCGCCTGATATGCGTGTTGCGCTCTCCTCCTGCACCACGGACTGAAACCAGTGGCGGCCGGGACTTTGCAGAGGCCCCCCCGCAAAGTCGGAGCTCGAGGCCCCTCCCCTAAATCCACTCAAAATGTATCTCCATACTATCTTATACATTGCTGTCTACCTTTAAATATAGACTATATTCACCAATGTGAGAGAAATAAAAAAGTTTAAAAATAATAAAATCATAATAGCAGCCTATTTGTGTGGCGTCCTGCAGAAACCCGTCGGATGTCGCAGCCGCTCATTGTTGGCTATAAGCCATAAAAGATCGAAAATTGTTTTCTGTTTTCTATAGTTAACACCGTAAACTTCATTGTAATGTACAAAAAGTATAGCTTATGAAAACCTGTTAATTTCAACGTTTTTTGGACATGTCATCTATAGCAAGATTTCCAAGCCATTTCAAATCAAATGCTCAGTTTGCTTTCTCTTTTGAGTGCTGCAGCAGCCCCAAACAACTGATCAATGAAGTCAGGCTGTTAAACTTAAAAATAACTTGCTGAGAAGTTATTAATGTATTGGCCCCCGCAGCCCCCTTGACTACTAGCCATTTGCCTACTTTAGGAAGTCACTGTATTTCCAAGCCCTGATAGTGTAACTGAGACAACACAGTAGCATAAATAATTCCTCTTTCAAGTAATAAGCCCCCGTTCAAGTGTTGAGCATTAAATTAGCTGCACGGTCTGTAGAGATCTTGAGACAAAGCCACTTTTTTGTTCTAAAACCGGATTATAAACTGCTTCGAAATATAAGCCGCACACGCACAATAAAACTGTAAAATCAGAGTACAAGCCTACTGACTGTCTCAGTTTGTCTGTTATTGGACAACTTACACAGCTATTGCTATTCGTAAAAAATGTTCAGGAAACATAAACCCAATGCAAACCTTAAAACTTACTTAAAATATTATGCCTTTTTCAATCGCGAAAAGAGCTTGTGGAGCTGTGGAAATATTCTATATTCTGCTGTCTGTTCTTATTCTTCTGTATCTCGCAACAAACGTCTCTCTTCGATTTGAATAATGCACCGCAACGCAGCAAAATTAATGCTTCTTTCAACAAGAGGTCAAATAAGATGTCAATCAGCATCAAATTTCCAGTAGCGAATTACATTTTGGGGTGGCATCCGGGGTGGCCAATCAGATGTCAGGGGTGTCCAGTGCCACCCCGGACACCCCTCTGGCTTCGCTACTACTTACAGCGCAGTAACCTTACGGTCATGGATGGGCACTGCATTGCCAGAGCGAAAATACATAAACTACGTGCACAATATTTAGGGGAGCATGTTCACTGGGGCAAACGAGCGCTCACAGTTTTGGAGAGTGCAGTAAACACAAGAGACATTATTCTGTTTGTCCGTAAAGTTTGTGAGCACTTGGATGCCCGCTTCCCTGAAAATGAGTTTCAAAGAGTGGGCTGCTTTTGAGCCGGACACGTTGGATCGTGCAGTTGGTGAATTTGATCATGCGCTGAATGACGTGACCAATTTGGCGAAGAAGTTCGAAGCGCTTCTGGAGGAAGCAGACGATGCAGTCTCAGGGCGCATTTGTCAACAATACAACAAATTCAAGTTCATGATTAATTAAAAAAGGAAAATAGGATAGCTCAAGTAATTTTCTGAGATTGTAACCTGGTCGCTGAAAAGTGAGCATTTTCCAGATCTGGTACAACATCTTGACATTTGTGGCACATTCCAAGCATCTAGTGCCGACTGTGAACGCGGTTTCAGTCTAGTGAATGCCATTAAGACAAAATCGCGCAACTACATTTACATTTAGTCGTTTAGCAGACGCTCTTATCCAGAGCGACTTACAGTAAGTACAGGGACATTCTCCCCGAGGCAAGTAGGGTGAAGTGCCTTGCCCAAGGACACCACGTCATTTTTGCATGGCCGGGAATCGAACCAACAACCTTCTGATTAATAGCCCGACTCCCTAACCGCTCAGCCATCTGACCCCCGCAACTGCCTTGAAGTTTTCCATTTGGACCAACTGATGAGAATTAAATCAAGGCAAAAAGAGGGTCCCATAGATCTTGACAAGGTCTACAACCACTGGAAAGGGGACAAAGACAGGCGAGAGAAGTTTTGAGGTAGACATTTCCAATATTTTCAATTAGACCTATTAGGCCTAATATTGATCAAAGTGATATTGATTTCTGCAACAACATTTTGACATATGTTTAGTCATTGAATCATGTAGGTTAATTATGTTTTAATACATATTTGCAGTTGTAATAATGATTGTGTTTCTCTTTTGGTTAACCTGTTTTTCATATGCTGTTCTTTAGAGAGATGTGTCTTCCATAGGCCTGCAGACAAGAAGAGCCACAAAGCCAGATAGGCCTATCTCCCTCAATGAAATTCAAATGACATGTTTTGTAGCCTAGTTTGTTGCAAACCACTCCAGTTATTACATTGTTTATATAGGCTACCTTTAGGAAAAATGACACCATGTCAATTAAATAGGCCTATCATTATTGTTAAGCACTGAGAAATGACTAAACACCTTGGATACTTTTATTTTTATGTGTATCATTATCAGTCATAACCAGTGAACCAGTCATAACCTCCCTAAACCTTATTACAGTTCAACAAAAGATCCTTTAAGTTCAACTAAACTGACTGGTAAAACACCATAATTAAAATGTTCCCAAAGTCCAGCCATTATAAAGGATACTGAATAAATATAGCTTGTAGACATATTGATGCATTTGCTGTCATCTCTTTGAATCCCCTATGGCGAACGCAGGCTTGTGGTCATTTTCGGCAGGTCGCATGGTTGCGAATTGCTCACAGTGCTGAAATGTGCGCTCAGAAAAAATGTGAGGGAACATTGGTGGTGACCCATACAGTCCACCATGTACGGTGAACATTTTGAAAACGTACAAATATCTTCTTATGAACCATGACTCCAATTGACTAAAAATGTTGTTTGATGTGTAGGCCACATGTAGTTATGCTTGTTTGAGACCACAATAGCTATCGGAATAAGAGTGAACGCAATGAAGAGCTAACTCAATACTCTGAGTTGGTGCATGTCAGTTTAGGAAAAGGTAGCCTATTAAACCTTGAGGTAAAAAATACAATTTGATTGGAAGTCTCTCTTTTACTTGGATTTGACATTTAACAGACATTTAATTCATTTATTTAAGTTCTTTGACTCCATAACACAGTAAATATGGTGTAAAAAATTGCAGTCGGATTTGCTGAAATTGCCAGCTTGGATGTTATCTTTACATATAGATTGGTTCTTGTGTTTACAAACAATGAGGATGCGCACGCAGCTTCAAGGCAGAAAGATGTGTACCATTTCACCTTTACTGTATGTTCCCACCACCCTAGCCTGGTCCTAACCAGACTCTCGTACATTGCATTTGTACATAGTCTGGGCTCGATCCATTGACAAGTGTTAACTTCCTTGAAGGCGGGTACTCTGTTGCAGTTTAAAACTATTGGATCTGCCCAGAGCCACTCTGGATCTGGCATTACCAATCACTAGCATTCGCCTTAGCCAACTCCATCACGTCTAACGGAGCTAGCTGGAAAATCAAACGTACCCTGTGGGCATCAAAGATTGTTCTTGCTCCGGCTTTAACTTCTGTATATTCGGCAGCATTGCCACAACGGACCAAAACGCTTCGCTCGCATCTTTCTCCGCCGCCATTACGTAACTACAACTCAAACTAGCGCACAACGTCGTAATTCTCAGCCACTCCCTCTGTTCGCTGATTGGCCGGTAAAAAGTTTACCGGAGACATCTGACCAATATACCTCAAGCCCAGACGCAGTACAGAAGCACAATGAAAATTGAGCGGAAGTACGTAGGAGGGCAGAGCCAGGCTACCACCACCCCCCATCCATCCATCCATCATCTTCCGCTTGTCCGGGGGTCGGGTCACGGGGGCAGCAACCTAAGCAGGGAGGCCCAGACTTTCCTCTCCCCGGCCACTTCCACCAGCTCTTCCTGGGGGACCCCGAGGCGTTCCCAGGCCAGCCGAGAGACATAGTCCCTCCAGTGTGTCCTGGGTCTTCCATTTACATTTAGTCATTTAGCAGACGCTCTTATCCAGAGCGACTTACAGTAAGTACAGGGACATTCCCCCCGAAGCAAGTAGGGTGAAGTGCCTTGCCCAAGGACACAACGTCATTTTTGCACGGCCGGGAGCCATCTGACTCCCCGGGGCCTCTTCCCAGTGGGACGTGCCCAGAACACCTCACCAGGGAGGCGTCCAGGAGGCATCCTTATCAGATGCCCGAGCCACCTCAACTGGCCCCTCTCGACGCGGAGGAGCAGCGGTTCTACTCTGAGCTCCTCCCGGATGACCGAGCTTCTCACCCTATCTCTAAGGGAGAGCCCGGACACCCACCCTTGTTCACCACCACCCCCCTTTCTGAATAAAGTTTGATTGATCTGATATGTTGATTTCTGTTGCTATGAAAACCAGTTTAGCCAAGCTAACTAACATTGTTTTTAGCTAGCTTACATTACCATTCAATCACTAACAGAACATTAATAGAAATAGCTTGCTAATCAGGCAGAACTGTGTTCCATCAACGTAAACTAAAAATCAGCCATTGCTCCAATTGTCTTGAAATGTTGTGTACATGTATGAAATACATGTCTGTATCATGTCAATTTTGAAAAAGTTTGCAATGTTGAGGAGGAACCCGCCATTGCTGCCTGCAGCTATATTTATTATTATTATTTATTTTCCCACCCCTAAAAAAACTTGGTCCCAATTGAGTTGCTTGTATTCAAGCGAACGTTCCGTTTGACGGTTTAGGCTGGAATTAAGTTTTTGTGGCAAAAAGTGCCTTGTGTTCACACAGGGAACTCAGTGCCAGCCTAAGGTCACAACGTTCTAAGACAGACAACGATATCAGCGAGCCCTCAGCATTAGTACCGTAGCTAAAAGTCTAGGAAAGTTGAGGCTACTTGGTTCCTCTTCGTTGTTTTGGTCTCACGTTCTTTTTGTCATCTTTAATCAATTGCTTGACTAGTATCAAACAGTGGTTAGGGGACAACTTTTTCTTTTAAACTCAGATAAAACAGAAACACTAATTATTGCCCCTGAATGTAAAATCCTGCAGATAAAGCAGCATATTGGTGACTTAGGCTCATCTGTCCAGCCGAGTCTCAGGAGCTTGGGTGTTGTTTTTTATTTAGCTATGTCCTTGGGGCATCACTCTAAACAATTAGTTAGGAACAATTTTTTCCAACTGAGGAATATTTCCAAATTAAGAACAGTAGTGTCAAAGGCTGAATTGGAGATGATTATTCATGCTTTTATTTCTTCTTGTTTTTACCTGTTTGAACAAGAAGGAGCTTGACCGTCTCCAGGCCGTTCAGAACTCTGCGGCAAGGCTTTTAACGCACATTAACAAAAGAGCACACATTACACCTGTTTTAGCATCACTTCACTGGTTACCTGTCCAGTACAGAATTCAATTTAAAATCCTGGTCCTCACCTTCAGAGCCCTGCATGGACAAGTTCCTCCCTATATTTCTGATTTAATACAGTTTCATACCCCCACTCGTAATTTGAGGTCATTAAGTCAGAAGCTTTTAGTGGTTCCCTGTACCCATTTTAAAACTAGAGGGGATTGATCATTCCGAGCAGTGGCCCCTGGGTTGTGGGATTCCTTGCCTCCCTTTATACGGTGTGCAACTTCTGTCGAAGCTTTTAAAAAGCAACTCAAGACTTTGTTATTCAAGCAGGCTTTTAGTTAGTCAAGGTTTTTTTTATGGTTGTCTTGTCATGTTCCTGTATTCTTTATTTGTAGTGTTATATTGCATTTTGTTGTGCAGCACTTTGTGATTTTTATCTGCGAGAGGTGCTATACAAATAAACTTTACTTACGAGCCCTACTCACCCGGCGTCATCGAGCCGACCAGCTAAATAATTATTTAGCACTAGCATTGCTACCTGCAAATACCTACAGCTGGCAGCTGTGTTCCGTTTGGCTCCTAGATTCACACCTAGCCCTGGTAAATTGTAGAGCTAGCTAACTACTACACTACTGCTGTGTGTGTGTGTTTGCTCTCTTCCTTTTAAAAAAGCTTCTCCATCACTACGGCCTGTCACATGCGTCATAATTCTCTTGTCTCTAAGAAGAAACGAGGCAATTAGCTACGTGCAGCCACCCAGATGAATATTACATTACTCTGCCAGTCACTATATTAAAGACACTCGACAATGGCATATTATGTGCAGATAATAATTAATAAATGTTAATTTTTTTAAAGATTAATGAATGGAAATTGGATAATTTCTCACACACCTGCTGCTGTGTCGTCAATATAGTAGGCCTACAGATCACAGGTAAAAAATAAAAGAAAGTCGTTGCAGCCCTCTGGTGTTCGGAAATAATAACACCTCCAATTGCACATCTCTCCCCTTCTTTTTCTTTTTCACTAGTGCCATTTTGCATGGTCCGTGTACCTTGTGGTTCCGTGTACCTTGTGGCCATTGGTTTTTCTATTTTGCAACCCATGTTGACAAACGCAAAATAGGGCGGTAATATTGTTTTGTCACTTCAGTAAGTTGAACACACATTTAAGTATAACGACTTGTTTTTGGTTGCTTCGGTTTAAAAATAATAATGAAATAACCATAAAACACAAATGGTGTAACAAGCCATTAAAGATCCTGTAAAGTAAATTCCATGTTTTGCTTTTAAGTACATTATATACGTGTGAAATGACTTCCTGAAAGCATGTGCAAAGCGCTAAAACGTTGTCGCACTGAAATGTGGAGTTAGACCGAAGAACAGTTTCTCTTCCGTTTTCAGATCAGGTTTTAATGGGCGGAGCCAAAAAATGCCCTATCTACGTCATTTCGCCCCATCTACGTCAGATCACTGAATGGCTCCTCCTGCTGTACTGTTATTGTAGCTTACATCAGCTAGCTAGCTAGCTTCAGGATGTCTCCCACCACCCGCAACTACATCTTCCCTGGATGCAAGAACTCCAGCTGCGCTGCAACACCATTTAAGTTCCCTGTTGATAATGAAAGGAAAAATAGGTGGATAGATTTTGTGAAGAGCCACGCTCATGGAAAGCTTCGGATAAACGTGCTAACGTGCTAGAGGTAGTTGGAGAGCTCACTGTCTGCTGTCTCTACTGTAAATGTTTACTCCTGTGTTACAGCTCAGGGGAATATTTCATTTATATGCATCTGTATGTTTCAATCATTGAACAAATACATTCTAATTCTATACTGTTTTGTTCGGCTTGACGTAGCGTCCATTATCTGGGTCGTAGGTAGCTTACTTGACTCCAGCGAGGGGGCTGAGCTTCAGCTCCTTCAGGCGACACGCCCCCCCAGTCTCGAACAGAGAAGACTTACGATTTCAAAGCCTAATTTAACATACTTGTCAGTGTTTTTTTTCATTCGAATTTGGATGGGTAGTTAATAATACATTATTCTGTGGTGTGGTGAACTTGAAACTCGTTTTTAATTCCACTTTACAGGATCTTTAATCGTTGTTTTGATTATTGGGTGTGCTTTGCCTTCGGCAAGGGCACAACCTTTGTTCTCTCACATATATATTATTATTTTTATTTCTTTTTGCCCCCCTAAAACTCAATATTTGGCCTACATACACAACCTAGGCGTCAAAAGTTTCGTCTTGGTAGCCATTGAGTTGCTTCTATTGGGATTTACGTTCCGTTGCATGGTTTAGGCTCAAGTTAAGTTTTTGTGGCGAAAAGTGAAGCTAACGGTGGCTAATTTGCTAGCCACAGTCACTGACGTTACTAACGTCACTACGTCACGAAAACACGCGTGACTACCTTTGGCAGAACATTCGTTTCGCATCTGTTAACTTGGGGGATAGCTAGGCTAACTATCCACCTTTTTCCTGGTTAGCGAATTTACCCATGATTCATAACGGGTTTCAACCGGAATCCGGTTGTCCTTTTCCGGTTCGAAGCTTGTGTACGTGTGATAGCTTGTAGTTTTTTTTATCTTGTTTGCTGTAAAAGCCGGTGTTTCTCAATGGATGAAGCACAAATGGACAAAAAACGGAGGTGGATACACACCATGGATGTTTTAACAAGTCGTGACGACAGTACCGTAACACTCCCTCATCCATCCCGTCTGACGGAGTGGCTAGATGACATGAAGCAATGGCCCGATGTTAGCTACATCGACGTTGTTAATTACCTTTTATTTTCTGAAGGTGTTGATGGCGAAGAATTGCGTAATTACAAAAGCACAGAAGCTTATACTTACTTGCATATAGTAACAAAATAGGTACAGTATTGTTGAAGAAACACAGCAGCTTTATATTTTTGAAGGCAGCAGTAGAGCCCAGTCAGAGTGTCAATAATGATAAACATACAGCATGGGTAATGCTGAGGGAAAGTGGAGTCGTTGAGACTCCACTTTCCCAGCCGCCACTGACTGAAACGCACTACAAAAACGCAGACAGGCCCACCTATCCCATTAGCAATGTTGAAATGGTACAACATGTTTTGTATATTTGTGATCCTTTTGTAATTATTTCATATTTTGTTCCAATAGTGCTGGTTCAATTGAATGTTGAAAATAAGAAGAAATGGGCTATACGTTTTTTTTTTAATAGCCTACATTTAATGTCCAATTAGCCACTTATTGGATACCTTCTTTAAATATTGCTGGTTCAATTGTTCAGCGAGAAGTGATCACTCAGTCTGAGATAGCTTATTAACAATGGCAGTAGGCCTACAAGTTCTGAAATAACAATAAAATAACTATAAAATATCCTCATTATTGTTCAATCCACTTTAATTTTGTGATTTACGAATAATGTCTATTGGCTTGGGTCGCGAAGGCTTGTGACCCAAGCAGTGAACGGGACTGCACCCGTCTACATCAAGTCTCTCCTGCAGCCTTACACCCCCACCCGTCACCTACGGTCTTCTTCAGAGACCGCCTGGTGGTCCCACCGCTCAAGACCGCCCGGTCCCAACACAAGCTCTTCTCCTGTCTGGCCCCCCAGTGGTGGAATCAACTCCCCACCTCCATCAGAGACACTGACTGTCTCTCCACCTTCAAGAAAAGGCTCAAGACGCACTTGTTCCGGGAGTACAACGGTACTTAGGAATGGTTTGCTGGACCCCATGTTAGTTTCCTCAAGGATCACAATGACAAATGACAAAAAAAATGACTAAATGTAAAATGTACTCTTGCTTAGAGACTTGTTGCTCTTGTGGTTAGTGGTAACTGATTAAAAAATGTTGTACGCGCTGTGATATATTGTTTTTATTATTGTTGTTTGTTTTTGTTTTTTTTTCACAGGTACACTTGCACTTATAGCGGTTCATGTTGTTTAATTGTAACTTGTTTAACTACATGCTCTTATGGTTCTTCCCTTTGGCACTAAAGGCCGATATATGCTTCTGCGTTTTTCGAAAAACGGACACATGGGAACGCCCTCGTCTCCGTGGAACGCCCTCTACGAGCTCTCCGTCAGCCCTCGGAGAGCCCCGGAGAGCTCGACGTGCACCTCCTGAATTTTCTAACTATCCGTCGTGAGCGACGGAGAGCTACGGAGACCCCCTTGGCTGTGATTGGTCAGTATTAAGAACCGCTTGCGTCAGGGGCGGGGTTGCCGTGATAAACAGGACAAACAGAATCCTTTGACCGCCATTGCTGTAAGTTTTTACAATTCATATTTCAGCTAAACAGTACATGTAAATCAGCATCTGAATTAAAATGTGACGAGAAATGGGCAGCGTAGTTGCTGAAAATGTGCGTATGTTATTGATGAAACGGCTAATTTGTAAATTTGCTCCGACTTCTCGATAACCTGGGTAAATAAACACTCCACGACGACTTACAAAAAACCGTTGCGCCACCTACTCTTCTGGCGGTGAATTGTTTTCAGCACCCACAGCCTACGGAGAACCATAAACGAAGTCTATCCGTCCGTATCCGTGCGCCCGCCCATCCTTAAACGGAGACGCAGAAGCATATTTCGGCCTTTACTTTGGTTGTTCACAATGTGTGCTTCATGTTTTGGCTACTCGCAATGTTTTTGTGGCTATCTTGTTGTTATGATCAGTGACCTATGCACTTTGTAAAGCTCTCTCTTGGAAGTTGCTTTGGATAAAAGCGTCTGCTAAATGAATAAATGTAAATGTATCTGTCTGCACTAGCAGAGAGATACAAAACACAATGCCATTTCAATCTACAATAATATAATAAAGTAGTATGTCTTAAATATATTTCTGTCCCACCCTGATCTGTTTCACCCATCTCCTGTTTGTCTCCACCCCCTCCAGGTGTCTCCCATCTTCCTTCCTACCCTCATTTATCCCTGTGTTTTCTGTTTGGGGTCAGATTGGGGTCTACTTGGAGCTCAACCCTCTGAAGACAGTGGAGTTGGTTGTGGATTTCAGAAAGAGCCTGGTCCCACTCAGCACCATCACCCTGTGTGACTCCTCAACCCTAACCCCACTGTAGAGTCCTTCAGCTTCCTGGGCACTATCATCTCCCAGGACCTCAAGTGAGAGCTGAACATCATCTCCCTCACCAAGAAAGCTCAACAGAGGATGTACTTCCTGTGGCAGCTGAAGAAGTTCAACCTGCCAAAGACAAGGGTGGTGCACTTCTACACAGCCATCATTGAGTCTATCTTCACCTCCTCCATCACCATCAGGTACTCTGCTGTCACTGCCAAGGTTAAGGGCAGACTGCAGCGTATCTTCTGCATTTCTAACTGGCGATTCTGCACTTGGCAGATCGGATTTCTGATATAAATATTCCTCAGGTTGCTGTGTCGAGTCCATAGTCCTAAGCACAGCTTCTTCTTCCTTGACGCTACCTAACATGGCCTGATGCATCTTCGGCTCATATCTTACTGCAAGGTTTTTGTAATACTGTACATTGTTATATTTACTGTAATTAAGTCTGTATTTACTGTAAATAATGTATTTACCGTACATCATTTTGGTATCTGTCTTTATATTTCGACTCTATTTTTACGGCCCATCCAACCACCTTGTGTTTATTTACTACAGATGTGACCTCTGCCTTGTATCCAGGACGACGCCATATTATTGGTTAGACTGATCGTACTGAAGGATGGAAGTCTTTGATGTGCAGTGAGCTGTCATGGAAATTTTGGAATACAGTTATAATGTGTGTGTTTCATATATGAGGAATGTGTTTTAACGGAAGTCTAAAGTTGATTAAGAGTCAACTACATTTGGTAGAGATGCCATTTGCAGTTTTATAACTAGGAGACGGGAAGTCTGGGTGACCTGAGAGAGTTCTTGTCACCTGGGGAGGAAGAGACAGTTGGTCTGGAGACAAATGTGGATTCAACTGTATTGTTATTGTGATCTGCTGCTCTGACCCTTCCTGTAGACTTGTTTGAAGTGGCCCACACAAAGGACAGTTGACCATTTGACTGGTGAACCCCTGTGGTTTTACTATCTACTGGTTTGGGGAGAGAGGCCACAATAAAGAACCGTGGGAACTTGATATGAAGTCACTGTCACTGAGCAGTGCTGACCAATCACAGAGTTCAGAATAACCATTTGATCTAAAGTTTATATAAGGCAGGGTTTTGGGGTTGTTCTGTATCACTCTGGCGAACGACCTGTGGCTAGCACCTCCTTCGTTATGACTGATCACAAAGTACTTTGTTAAATCATGATCTGTATAAGCAAAATACATTTATTGTAACCGCCATCTCTTGACTATTCAAATCTACACAGTGCCACTAGAATTTTTCCATATCACTTGGTGGCCAGTACGGGTATCCTCGATTGGTCTACGGCGTTCAGCAGGCGGCTCCCCTCGGCGAATTGATCTTCCGGCAAAAAGCCGCCTTTCCTTCCGCCATGCGTGAGACAGCAGGGCCAGGGGGGGCGCCCGTTGGACGTTTTGTGGCTGACGCGGGGTCTCCAAAAGAACCGGTGAGATATTCTTTTGGTTACTGTGTGATATTGAATTGTCTAAATGTGTGTTGTTTAGACTATGGTCAATAATTCGGTTTAGTTAGTAATAGGGCGGAGACTGGAGAAGAGCTTTGTCCTGTACGTGCAAGTCGTACGAAATTAATAGGGCGGTGATCGGAGAAGATCTTTCGTCCTGTACGTGCAAGTCGTACAAATTAATCGGATAAGGCCGGAGAACTTATCCTTTACGTGAAAGTCGTAAAAAAGCATGCAGGGAAAGTGTGCTGACGAGCGCACAAAAGGGTGATAAATTCACATGTTATATCGTGTTATGTGTCTTTTGAGACCCTAGGATTAGAATATGTTGGGTTAGTGATAGTTTGAGAAATTGTATTGGCTTTGGTGGTCATAACAGTTCTTATTTATTTACGGCCAAAACGTGATTCTAAGTCCCGAGAGAAAAGTATACTAGTCAGCTGTGTGAGTGAGAGTGTTTACAAAGGGTTTGAGTCCCTGAAGGTGGAGAACAAAGAAAAAAAAAAAAGTGAAGAAAGGCCTGAATTATGAAATTTCAAAGTTAGTAACGCGTGCGTGTTCATTTTTTGTTTTAATTGCAAGTTATGTTTTTTGAGGTTAAAAGAAGTATGAGTAACTAATGGTGTCTATTATTCAACCTATATACAAATTACAAAAATCAATTTTAATTATTTTTCAAAACTTTAATTATTTTTCAAA
Organism: Osmerus eperlanus; assembly: GCF_963692335.1. Taxonomy (NCBI): domain Eukaryota; kingdom Metazoa; phylum Chordata; class Actinopteri; order Osmeriformes; family Osmeridae; genus Osmerus; species Osmerus eperlanus. Next base: position 12,249,058 of record NC_085035.1, read on the forward strand.
ACTTTAATTATTTTTCGGTTTGAATATTTATAATTTATGATTGTGCAGTTATTTTCATTGAAAGTTGTGAAGTCGGAATTTAATTGTTTTTAGAAAAGAAAAGGGGTAATTGTGTCTTTATTTTCCGTCGTTGGTTATCGTTTATGGATTGTAATTCTGAAAATGAATGGTCTGGAGACAGAATTGACCTGTCCAAACATCGATTACATGAAGCAAAAGTATGGTAACGATAGTTTATTGCAAATGCAAATATGGATTGATAAATGTGGATTTTCGAGTGTGGAGTCGTTTTGTTTTAAGGACCTTATTGTATTGCGAAATAGGTTCGTGGAGAGAAATAGATACACGTTTTTTTTTTTAGGTGGAGAAAATGGATTTTAGCCTGATTGGAGAGGAGATAGGTCAGATATCTTCTGACATCTGCCATCTTTATAAATTTGCTTTGGATTCCCGCAAAGATTGAAGCTTGTGCCTTGACTTGCAATTGCCATTGTGTTTCGAAGAAGGAAAGGTTATAGTCCTCTCTGGAACAAAGGGTTTGAGTCCCTGTTGTGTTTGGAATAAGCGTGTTGTGGGCTATGGTCAAAGCTGATGCAGAGCGTGTTGACATGCTGTTGAAAAAACATGTAGGCCAACACGAATTGCTAGGTAAGGTCAATCCAAAATGCGTGCTTTAATTGTGGGAATTTGAGCAAAATGTACGTGAATGTCCGGAGATGTGTCATCACTGTTGAAAGTTTTTTTGGAAATTGTGAGCGAACTCTCAAATCAGAGGGGTTCGTGACCGGAAGTTGAGTTTCGAAATGGTGGCGTACAATGTTTATCGGTTGACACTGTTGGTAGAGGAGAGACGATTGTTTTACAACTCTGTGTTAACCGTTATATGTTTGATGTTAGACTTTACATCGGTCTGATTACCGCCAGAAGGCATTTGTTTTTGAAGACGGAGACATTCTGTTTTGAAAATGCTAATGTTAATTCTTTGACTGAATTCTCCACTTGAAAAGAGGCGCATGCGCTTGAGCCTAGCGGAAGTTGATTCTTTCAGTGAAGCTCATTCTGCGTGCAGTGCCCACACGTGAGTGCAAAAAAAAAAAAAAAAAAACACTCATTTTATTAAGAATTTGACGTTGAATTGTGAAGTATATTGGTTGGGAAAACAGATGTGTGTTTCTGTTTCTTTGTCGAACTTAAGAAAATATTGTGAGTTGCCATACTCTTGATTTGGAAATTATGTACAGACCGATTTTCTATATTATGAGCTTGATTCGTTATTGAATAACGCGCTGGAAATTTAGTGTTTGGGTAGGATAATTGGTAAAAGGCCAGTTTTGGCAATAAAAGCGGTATTCATTTGAAGAATTACAATCCCGGGGTTATTGAAACTTTTATAGAAAGTTGTGTGTTCAAACGGAAATGTTATGTTTTTTAAGGAATATTTTTGTTTATGTCTGGAAATGTTCGATGGTTTTTAATTAATTTTGTGGAAGTTCACAGATGTTACTGTTGTTTAAAGAAATATGTAAAGGGTTATGAAGAAGTGATTAGAAAGATTGAGCCAGTCCGAGGGACTTAAGTGTATACAAGGGGAACTAGTTAGAGAGACTAAATTGCGATTGTTGTCAAGGGCAAAGGTACTACATATGTGTGTTTATTGCTGCTGAGATGATTTGTTGAAATGTGTTGGGTTTGGTGGTTCATATTTACCTATTTAAATGGACTTGAAGTTGAAGCTTTGTCCAACCAGAATGCTAATACATGGGTAAACTGTCATTCTCTGGCGAGTGATATTAGGTGCATTTGTAGATTTCGGAGCCAAATTTTTATGTTGAAAATAAAATAGTACTAATGGTTGATAGAATTGTAAAGGTTGTAATTGTAAAGAAAATCTAGGCTGTGACTGTTGGTTAATGGCTAATGGTGAAAACGTGGAGGAAGTGCATTTTGTTCTGTCCTGAGACAAAGGAGAGTCCAGGAAGTTGAATTTGCAACTATGGCAACGACATTGGCCAACAAACTAACACACCGACAGGCGGGTACAGGCTAGTAAAGGAATTGCAGCTTTATATTTGAGATCCAGGATGAGTAACCGCATGACGCATGCGCAGATGGAAATTGAGAAATTGACTAAGACGAAAATTTAGAGAAATAGATCAATTTGAAGCGAATTTACATATTAATTTGGTTACTTTTGAAATATGTTACGTGATGAGTATTTTGAGACATTTGCTAACAAGGTTTTTGTTTGTTTGAGGACATTTTAAATGAGTTTCAGAAATTCCGAGGAAAGGTGGGGGCTACAAAAAAAGTCCCGTTACGATGAGTTTTACAAAGGTGATCCCAGAGGGTGTAATTCTGCATAATTATGTGAGTATTAATGGTGAAAGATGTGTCCGTTTAGATGAATTCGAAGTTTGGTGGTTTACGAATGTATGATTTAACATTTGTTCTAAATCCTAGCCAAACAGGGAGGTAGGAGCCTTTCAGACCAGAACTTGTATTTACGAGCGGAACATCTGTGGTGTGTGATGGTCTCCATAAAAATGCAGAAATTAGACCCTGGTTCATAAATTAGTTCTAATTGGATTGGAAAAGTTATACTTTAGCAAAATTAAGTGAATAGCTGGTAAACGCCAACCATCTGTGTTGTTTAAAAGAAATGAAAAAAGGTTGAGAGTTTTTGCTTTGTTCCAGAGCGCGCTGTTTGATGCGAGTTTGAAATGCGCGATTGTTTATTTGAGTTGATAAACTAACAAAGAGTAATTGAGATAGCTGGTAAATATAGGAATATTCAAAGGTGTATACATTACATGCTTTGATAAAACTTTTGAGGTGTTAAAGAATAAGGTTTTGTTTTACGGGTTTATGTTAAATTGTGAATTTTAAGGTTTAAAAGAAAAAAGGAGAGTTTATATTTTCTTTTGTCTTAAGGGCATGGTACAATGTTTTGGGATAAACAGTTAGGCTGTGATGAGGTTGTTTTATTATGGTATTGGTTCATGAAGAGGGTTATGATAATTTGGTTTTGAAATAATTTGGGAAGACTCATTAAGTCTGATAAATTGTGGTGTGATGGTTGGAACGAAGTAGCTTGTTCTGGACTGCAGCCAAAGCAAGTTATGAAGTTCTACCTATCTAACCTATATAGAAATATAGATGGGGTATAAGTTTGGCTAATGGTTACATTAACCTTTTCATGTTCCTGTTAAATTTGCCTGAAAACGCCTAAACAGCATACCCAAAGTAAATTGGAAGCTGTTCTTGAACCATTTGGAGTACATGCATGTAAATGATCTCTTTTGAAAGCTGACACTCTGAAGTTATGTCCCCTGTTGTCAGGACCCCTGTCAGTCCTTCTAGTGTTGAGTAATAGAAGCTTGAACACAAGGAAAGTGAAAATTTCTATTTCCGCCTAGATTTTGTTTTGAAAACAGAGGCCTGAAGAGGCCTAGAGGTGGTAGGTATTATCTGGAAGACTAAATTGGACCACAGGTTGAAGCCTTACCCAATTCAAATCAAAAGTCAAACATAATACCACAATATATTCATATTTGACACATGTTTTTATAAGAGTACATCCAGGAATTTTCTAAAAGGGTCTTTTGGAGACTCCAAAATGACCCTTTGTAACCAAGGTCAAGGTCAAATAAAAAGGTATTATTTTTCATAATTGTTATCTCTGGCCCATCTCTGGTACTTAGAAATATCATATATAATAGCTAAATCCCTAATTAGTAATACTGAAACACAAAAACTGAAGCATGAACACATTGGAGTGCTTTATCTGATTCCAAGGATTGGCGCACAAAGAACACTGATTCTGTCAACCATATTGCGCAATCGACTGTTATTTTGAAGGCTCCACAGACGCATACAAATGAGGTATTGGCATTTTCAGCTAGCTGTCAGCTACAAGGCTAACGAGCTAATTTCAGAGCCAGTCGAAGCCAGTTCGAGAAATTTGTTTAGAACGAGTGTGGGGGGGGGGGGCGGGGGGGGGCAGGACGCACAGACCTAGTTGGCTTTAGAGGGCTGTCAACGGGGCATGGAAGCTCCTATTGGGTCGAACAAGGTGTCAATCAAAAGGGGAGGGTTCAACGGACATTTTGAGACCTTCATTTTGTAAATACTCCGTTGATAAATCGGAGAAAATAACACTTTTATGTGAACAAGTTGTTTCTTCCTTCGGCTAACTTGCATAATGAAACAAAGGATAATGGCTATTCATGAACGTAAAACATTGTATTTGGACGAATTACTTTACATGGTTAGATACTTTGAACCCTTGGGACTTACGCAGATCAAGTTTTGATGGCATGATTTGCACACCTGGACCTATTTGAACAACTTAGGGTGAGTACAACTTTTTTCTTTGGCATTGTTGAAGGAATGTTCACCGGAAAAAGACGTTGACTTTGCTTGCTATTGCGACTTGATCTTGAATTGGTTTATTTCAATGGAAGCACAAGAATCGTAGCTTTCCAACGATGTATAACATGTGTAGCGTCTAAAAAATATATTTTTTAGAATTTAGTGCGTCGTAACTGAGGAAGGGGGAGGCAGCATTTTTGTCTCGCGGGCGAAACAGGAGCGTAAACAGGTTAAGAACATTTTATGGTCTATGTTTTATTTTGGAATCATACAGATTAAATTCTGGTTTAGGGTAGTGATGCTAGTTTTCTACATGTCTTGGAAAAAGAGAGAGTTGATTTGGTGAATTTAAATACAGGGAAAAATTAAAAGGGAATCTGAAATTTAAAGGTATTCATTTGAACTGTTTTCTAAAATAGTTTTATTTTATACAAATTGGTTCAAAAGTAGTTTGCTTCAGTGTAAGCTTGTTAATTCATAAAAGGGAAAAGAGTTAAAATATGTACTGATAGTTAAATACATCATTGGTGTTACATATGATTTTGGGAAAGGTATGGAAACAGGAAGTTTCTTATTTTTCACTTATAGAACAACTTGCTGTATGCAAATGTGGAATTCACTCTAAAAATTATGATTATTCCACAGGGAAAATGCTAGTGCTGATACTAGCTGGAGCAGTTTCTAGATTGCCTGAATGCATTGATGAACTAACTAGAATATGTTTTTGATGTTGATATGTTTACAGGAAGTGATGAGATGATGTTGCTATGTCCGGATGAGCCTAACTTGACAAATTTGGGCTTACAGGACTCTTTTGAGGAAAATTGTTGTGTGACCTTGATACAACATTTGTTACAGATTCTTTAAGGGAAGCGCAGGCTTCTTAGAGAGGAAGAGATGACGTTTCGGAATTTATGACTGACTGATGACTGACTGATCTAAACAGAGAGTGACTATGGGGGTTTTATGGTTTTATGAATTTAGTTTCAGTAGTTTGGATTTGTGATAGGATTGTGAGGGTTTGATATGATATTGCTGAGTTGAAAATATCGGACTGTATTTAACCCAGAGTGAGAATTTTGTTTTGTTTGAGTATATTTGATAAGAATTACAGAATACAGCGGACAGATGGAGAAAGGAATGGTGGAATGGAGATTCGAACTTGGACTAATCCACAAGAAAATGCGTTTTGGAAAAAGGAAGGATATGAGAATAAAAAATGGAGGTTGTATGGTCTGCATAAAACATTTATCTTGAGATTTTGCTAAGTTAACACATGGAAAGATCATGCCCCTACAGTTTGTGTGATATCAAGAAGAATGCGTTATTTTAGCATACAAGAGGATTTGTAATGGATGCATAGACATTTTGTCAGTTATTCATATGTGGGATAAGTATTATGAGAAAAGGAATTTAAACACGATAAGCTTCACAGTTAAGGTTAGAGAAACTATTTGGGTATTGATAGATGGATTTTGTAGAGTTCAATTTTTGGAGAAGTGATACTGTTTAATGATTGTTGATGGGAAGAAGTTTTAGACTTCTCAGGGGCTCAGTGATCAAGCTTTTGTTAATTTAGATTATTTTCGATGGGATTTTTCTTTGAGGTTATGTAATAATATTGGGTCACACTTGTTTAAGGAAGTTATTTTGGTGTTGATAGGATTCAACATTGTGTTAATCACTTCAGTTGAATGAGAGAACAGAACTTTGAAGACGAAGTCAGACGACAAGAAGTCAGTTACCTTTAACTGACCTCTGTGAGAATGTGCTTGTTTATCACTGTGCAACCTTTTTGGAGTCTATTTTGTGTGAGATTCACAGGCAGGTGAAGGAGACTATTCCTATGACTGGACCGCTGCATGATTTGATACCAGATGACTGGATCGTGGTGAAGGACCTGAAACGCCTGGAGGAATCCAAGGTGGACGGGGCCATACCAGATTCTCCTGACGACCAATTCGGCGGTTAAGATCGAGGGGAGAGCAACGTGGATACACGCTAACCATTGCGTGCACCTTGTCTGGAGACGGAAGCATTGGATACGCGTTCTGCGTAGTACCAAGGAAATTTCCGAGCTGTACGCGAAGTGCAGTGTCGTTGAAAGTTGCCCTGAGCAATTTGATCGTCGTTTGCAATCGATTCGACTAGACTACACCGCCTGACAGAAGTTTGCCTACATCCAACTGAAGATGGCATCCGTTCCGACAACCTGGACTTTGTGGTGTACGGGGTACAATGGGTTTTGTCTTGAGACTAGCATTTCTTATGTTAATGTTTGAATTATTTTTCTTAATTAACTGTTTGGGTTTATGGAATTGTAAAAAAAAAAAAAAAAAAATATTTTGGAATTGTCATGGAAATTTTTGAATACAGTTATAATGTGTGTGTTTCATATATGAGGAATGTGTTTTAACGGAAGTCTAAAGTTGATTAAGAGTCAACTACATTTGGTAGAGATGCCATTTGCAGTTTTATAACTAGGAGACGGGAAGTCTGGGTGACCTGAGAGAGTTCTTGTCACCTGGGGAGGAAGAGACAGTTGGTCTGGAGACAAATGTGGATTCAACTGTATTGTTATTGTGATCTGCTGCTCTGACCCTTCCTGTAGACTTGTTTGAAGTGGCCCACACAAAGGACAGTTGACCATTTGACTGGTGAACCCCTGTGGTTTTACTATCTACTGGTTTGGGGAGAGAGGCCACAATAAAGAACCGTGGGAACTTGATATGAAGTCACTGTCACTGAGCAGTGCTGACCAATCACAGAGTTCAGAATAACCATTTGATCTAAAGTTTATATAAGGCAGGGTTTTGGGGTTGTTCTGTATCACTCTGGCGAACGACCTGTGGCTAGCACCTCCTTCGTTATGACTGATCACAAAGTACTTTGTTAAATCATGATCTGTATAAACAAAATAAATTTATTGTAACCGCCATCTCTTGACTATTCAAATCTACACAGTGCCACTAGAATTTTTCCATATCAGAGCCAATGTCTGAAGAGCCATGGGACAGCTGTGTGTCTGTCTTGTGATTGTGGGACGGACCAATGACTCTTGAGAACAATGTATTATAAAATGGTGTGTTGTCTATAATTTTGTGGGTTTCAGTGTGCATCAGCTGGGAAGTGCTGATGTTACCGGATCTCCGGTTCTGTCTAGGAAAATAGATGGAGCTATCTAGCGTACGGTCATTGTGTCACTGTGTTAAACTCTTAAGAATTGATATAATGCTAGATATTTAATTTGTCAAAGGAACAATATCTCTCCAACAAAAATGCTGATGGTTGTATCTCATTCCTGACATGCAGTTTCAATGTAACTAATAAGCAACCACATTATCTAAATCAAACATGCAATTGTGATTGAATGTGTAACTATTACTTGTCCCTTGAACATGATTACAGACCTCAGTGTCTCCAGTTTGCAGAGTGGATCCTCCAGTACAGCAGAGAGCAGCTTCATGCCTGAATCCCTCAGGTCACTGTTGCTTAGATCCAGATCTCTCAGAAGGGAGGGGTTTGACTTCAGAGCTGAACCCAGAAAAGCACAGCCTTCTTCTGTGATCTGACAGTCTGACAGCCTGTAGAAGGATCATGACAAGAAAGATTACAAACACTTTTTCTGCCCAAACAACATGGCCCCTCCCTACCTCTCCGACTTCCTCCTCCACCACAACCACACTCAACCCCGGGACCAAGCTCCGGACCTGACAGGGCCTTTTCAGTTGCCACACCTTCCCAAACCAAATTCCAGCAGCCCTGCCATTATTCATAGAGGACTTCACAACCCACCTTTTCAAACTTGTGTTCACCTGTTAACCTCCCTGCCGTCTCTCCCTTTCCCCTTCATTTCACGATTACTTTTGTTTTTAACTACCTACTTGTCGTTATTTATACTTGTATGTATCAGTTTATTTAACTCTGTATGCTGTGGAGGAAATTTGTGGCTTATGTGTGTAAAATGAATGTGTCTTAAATAAGGTTTTAATATGAGCTTCTATGTTCATTGGTAAGAGAAAGGAAGTCGAGATAATTAAGTTGAGTTCAATGGAATGCGAGGTGCTGACGGCTCTGTGGGACGGTTTACCCTGGAGGATGAAGCATCTTATATGGCCTTCTGTCCTCTATAGTCATACAGTAAGGTTTACCCTGGAGGATGAAGCATTTTATATGGCCTTCTGTCCTCTATAGTCATACAGTAAGGTTTACCCTGGAGGATGAAGCATCTTATATGGCCTTCTGTCCTCTATAGTCATACAGTAAGGTTTACCCTGGAGGATGAAGCATCTTATATGGCTTTCTGTCCTCTATAGTCATACAGTAAGGTTTACCCTGGAGGATGAAGCATCTTATATGGCCTTCTGTCCTCTATAGTCATACAGTAAGGTTTACCCTGGAGGATGAAGCATCTTATATGGCCTTCTGTCCTCTATAGTCATACAGTAAGGTTTACCCTGGAGGATGAAGCATCTTATATGGCCTTCTGTCCTCTATAGTCATACAGTAAGGTTTACCCTAGAGGATGAAGCATCTTATATGGCCTTCTGTCCTCTATAGTCATACATTAAGGTTTACCCTGGAGGATGAAGCATCTTATATGGCCTTCTGTCCTCTATAGTCATACAGTAAGGTTTACCCTGGAGGATGAATCATCTTATATGGCCTTCTGTCCTCTGTAGTCATACAGTAAGGTTTACCCTGGAGGATGAAGCATCTTATATGGCCTTCTGTCCTCTATAGTCATACAGTAAGGTTTACCCTGGAGGATGAAGCATCTTATATGGCCTTCTGTCCTCTATAGTCATACAGTAAGGTTTACCCTGGAGGATGAAGCATCGTATATGGCCTTCTGTCCTCTATAGTCATACAGTAAGGTTTACCCTGGAGGATGAAGCATCTTATATGGCCTTCTGTCCTCTATAGTCATACAGTAAGGTTTACCCTGGAGGATGAAGCATCTTATATGGCCTTCTGTCCTCTATAGTCATACAGTAAGGTTTACCCTGGAGGATGAAGCATCTTATATGGCCTTCTGTCCTCTATAGTCATACATTAAGGTTTACCCTGGAGGATGAAGCATCTTATATGGCCTTCTGTCCTCTATAGTCATACAGTAAGGTTTACCCTGGAGGATGAATCATCTTATATGGCCTTCTGTCCTCTATAGTCATACAGTAAGGTTTACCCTGGAGGATGAAGCATCTATATGGCCTTCTGTCCTCTATAGTCATACAGTAAGGTTTACCCTGGAGGATTAAGCATCTTATATGGCCTTCTGTCCTCTATAGTCATACAGTAAGGTTTACCCTGGAGGATGAAGCATCTTATATGGCCTTCTGTCCTCTATAGTCATACATTAAGGTTTACCCTGGAGGATGAAGCATCTTATATGGCCTTCTGTCCTCTATAGTCATACAGTAAGGTTTACCCTGGAGGATGAATCATCTTATATGGCCTTCTGTCCTCTATAGTCATACAGTAAGGTTTACCCTGGAGGATGAAGCATCTTATATGGCCTTCTGTCCTCTATAGTCATACAGTAAGGTTTACCCTGGAGGATTAAGCATCTTATATGGCCTTCTGTCCTCTATAGTCATACAGTAAGGGGCTATTGAAGCAGCTAATCTGACCTTTTGAATAGAGATTGTGTCCTGTGTCCTGTTTGTGTTTCATTAATCCTTGTTTGTGTTTCATTAATCCTTGTTTGAGGTTATCTTTACTATCTCCTCATTCTCTAAATGAGGAGAGAGAGATGTGACATCAAAGAACTTTGGGACACCTGGCATGAGTTATATTGTTTCAAACTGTTACTAAATGGAGTCAGCCAATCACTGAGACAGCTACATTGATTGATTGAGCAAACCGAATGACCATATGTTATAAGTTTATATAGGGCAGTGTGTGTGTGATGTTCTGGACCAGTCTTCCAAACGACCTGTAGCTTATACGTGTCCTTCGTTATGACGGGTCCAGAGGACTCTGTAAACTTATATTTTGTGCAAACTAAATAAATTGTATTGAACCGCCATCTTGACTATTCAAACCACACAGCACCGTCAGAATGTTCCACCACAATGCTCACTCTGTGAAGCATATTTTAGTGTTCACTATACAAGTCTTCTGTGTATGTATATATATACATATATATTTTATTAATACTCAATGAAAAACATTTGTTAAAGAAAATGCTTTGGAGTGCTTTGATATATAGTGCTGCACGTTTCATAAATACAACCCTCATCATGGAAGACTAGTGATTGTATCTCTTTCCTGCATAAAGTTTACACCTTTTAACTTAATAAACAACCATATTTGCTGAATAACGAGTGCATATACGATGTGGTGTGTGATTGAAACTATTAGATGATGATTACAGACCTCAGACTCTCCAGTTTGCAGAGTGGATTTTCCTGTAGAGAAAAGAGCACCTTCATGTCTAAAATCTGTAGGTCACATTTACTCAGGTGCAGTTCTCTCAGGACGGGATTTGACTTCAGTGCTGAGGCCAGAGAAGCACAGCCTTCTTCTTTGATGTGACAGCCTGACAGCCTGTAGAAGGATATCATGATAAGTACTACAAACACTACTACCTTTTAGAGGTAGAAATCAAGAATGTCAGAAAATCCCTTATTATTTTCCTCTCAAACACTAGGGGAGTCAGTTGGCTGAGCGGTTAGGGAATCAGGCTCGTAATCTGAAGGTTGCCAGTTCGATTCCCGGCCGTGCCAAATGACGTTGTGTCCTTGGGCAAGGCACATCACCCTACTTGCCTCGGGGGGAATGTCCCTGTACTTACTGTAAGTCGCTCTGGATAAGAGCGTCTGCTAAATGACTAAATGTAACATGTAACAAACACTACTACCTTTTAGAGGTAGAAATCAAGAATGTCAGAAAATCCCTTATTATTTTCCTCTCAAACACCATACAAATACATTGTTCTATTATATCTTTACTATCGTCTCTTGTAGAACATAAAACAGACCTCAGTGTCTCCAGTTTGCAGAGTGGATTCCCCAGTCCAGCAGAGAGCAGCTTCATGCCTGAATCCGTCATGTCACTGTTGCTTAGATTCAGATCTCTCAGAAGGGAGGGGTTTGACTTCAGAGCTGAACCCAGAGAAGCACAGCCTTCTTCTGTGATCTGACAGTCTGACAGCCTGTAGAAGGATCATGACAAGAAAGATTACAAACACTTTTTCTGCCCAAACAACATGGCCCCTCCCTACCTCTCCGACTTCCTCCTCCACCACAACCACACTCAACCCCGGGACCAAGCTCCGGACCTGACAGGGCCTTTTCAGTTGCCACACCTTACATTTACATTTACATTTATTCATTTAGCAGACGCTTTTATCCAAAGCGACTTCCAAGAGAGAGCTTTACAAAGTGCATAGGTCACTGATCATAACAACGAGATAGCCACAAAACATTGCGAGTAGCCAAAACATGAAGCACACATTGTGAACAACCAAAATAAGTGCCAAAGGGAAGAACCATAAGAGCGTGTAGTTAAACAAGTTACAATTAAACAACATGAGCTGCTATAAGTGCAAGTGTACCTGTGGAAAAAAAGCAAGCAACAATAATAAAACAATATATCACAGCGAGTACAAAAATTTAAGTCAGTTACTACTAACCACAAGAGCAACAAGTCTCTAAGCAAGAGTCATTGTGATCCTTGAGGAAACTAACATCGGGTCAAGCGAACCATTCCTAAGTACCGTTGTACTCCCGGAACAAGTGCGTCTTGAGCCTTTTCTTGAAGGTGGAGAGACAGTCAGTGTCTCTGATGGAAGTGGGGAGTTGATTCCACCACTGGGGGGCCAGACAGGAGAAGAGTTTGTGTTGGGACCGGGCGGTCTTGAGCGGTGGGACCACCAGGCGGTTGTCTGAAGAAGACCGTAGGTGACGGGTCCACCTTCCCAAACCAAATTCCAGCAGCCCTGCCATTATTCATAGAGGACTTCACAACCCACCTTTTCAAACTTGTGTTCACCTGTTAACCTCCCTGCCGTCTCTCCCTTTCCCCTTCATTTCACGATTACTTTTGTTTTTAACTACCTACTTGTCATTATTTATACTTGTACATATTAAATTATTTAACCTTGTATGCTCACTCTGGGAAGCATATTTTAGTGTTCACTATACAGGTCTTCTGTATATGTATTATTTTTTTTTTAATAATACTCAATGAAAAACATTTGTTAAAGAAAATGCTTTGGAGTGCTTTGATATATAGTGCTGCACGTTTCATAAATACAACCCTCATCATGGAAGACTAGTGATTGTATCTCTTTCCTGCATAAAGTTTACACCTTTTAACTTAATAAACAACCATATTTGCTGAATAACGAGTGCATATACGATGTGGTGTGTGATTGAAACTATTAAATGATGATTACAGACCTCAGACTCTCCAGTTTGCAGAGTGGATTTTCCTGTAGAGAAGAGAACACCTTCATGTCTAAAATCTGTAGGTCACATTTACTCAAGTGCAGTTCTCTCAGGACGGGATTTGACTTCAGTGCTGAGGCCAGAGAAGCACAGCCTTCTTCTTTGATGTGACAGCCTGACAGCCTGTAGAAGGATATCATGATAAGTACTACAAACACTACTACCTTTTAGAGGTAGAAATAATGTCAGAAAATCCCTTAATACGTTCCTCTCTTGACACCATACAAATACATTGTTCTATTATATCTTTACTAATGTCTCATGTAGAACATAAAACAGACCTCAGTGTCTCCAGTTTGCAGAGTGGATTCCCCAGTCCAACAGAGAGCTGCTTAATGCCGGCATCTTTCAGATCATTGTTACTTAGCTCCAGTTGTCTCAGGAAGGAGGTTGAATTCAGAGCTGAGCTCAGAGAAGCACAGCCTTCCTCTGTGATGTGACAGCCTGACAGCCTGTAGAAGGTAATCATGATATGGATTACAAACACTGCTGTCTTCTAGAGGTAGAAATAAAGAATATCAGTCTAATCATTTCCCATGGGTGTTGTGGTGAGTTACTGAAACCACCTGAAACCAACAGGGGGACAAGGTGTTCTCATAAAGAGCTTCTCTCCTCTGGAACAGACTTAATGTTTCAATCACACAGACTTCCTGCCTGGCCTGACTCTGAGCCTGCCTGCTGCCCTGTACCTGAATGACTCTTGACTGCCCTGACTATTCTTTGGCCGGATCCCTTGTACCTTTAATAGACCACAAACTTACGATCAGTGTGTGGTGTGTGATTGAACAGGAATACAGACCTCAGTGTCTCCAGCTTGCAGAGTGGATTCCTCAGTCCAGCAGAGAGCAGCTTCATGCCTGAATCCCCCAGGTTGTTGTTACTCAAGTCCAGCTCTGTCAGATCTGAGGAGGGGAGAGCTGAGGCCAGCGCTTCACAGCACCGTGCTGAGAGGTTACAGTCATTCAGCCTAATAACATAAGGAGAATGTAAGACATCATCAGAGTCATAGTTTGTGTGATAGAATCATACAACAATCAAATGTACATCACAATATGTGCTAAGTCGTATTGTTATTTAAACTAGAGAGGGTACAATTTCTGGGGAAATTGTAGGGTGTGCTTGCTTGCGTCGGTTGCACAGGGGTCTGTTTTTTAATGACATTTTTACAACTGATATTTCTGTATATTTTATATAAAAATGCATACTTATTATTTATAAATATTACATAGATTTAAAAGCATTTTTTTTTGCTGCTCATTTACAACTGAAAATACGAGTGAAGTGTAGAATGAAATAGATGTCTTCTCATTTCCCCTGCAAGAGGCAGCCTCATTGTTGAATCAAAACGAATACATTTGGCAGACCGGTGTAGAAATTGACCTAATCTCTATGACTTAAACGTCATTTTAAGTTTTTCCCTTCTCATGATATTTTCAGGCATTTAGCCTACTCATTGCATTCATTCATTAATAAAGAACCCCCTTTGAAGATTATTCTACGACGTTACCCGGCAGTAGAAGATGGAATCGCGATTCAAACATTACCATCTGCTAACTGAAAATATGCCCCCCAAAACGTAAATAAGCTTGACATTTATTTAGTGGAAAATCGCTCATTCATAAAAAGCTCACTGGTAGCAATCATTGTCAGTAACAACGCAAAATGCGATATAGCCCTGTGTGGAGAAGCTGCCCCGGTAAATTGTACTACTACGGTACAGTACTAGACTACTGCTGTGTTCGTCTTGGTAGCGATTGCGTTGGTTGAATTGGATTTAACGTTCCGTTGTACGGTTTAGGCTGAAATTAATTATTTTCATGAACAGATTGACAACGTTTAGGCTGTGGCAATGAAGTTCAGGTTAGTAGTTAGATAGACTTTTGATTTAAGTAAGGGGAGTGCCGAACATGTTCTGTCGCCGTTTGACTTCCTAAACAGTTGTGTACTGTAGATGGTTTTGTAGTGTGTCTCGCGTAAGCTACAGCGTTGCAGTGAGCTACACTGGTTTGAAACCACGGATAATGGTAATTTCACCAACAAATCGTTTACTATTGTCAGAAGAAATCCTACAACAAAAATGTATATGTGAGGAATGTTTATTTTAACGATTGAAAACAGATACATCATAGACCACTGTAGTATGTGTTGACCGGGCAACACAGGCTAATGTCATGATGCTAATACTTCAGTGAAATTAATAATATCAGCTAATATTGTACATTACATTTCACAATTGTGTTTCACATCACAAAGTAAAATGAGTAAATAGTTATCACCCTGGCCTCTTTGCTTGTGGCGTTTCTGCAGCTGCCTTGCAGTAAACCTATAGTTAGCCTAGCTATCCCCCAAGTTAACAGATGTGAAACGAATGTTCTGCTACAGGTAGTCACGCGTGTTTTCGTGACGTTAGTAACGTAGTGACGTTAGTAACGTCAGTGACTGTGGCTAGCAAATTAGCCACCGTTAGCTTCACTTTTCGCCACACAAACTTAACTTGAGCCTAAACCATGCAACGGAACGTAAATCCCAATAGAAGCAACTCAATCGCTACCAAGACGAAACTTTTGACACCTACGTTGTCTATGTAGGCCAAATATTGACTGAGTTTTAGGGGGGCAAAAAGAATAATAATAATAATAATAATAATATATATGTGAGAGAACAAAGGTTGTGCCCTTGCCGAAGGCAAAGCACACCCAATTATTCAAATGGCTTATACATACAGAGCAGTTTTGGAGTCTTTGACCACTGGCAGCAGCCTCAGAAGACCTTCCTCTGATCTGGAGTATATCTTCAGGTCAAACACGTCCATCTTCTCTTCTGAAGTCAGCAACAGAAAGACTAGAGCTGACCACTGTGTAGATGAGAGCTTCTTCTCACTGGAGAGACTTCCTGAGCTCAGGTAGTGTTGGATCTCCTCCACCAGAGAATGGTCATTCAGTTCATTCAGGCAGTGGAACAGATTCATGCATCTCTCTGCAGAGGGATCCTCTCTGATCTTCTCCTTGATGTACTTGACTGTTTCCTCATGGCTCTCCGTCTTGTTACTTTTCTGACTCAGTAGGCCTCGTAAGTGAGTCTGGTTGGACTCCATTGAGAGGCCCAGGAGGAAGCGGAGGAAAAGGTCCAGCTGTCCATTCTTACTCTGCAAGGCCTTGTCCACAGCACTCTTGTAGAATCGGACTTCTGGTTTCTCTTTGAAAAGAGCCAAAAGTTTGTTGGAACTGGAAGCTGATGGAGTCTCAGACATCAGATTCTGCTTGTTGTTGATGAATGAGAGAAACACAAACACAGCACCCAGAAACTCCTGAAAGCTCAGATGGACAAAGCAGAACACCTTCTCCTGGAAGACTTTACCATCCTGTCTGAAGATCTGTGTGAACACTCCTGAGTGCACTGAGGCATCACGGACATCAATGCCACACTCTGTCAGGTCTTTCTCATAGAAGATCAGGTTGCCTTTGTCCAACTGGTGGAAGGCCAGTTTTCCCAGTGACAGAATGCTCTTAATGCTCTCTTCATCCCAGTGTGGATCTGTCTCAGTTTTCCCAGCATACTTCACTTTCCTCTGTTTGTTCTGTAACACCAGGAAGGTTGTGTACATCTCAGTCAGGGTCTTAGGCATCTTCTCTTTCTTCTCTGTTCTCAGCATGTGTTCAAGGACTGTAACAGTAATCCAAGAGAAGACTGGTATGTGGCACATAATGTAGAGGATCCTTGATGTCTTGATGTGTGAGATGATTCTCCTGGCCAGGATCTCATCACTGCATCTCTTCATGATGTACTCATCCTTCTGTGGGTCATTGAACCCTCGTACCTCTGTCACCAGGTCAACACACTCAGAAGGGATCTGATTGGCTGCTGCAGGTCGAGTGGTGATCCAGATGAGAGCAGAGGGAAGCAGCTTTCCTCTGATCAGGTTGGTCAGCAGCACATCCACTGAGGTGGACTCTGTGACATCACACCAGCTCTTGTTCTTTTTGAAGGCTAAGGGCAGTCGACACTCATCCAGACCGTCAAAGACAAACAGAACGTTGTACTTGTCGTAGTTGGAGATTCCTGATTCTCTGGTTTCTGAGAAGAAGTGATGGACAAGTTCCATCAGACTGAACTCTTCTCCATCCAACACATTTAGCTCTCGAAATGGCAGAGGAAAGATGAATTGGATTTCCTGATTGGCTAGTCCCTCAGCCCAGTCCGTGATGAACTTCTGCACAGAGACAGTTTTTCCGATGCCAGCAACTCCTTTTGTCAGAACAATTCTGATATGTGTATCTCGTCCAGCTGAGGGTTTAAAGATGTTGTTGCATGTGATGGCTGTTTCTGTTCTTGCTGATTTCCTGGATGCTGTCTCAATCTGTCTCGCCTCATGTTCATTATTGATCTCTCCACTCTCACCCTCTGTGATGTAGAGATCTGTGTAGATCTTATTGAGAAGAGTTGGATTTCCTTGTTTGGCTATGCCCTCGAACACAGTTTCAAACTTCTTCTTTAGTTCAGATTTGAGTTTCTGTTGACAAATCTCAGCACGCTCATCTAAACAAAAAACAACACATGTTAAGTGTGTGTTTTTGTTAAACGTAGTTTTGATTATTCACAGATTATGAACTGAGAATGTTTCCTCTACATTCAATTCAAAACATATTTTTTTAAATCTATGATCATTTATCAGGTACACAATAATGAAACAGCTTAGTATACTCACACATAGTACAAAGTCATAGGAAGATCTACACAACATTGGGCTACTCTGAGTCTCATAACTTTCTTTGTATATCTAACCTTCATCATGTATTATTAATCGGTCAACTAAGACTAAATATGGAGTCTCTTACTTTTCTCCAGAGTGTCAGCCAGCTCATTGTGGTTCATGTTCCTCAGGACGTGCAGTGTGATCTTCAGAGCTCCCTTTCTGGCACTGCTCTCCTGCTTCTGATATTCAGGGTCCACCACTTCCTGGTCCTCCTTCTGACTCTTTAAGCCTTCTGGGAAATCTGAACTCAGAATCCTCTTCATCCTCTTCAGCTCTTTCTTCACAAACCTGATGACCGTCTCCTCAAGCACCTGAAACAGAGAGGGAAGATATCAGACGAACCAGGAACTCTATACACAGTAGAACAATATGATTAAAATGAATATGTTCATCTAAAGTTTGTACTTTAGATTAACACAATACTCACTGTGAATATGGAGGACAAGTCCTCATGGTGACTCTGGTCTGACTCAGACTTCTCCTGTTGATCTCTGAGGACAAGAGATGACATTACTTAACCACATGAACCACATGTACAAGGGCTGATCATCTACTAAAGAGTGTATCATACATAAGCATGAGTGGTAAACTGAACTGTATCCACTCATGCATACACACAGACACACTGTATAAGAGTGATACCATCACTACCAAGTAAACCATCTTCTATACCACTACAAGGCACTATTCCTTTAATACATTCATCAAAGATAGGAGCACTGTCACCCCCAGGTAAACAAGTGTGTTGTGTTTCAACCAGACACTGAAGAATGACATCAGGGTCCACCTCACACAGGGCTGCATGTTTGCTAGCAGCCTGCTTTAGACACTGCAGCACTCCTCCACCCAGGAGTTTAAGACCTTCTGGTCTCAACCAGTCTAAGTGGGCTGAGTCCTGCCCGGTCTGTGCTCATACCAGGCCTGGTACCTGCAGGGCTGGACACTGACTCTCATGCTGTCTGTGTGTGTGTGTGTTTGTGTGTGTGTGTGTGTGTGTGTGTAGGGAGGTTGTTGTTGTCAAACCTTCACTAGAGCTGCACTGATCTCTCTTATTTGTATGTAAAGCTATTATAACAAAATTATTAAGTCTTTTAAGGTGGAGAAGTAACTCACAGGCTTATCCTGGAGTTCGCTCTAGTCTCTACTGAATTAAATAATTTTTCTGCACCAACATGGAATGACCTAATGGTAGTATGGTATGGCTTGCATAATTGCATTTGTTTCAGGGTAGTTTGTTATGGTTGTGTTGTTGGGTTGTGTGTTGTGGAGTCAGGTGGCTGAGCGGCGAGGGAGTCGGGCTAGTAATCCGAACGTTGCCAGTTCGATTTCCGGTCATGCCAACTGACGTTGTGTCCTTGGGCAAGGCACTTCACCCTGCTTGCCTCGGGGGAATGTCCCTGTACTTACTGTAAGTCGCTCTGGATAAGAGCGTCTGCTAAATGACTAAATGTAAATGTGGTTGAGTCTCTCTGTTAATGTCAGGTAAAGTTCAACATTAAAGCAACACAGTGGACTGGTAGATTGTGGTCCTGTCTCTCACTGATCAAACACAACAAGGAGGTCAAAGGGTTTGATGTGTCTGATGGTGGTCTTGAGGTTAAACCATAGATACATAAAGAGAAGACCAACACCACATGTTAATGATATCATATTAAATAACAGCTCCCTCTCACTGTGTAGCTCTACCTCATGGTCTGAACATCAGCCAGGCTATGAGTTCTGACTTTGTTTAGTAGAAATGTCACATGATGATCCTGAATCTAATGATGACTTTATACTTTAAACAAATTATTTATTGTGTGTTGTCAATGAATGTGTGTGGCCTACCTACCTGTATACACAATACACAGACGGCTTCTTCACATCATGTCACCTTCATCACATAACATTGAACACCAGCAGAGGTCAGTACATACCCTTCCTCATTAGAAGGTCCTCCTCCATCACTGAACACGATAGGTGGAGCCATAGACCTGTCACTCTTCATGGACACACAGCTGGGTACAGGTGAGGCTGGTCTCTGCTGTCTGATCCTGTCAACAAACACAACAAAGTGTTTTACAAACATAAATCACTAAAGTAGAGCCCACAGATTAATTACAACAATATGTGTTGCTAAAATAATTCATAAGAATTGTCAGATCCAGGCTTGAATGTTGCTGGTCAACATAAATGAGTCAGACAGGCAGGTTTCCAGACCTTTTGTTACTCTGTATCTCTCACTGTGAACCTTTACCACATGGTCTGTATGTCAGCCAGGCTGACAGTGAGCAGCTCTAACCCTGTGTTTTAGTAGGGATGTGATGAGGGATACTTTAGTATCTACAGTCAGCATCTCTAACCCTGTGTTTTAGTAGAGATTTTACATTATAAAGCAAAGGTCTAAATTGGACTTTTAGATTATAAATACTACTACGTCACTTAAAAAAATGTCTTTACCAGTGAGCAACATGTCCCCTTTCATGGATTATTTCCAAACATTTTAACTGTTCAGTATTACCAACAAACAGGTGTTTGCAATTAATGGGTCTGGCCTGACCAACTGTATACACTTAACAATTAGACAGTAAAGACAATAAACAGTAGGGATTGAGGCTGGCAGGTTGTGCTCTGACAGGAATAAGTAATGTTGCATTGATTCATGTGGGCCCAAGTACATTTAAACACTATCACTATAATCACATATAAACTATCAGACAAATATATTATAATATAGGAATATTGAGTCCCAGTACAGACGGCTTCTTCACAACATGTCACCTTCATCACATAACATTGAACACCAGCAGAGGTCAGTACCTACCCTTCCTCATTAGAAGGTCCTCCTCCAGCTTTGAAATTGATAGGTTCAATCATAGACCTGTCACTCTTCATGGACACACAGCTGGGTACAGGTGAGGCTGGTCTCTCCTGGATTGGGCTTCAACACAACAGAGACAGACCTTCAGTCTCTCATTTATTCTGACTAATGATGATGTCAAAATATCACTGCTGAGCTCTGAGATGGAAAACAGTCATGAACAGGTATGGATTCTCATCTTACCTCTTAGCTTTGGTGTCCATGTCATGTTCCCCAGAGAGACTCATTTTAGAGGCAGTGCCCCCTTCCTCTCTCTCCCCAGAGAGACTCATTTTAGAGGCAGTGCCCCCTCCTCTCTCTCAAAGTCAGAACTTCTCTCCTCAGGGTCAGATTAGGATTTTGAAGCCAGACCTGTAGACCTGTAAACAAACAACAGTTAGAATCCAACCCTATAAGACTATTACCTCAAGAGAGGAAGGAAAACTAACTTTATACCCTCATTAAGAACACACCACTATGATGTAAACAACTCAGTTAAAATGTATTCAGTACCTCAGTCATTTACCTCATACTGACATAAGACAACAGAAGACAACAGAGAAGACAACAAGCTCCACTCCATCATACTGCACCATCAGCTGTACTGAGCACTACCTCACTTCCTCTTACAACAAGCTCCACTCCATCATACTGCACCATCAGCTGTACTGAGCGCTACCTCACTTCCTCTTACAACAAGCTCCACTCCATCATACTGCTCCATCAGCTGTACTGAGCACTACCTCACTTCCTCTTACAACAAGCTCCACTCCATCATACTGCACCATCAGCTGTACTGAGCACTACCTCACTTCCTCTTACAAGAAGCTCCACTCCATCATACTGCACCATCAGCTGTACTGAGCGCTACCTCACTTCCTCTTACAACAAGCTCCACTCCATCATACTGCACCATCAGCTGTACTGAGCGCTACCTCACTTCCTCTTACAAGAAGCTCCACTCCATCATACTGCACCATCAGCTGTACTGAGCGCTACCTCACTTCCTCTTACAACAAGCTCCACTCCATCATACTGCACCATCAGCAGTACTGAGCACTACCTCACTTCCTCTTACAACAAGCTCCACTCCATCATACTGCACCATCAGCTGTACTGAGCACTACCTCACTTCCTCTTATGTGTAGCACCAGCACCCCAGCCTAGTAGGGTCCATGTGGTCTACCACCAGCACCCCAGCCTAGTAGGGTCCATGTGCTCTACCACCAGCACCCCAGCCTAGTAGGGTCCATGTGGTCTACCACCAGCACCCCAGCCTAGTAGGGTCCATGTGCTGTAGCACCAGCACCCCAGCCTAGTAGGGTCCATGTGGTCTACCACCAGCACCCCAGCCTAGTAGGGTCCATGTGCTGTAGCACCAGCACACTATCAGGGACAGGCCCCATACCCACAAGGAGGAAGGACAGGCCCATGGAGGGGCAGAGGGAGAGAGAGGGGAGGTTCTCAGGGTGATATATTGGGGTTTGGTTGCTGACAGTATGGGTCTTAGTTTTGTGTCCAGCTGAGGGGCAACTAAGAACTGAAGCAGCCCTTATATGTTCCTCCCAGTCAAAAAGACAATCCTGTGTGGAAACACTGGGATCACTGTGGACTTTCCTGGAATCCACAAAACTGGTTGTTGGACTGTTGCAGACACATGAGACAGGATTATAACCAGGATTAAATGCCTGGAATGCTGCACCTAAAAGACTTTCACTGTACCATGAAGTATGACCCTGACTCCACAGATTTTGAGTGGGGCATTGAATGGAATGAGTACTTTGATGGATGACACCCTGGGTAAACACTCCCTTTGAACAACAAGACTTGGGGGCCCATGGTCAGACAGATGTCTGCACCATCACATCTAGCTCCCTTTAACCAACAGTGGAAACTAGCACAACCGAGAGACTTTTTGAGAGGAATGTTGAAATAACAGCAGAAAGCCATGTTGTAACCACTGAACCCAGACAAGCTCCAGACCTCTGTGTGTTCCCTGGTGACCCCTGAACTTGACCAAACCCTCTCTGGGGTTCTGATACCTTGTGGCAGACAGGAAATGTTGTTGGTCTGATTAAATCAGCAGGACCTATACCGATTATCAGTGTTGTGCATGAACGAGTTCAAAAGAACGCGTTCATATTATTTGAGGTCTAGCTAAAACTTTACGGAATGTTTTCCTTCTCCTGAGGAGAGACGCTGTCTAAATCGAATGCTTGCACCATGTCGTTGCTCAGTGCCCGTAACATTTTCGCTATGTAGCCTAACCCAAACCAACTAACTCAACTTCGCTCTACGTTACCCATGATTCATCGCACACACGTAGACCAAACAACGTATTCCAAGACAACAGCTCTCGGTCTCATATAAATGAAAGCAGAGACGCAGACTCAGCGACTACATCTGATGCACCTTATTATTTTTTGCAGGATTTTTACACATGGTAAACACACACCTTAAAACTATGAAATGAACTGAACTATGAACTAGTTCAGAATTTAAATGGTGAACTATGAACGTGAACTATTCATTTTTACTTGTATGAACTGAACTTTGAACAAGTTCATGAGAGGTATGAATGTGCACAACACTGCAGATTATCTTATGAGAAGGCAAGACAGGACCTAGGAAGAACCAGTACTCCATGTCCCCACAGGGAAAGTTAAGTAATAAGGAAACTATTGACGGGTTACTGAAGGCTGGTGTCCTGGTACACTGTACCCATTATGCAGAGAGATGGAGAGAGTAATGGACAGAGACAGAGGGAGATAGAGAGGCAGGTGTGTGTGGTGTGTATTATGCAGAGAGATTGATACGCAGATTTTCTATACATGTGTGAGGTTGTCTCTTGCTGTGGTCAAGAGGTCACGGAGCAAGCCTTGGACAAGACACATATAGATCAAGGAATGTGCTCTGGTCAACTTAGGTTAAGTGCAAGATGCAGAGAATAGTACAAGCAATGATTGATGACTGCATCACCTGTGTGTAGTTTCTTCTGTGCATCAAGTTGTGGAATGTGTACCGTTTAAGGAGATGTTGTGGTGGTAACTATATTTGTACAGTCCAACCATATATAAAGGACTTATGAGAGACATGTTTTCTCACTCATGCTAGCCACTCTGTTGTGGATTGGTGGCATGATCCTATGTTGAGCTAATAAAACCGAGTCAACCCTTTTTATAATTGTCGTGACTCTTTCCAGCCTGCCTGCTGAGAGATCTCATCCTTACAGAGATGGAGAGACAAAGAGAGATAGAGAGGCAGGTGTGTGTGGTGTGTATTATGCAGAGAGATGGAGACAAAGGGAGATAGAGAGGCAGGTGTGTGTGTAGTGTGTATTATAGTATAGTCACACAGTATCGTCCGAATTTCCACCACAATGCCAGGTGACACAGGACATCCCTCATCCATGATACTGAGAGCATTGTGGAGCCAGTGAGAGAGACTTTGTGGAGACAAAGTATCCCAACTCTTGATCCACCACAGCAGATCAGTAACTGAGGGGAAGATCTGATAGATGCACAGCATGTCAAGTAGTGTACGGGGTTAATATTGGCCAAACAACCAAAACGAAATCCCCTGTTGGACAGAAGATGGGGAACTGAACAGTGTTTAAACATTGACCAAAAACTGCCAATACCAATATAATTGGGTGTGCTTTGCCTTCGGCAAGGGCACAACCTTTGTTCTCTCACATATATATTATTATTGGGTGTGCTCAAGCCTTCGGCGAGAGCACACCCATTTTTGCCCCCCTAAAACTCAGTCAATATTTGGACTACATAGACAACCTAGGTGTCAAAAGTTTCGTCTTGGTAGCGATTGAGTTGCTTGTATTTTTATTTACACTCCGTTGCACAGTTTAGGAGGTTACAACGTTTTTGTGGCAAAAAGTGTCTTCTGTCGACGAAGGGTACTAGTGCTAGCCTACTTCACTACGTCAGCACACTTTAGCAACGACGCATGGATACAACGTGATAGAGACGTTCTAGCACGCAAATTGGAGCTTGGATTATGAGTGAAAAATGCCAACCCCCAAAATTACCAACCATTGGGTTTTGTTGAGAAAGCAATTTCGAGTGAAACTGCAATCTCGGATTTTTTATTTAGGTTGTGAAAGTCTTTGTAATTTGAGCGAGTGCGGGTCGCCCGTGAGACTGCCTAGGCGGCAGCCATGCAAGCGTCATAGTAGTTTAGTATTTTCGTAATTTTATAGTTCGGTCAATTCTACACCAAAAAACAGAAGGAGGGCAATGTTATGACGATATGACTATTGTGAAGACAGCCAGATGGTGAGATTTTAATGTAGGTTGCTGTAAAAACTTTGATTGGTTTGCTACATGAGAGCCCCGTCAGCCTCCGTTGACGATTGCGTCAGCTGTTGTCGATCTCTGATGAGTATTTTCTTAATTTCGTACCAGGGTCAATTCTACATCAAAAATCAGAAGGAGGGCAGTGTTTTAAAGATATGGCGATTGCGAAGATAGCCAGCGGGTCAGCATATTTTTGTGATTTGTGTAAAACTTGGAATTTGAGTGACACCGCGGCTTGTTTTGACGTTAGCCTCAGTCAGACTCGGCTCGCCCACTGGCAGTGTGTAGTACTGTCTTCAATGCCACAGCTAAACTTTATGTCAAAAGAAACTTTCTCATTTCCGGCGCTTTCAAACAATCAGTGAACTGTGGAGCAACAGCAGCTAGCTTGCCTCTAGCAAACCTATTTTGAATTAGCCATTTCCCCCTACATTAATGTCAAACTTATTTACGTTTTGGGGGGCATATTTTCAGTAAGCAGACGGTACAGGACTGTTTGAATCGCGATTCCATACTGCCAGTGACAACGTTGTTACAGTAGCTTGTTTCAAAGGGGGTTCGCAGCTGTTTCAAAGGGTGTTCTTAATGAAATATGCAATATGAGTAGGCTAAATGCTTGAAAATATCACTAGAAGGGAAAAACTTAGGACGGACCCACCTGCAACTGACGCAAGGAAGCACACCCTACAATTTCCCCAGAAATTGTACCCTCTCTAGTTATTATTTTTTATTTATTTATTTTTTGCCCCCCTACAACTCAGTCAATATTTGGCCTACATAGACAACCTAGGTGTCAAAAGTTTCGTCTTGGTAGCGATTGAGTTGCTCCTATTGGGATTTACGTTCCGTTGCATGGTTTAGGCTCAAGTTAAGTTTTTGTGGCGAAAAGTGAAGCTATCGGTGGCTAATTTGCTAGCCACAGTCACTGACGTTACTAACGTCACTACGTCACTAACGTCACGAAAACACGCGTAACTACCTTTGGCAGAACATTTGTTTCGCATCTGTTAACTTGGGGGATAGCTAGGCTAACTATAGGTTTACTGCAAGGCAGCTGCAGAAACGACACAAGCAAAGAGGCCAGGGTGATAACAATTTACTCATTTTACTTTGTGATATGACACACAATTGTGATGCATAATGTACAATATAAGTTGATATTATTAAGGAAGTACATCTACTTTCGGAAACAGTAGTTTACTATTTCACTGAAGTATTAGCATCATGACATTAGCCTGTGTTGCCCGGGCAACACATACTACAGTGGTCTATGATGTATCTGTTTTCAATCGTTAAAATAAACATTCCTCACATATACATTTTCGTTGTAGGATTTATTCTGACATTAGATTACAAGTAAACGATTAGTGGGTGAAATTATCATTACCTGTGGTTTCAATCCAGTGTAGCTCACTGCAACGCTGCAGCCTACGCGAGACACTACAAGCTATGCGAGACACTACAAGCTACACAGCTGTTTAGGAAGTCAAACGGCGACAGAACATGTTCGGCACTCCCCTTACTTATATCAAAAGTCTATCTAACTACTAACCTGAACTTCATTGCCACAGCCTAAACTTTGTCAATCTGTTCATGAAAATAATTATTTTCAGCCTAAACCGTACAACGGAACGTTAAATCCAATTCAACCAACGCAATCGCTACCAAGACGAACACAGCAGTAGTCTAGTACTGTACCGTAGTAGTACAATTTACCAGGGCAGCTTCTCCACACAGGGCTATATCGCATTTTGCGTTGTTACTTACAATGATCGCTACCAGCGAGCTTTTTATGAATGAGCGATTTTCCACTAAATAAATGTCAAGCTTATTTACGTTTTGGGGGGCATATTTTCAGTTAGCAGATGGTAATGTTTGAATCGCGATTCCATCTTCTACTGCCGGTAACGTCGTAGAATAATCTTCAAAGGGGGTTCTTTATTAATGAATGAATGCAATGAGTAGGCTAAATGCATGAAAATATCACGAGAAGGGAAACACTTAAAATGACCTTTAAGTAATAGAGATTAGGTAAATTTTTACACCGGTCTGCCAATTTTATTTCGTTTTGATTCAACGATGAGGCTGCCTCTTGCAGGGGAAATGAGAAGACATCTATTTCATTCTAGACTTCACTCGTATTTTCAGTTGTAAATGAGCAGCAAAAAAAATGCTTTTAAATTTATGTAATCTTTATAAATAATAAGTATGCATTTTTATATAAAATACAGAAATATCAGTTGTAAAAATGTCATTAAAAAAGGACCCCTGTGCAACCGACGCAAGCAAGCACACCCTACAATTTCCCCAGAAATTGTACCCTCTCTAGTTACAGTTATTTGACTCTGGGTTGAATCAGAGCAAGAATGGTCAAAGTAAGGTTAAAATGAAACCGATATTTAATATCATTGCAAATCAATGAAATAAATTAAAGGCAAACATGTTACAAAATGAAGGCTTTAAATTTGCTCTACCATGGGTATTTTAATTCAGAGAGAGAAACAAAGAGGTGAGGAAGGAGAAGGACAATCCAGAGCTGAGGAGAAGGTCTCAGGAGATGAAGAATCCACAGAACAATGCTTCAAAATTCCCTTTATACACAAGATCAACCAATCAGACCACATATTGACCCTTACTTATCAACATATGACTTAGCAATGTGACAGTAAGTTACACAATGAGGTGTGAGACCCATCAAGCAGAGACTCTGTCAAGCAACTCCAGATGTTAGCATATGAGAGGTGGGGGCAGGGTGACACCCAGCCTTACAGTAGCATGAGAGAGGAGGGGGCAGGGTGACACCCAGCCTTACAGTAGCATGAGAGAGGAGGGGGCAGGGGGACACCCAGCCTTACAGTAGCATATGAGAGGAGGGGGCAGGGTGACACCCAGCCTTACAGTAGCATGAGAGAGGAGGGGGCAGGGTGACACCCAGCCTTACAGTAGCATGAGAGAGGAGGGGGCAGGGGGACACCCAGCCGAGGTAGTGACATCGGAGAGGTGGGAACGAGCTTCCCTAACATCTGACACAGTCAACGGGCGAAAAACCATGGTGGGGCCTTCATCAGAATCAGAATGGGTTTTATTCGCCATGATATTTCACACAGACAAGGAATTTACTGTGGCAAGAAGGTGCATATATTAATTCGTCCCGAAACACTGCCCCCTCCTCCCCCAGTTACTACGCACTAAATGTTAATAAATTAATTTTTTTGACTACTACACATGTTATACATCTTTGGAAAGCTACGATTCTTGTGCTTGTAGATATGTAAACCATTTCAAGATTGAGTCACAACAACAAGTTTAGTCAACGTCTTTGTCCAGTCACCACTTTGGTGTTGTTTACAAAGCCAAACGTCTCTACTTACCCTCAAAGGTTCCGCGTCGTCCATGGGGGTATTCGTCGTAGCTCGCTAAGCGGTTTAGCGAGCTAATTTTCAGGCTAAGATCAAAAACGCCCCTCTTTTTGGTTCGTGGAAGCAACTTTCGATAAATCACCATAGTAACATATCAATTAGCACTAACCTGCTCCAGAGCAGGCTAACGTAAGTGTAGCTGGATAAGCTTGCCACACCCCCAGAAAATAACATGGCAGCTCCCTTTTTGAGAGACCCAGTTGACCAAGGAGCTATATTTTAGTTCGATTAGCTTTCCATACCAATACAGTTCTTCGCGATTGCCAAGATCCTTTATTTCACACGGATCCTTTATTTCTTGTTTGAGCGATATCGATTCAGCCGACATGGACTCATTTATTTGAAAGACCTTCTCGGGCCGTACATTGCAAATATCACACGCCGCAGCAAGCTTTATGCTTTATTATGAGCTTATGCTGCTGTATGTGAATATGTAACGCTATGTTTTACGAAATGTCTTGTCTTATCTGTTGTGCCTGTGCTTTTTATATGTTTCACTGTGGGAGAGTGGGAAACGTCATATCGATTCCTTTTTATGTCTTGACATGTGAAGAAATTGAAAATAAAGCTACTACTTGAAACTTTAACTGTGCTTCAGACTGCATAGACTTGAGGTTTTTTGCGTCAGGTAGGCTATAGGCTACATTTTTATACAGTATAGGCGATGCAGAAAACATTGGCAAAGCCGCAGCATGCGTTGCTGTAAGAAAAGTGTACTTGGCGCTTAACCAGCTGATGAATCAATTCATCATATTCCCTGGCCGTGTCCCAGTCAATGACATCAAAGAGGGATTTACACATATGCCTACATGCATATACACATATATAGTACATGATATAAGCGCAGTAGCCTACATATATCCTCATAATTGTCTATGAATTCGTATCAATTAGATACTCTTTGGCCTTGTTTTTATCTAGCCTACTTATTCTGAAAGAGTTGAGATCATTATTTTCGCTAGCAAGATCTCATTCGATTATTAATTTCCATTAAGCCTATACCAGCAGGCACAATTAAAGAAATGTGATCTGATTGATTGGGGTAATGAGGCACTTAAGATGAGCCTATACATTTCCCCAAAACTTTCGCATTTAGCTTATCGGCAATTTTTTCCCAAGCTGCTTGTCTTGCTCTGGCAGCGGTGGCGGTGTTTGACTTAGCCATGATAATATGCTTATTGTCTAGAGACTCATTATAATAGTTTGCTCGGATGGCGAGATAGCCTATCACCGCTCTCTCTTTCTCTTTTCCGCCATCATACCGTTAGAAAATCACGGTTTTGGTGATCGACCTTTCCTGCCTTTTGAAGTAGGACGTGCACGTGCAATTTCCCTGATAAGTTTAGCCTGATTGAAATTAACCACATGATTTGGATGCGGATCAGCCGTTGACGAACCGATATTTGCTGTTCTCACTCATCTCGCTAATGTTAACGGTGTAGCGGGGTTTGCTCGTTTAAAGATAGAAATACTTAATTTATCATAAAGTCTGGGGCACCACCCTAATATTGGTTTAGGACATTAGGGAATCCTATGTTTAATATGTAATAATCAGTCTCATCTTTAGGAATGAATTCGTTCTAAGAGTAGAGCCAATCGTAACATCAGTGAACACGCACGTCAAAATATCTTTACAATGAATTTATTCAAGTAAGGTAAACAGATCTTATGAAAAGTTGGATTATGGGTTTGATATGAGAGATTGGTTTCAATGAACAGAATGAAATGGTCTAACTTAAAGAAAGGCAGAAATTGTACAGTCAGTGATTACATCCTTACAAATCATAAACAGAGCTCACGCCAATGCCATGTCGAGGGGGAAAGAGCGTTAGCCATAGTTACGTTTGATCAGGGGTTGATCAATGATGTTGAGGGCGGTTTGCGCCAAAGGTCCATTTGAAGAATCTGAAGTCACAGCGCGGCTGCGCTGGGTCATGTGACTGAGTCTGCGGGATCTCAGTGAAGTCGCATTTGGAATTGCGTTTTTGGTTCTTCTGTTGAAACGTCCAGATAGTGACGCGTTCACTATAAAGTTGAATCTCAGGAGAAGCTTGACGACGTCCTTGGAACGCCAATCCTGATGGCGTTCATGCCATGGTCGGTTTCGCTGGAGTCCGAGATTGATGGTCATCTTAGGGCTTTATACAGTTCGAGGGAGGACCCGTCTGGGGTCAGATGTGGATTGGGGGAAGCTGGGTTCTCAACTCCCCCCTCCTTCCTTCACACCTACCAAAGGTGTGATCTGATCTCTGGCTGATCATTCGATGGTTCAAATATTGTTCTGGACATCTTGGTACAGTTACAAAATATAGTTGAATGATTGTTTTATTATGATAGCTTCGTGTAGATACCAAGAATGACGTGGTTATCTTTCAGGAAGAAGGAGTTGTTACTAGAATCAAGATTTCAGTGAACACAACATTAAAACAAAGTAACAAACATAACACAAATATCCCTCTCATAATTCTCCACCTTGTACTCTTGTGGTAAAGTCTCAAGAACTTTCCTCAAAAGTTCTGATCAAGGTATGTTCTTTGTTCAAATCGCCGCCGAAACGGATAGCAAATGGTCGCTGGAGACGTGTTGTCTAAATCAGGCCCTTTGAAGCTTGCAAGCTAGCAGGAGGGCTGATTAGGTAGATTGGGGAGGTCGTCCCCCCCCATTCTATGGTTCCTTTGCATCGGCGTTTGGTGGGTAATCAGCATACTGAGGGTGTCACAAGGGCTGATTCTGATGTGATTGAATCACTCTTCAGGTGTGGCAAGATGTTGGCTCCGTGTGGTCTTGTGGACCTCACTACAACGGGCTAAAGGGACAATTGATTAACTTAGCTTCAACCCTTACGACGAACGGGGCCCAGGTATGCAAACAACACATCAAAACTTGATCTGCTTACATTCCCAAGGGTTCAAAGTATCAAACCATGTAAAGTAATTCGTCCAAATACAATGTTTTACGTTCATGAATAGTCATTATCCTTTGTTTCATTATGCAAGTTAGCCGACGGAAGAAACAACTTGTTCACGTAAAAGTGTTCTTTTCTCCGGTTAGCAACGGAGTATTTACGATATTAAGGCATCAAAATGTCCGTTGAACCCTCCCCTTTTGATTGACACCTTGTTTGACGGAGCTTCCATGCCCCGTTGACAGCCCTCTAAAGCCAACTAGGTCTGTGCGACGGGCTCTGAAATTAGCTCGTTAGCCTTGTAGCTGACAGTAAGCTGATAATGCTAATACCTAATTTGTATGTGTCTGTGGAGCCTTCAAAATAAAAGTCGATTGCGCAATATGGTTGACAGAATCAGTGTTCTTTGTGCGCCAATCCTGGGAATCAGATAAAGCACTCCAATGTGTTCATGCTTCAGTTTTTGTGTTTCAGTAATACTAATTAGGGATTTAGCTATCATATATGATAGTTCTAAGTACCACCTGTCATGGAAATTTTGGAATACAGTTTTATAATGTGTTTTAAGGGAAGTCTAAAAGTTTGTTAAGAAGCTTAATACAATGACAGTCGATTCAACCCATTTGGTAGAGATGCCATTTGCAGTTTTATAACTAGGAGACGTGAAGTCTAAGAGACGGGAAGTCTGGGTGATCTGAGAGAGTTCTTGTCACATGGGGAGGAAAAGACAGCTGGTCTAGAGACAATGTGTATTCAACTGTATTGTTATTGTGATCTGCTGCTCTGACCCTTCCTGTTGCATTGAGTGGGGTTAATCAAAAACTTGTTTGAAGTGGCCCGCACAAAGGATTGTGGGACAAATGGTACAGAGATGTATTGTTTCAAACTATCACTGAATTGAGTAAGCCAATCATAGACTTGATTACATTGATGGATTGACCTTATGGAATGCCATTTGATCTAACGTGTATATAAGGTAGCGTTTGTGATTGTTCTTCATCACTCTGGCGAACGACCTGTGGCTAGCACCTCCTTCGTTAGACTGATCACAAAGTACTTTGTTCAATCTTGATTTGTACAAGCAAAATAAATTTATTGTAACCGCCATCTCTTGACTATTCAAATCTACACAGTGCCACTAGAATTTTTCCATATCACACCTTTCATTAGAGATAACAATTATGAAAAATAATACCTTTTTATCCTAAGTATTTGACCTTGGTTACAAAGGGTCATTTTGGAGTCTCCAAGAGGCCCTTTTAGAAAACGCCTGGATGTACTCTCATAAAAACATGTGTCAAATATGAATATATTGTGGTATTATGTTTGACTTTTGATTTGAATTGGATAAGGCTTCAACCTGTGGTCCAATTTACTCTTCCAGCTAATACCTACCACCTCTAGGCCTCTTCAGGCCTCTGTTTTCAAAACAATATCTAGGCGGAAATAGAAACTTTCACTTTCCTTGTGTTCAAGCTTCTATTACTCAACACCAGTAGGACTGACAGGGGTCCTGACAACAGGGAAAATAACTTCAGAGTGTCAGCTTTCAAAAGAGATCATTTACATGCATGTACTCCAAATGGTTCAAGAACAGCTTTCAATTTACTTTGGGTATGCTGTTTAGGCGTTTTCAGGCAAATTTAACAGGAGTATGAAAAGGATAAACGAAGCGCAGGCTGTTGATCGGTTCAAACAAAGGCTTCTATAACTAGACCTAGTGTCTCTGAGGCTTTAATCCATTTCACTTTATAAACCTTCTGACATTCCCCAGACAGCTGCTCTCTACTGATTCAGCAGCACTGGAATGAGATCCATGTTGTCATGGTTGTGTGCTGGAATTCACGTCGTCCAACCGGGGCCCTGAGGCTCTCTGAGGGGGTCTGAACCGGTACGTACCAGACAGGAAACCTTTAACCAACAGGTGGCTGAACAGTCGTCCTGGCAACACCTTCATGACAAGCTGAGACGGCTGTTGCATATACCCTGACACTACCCACAGCCTCCTGTCAGACAGTGATTGTAAAAAGCACAAGAACATTTTGATCTGGTACGAGACTGCGTCAACGTTTTGTCCTCCACACCACCGAGAGAAAGTCTGCCAGCGTGTCACATGACCCCTCTCAGCCTCAGACAGACCTCTGTGTTCTAACAGGTCCCTCTCAGTAGCCAAGCCATGAGAGGACCTCCGATCACAGGTGGGATCTTCACCGTGCCTCCGGCTTGGGAGAGCATCCTTCCACTGAGGGAGAGGCCTCGTCCATCCACCCCCAACGGTGGTTCGTCCCTGTGACATCAGATCTGCTCCTTTGTTGAGCAGATATGCAGGGCTCTCAGGGAGGTGAGACAATACAGGTACTCATGCAGGCACGTAAATATGTCCTTTGAGCCTTCTCATACTACAAATGGACAGATACAAACAGATGGGTTTCAGCAAAACAATGATTGTCCCCGAACGACCTCCAAGTTAAGTTACTAAACCATCTGACTGGTTCAAGGAGACAGAGGGTAAGGAGGAGAGAGGGGGAGGAGTAGAGGAGGAGAGAGGAGGTAAAGGAGACGGGGTGAGGAGGAGAGAGGGGGAGGAGTAGAGGAGGAGAGAGGAGGTAAAGGAGACAGGGGGTGAGGAGGAGAGAGGGGGAGGAGTAGAGGAGGAGAGAGGAGGTAAAGGAGACAGGGGGTAAGGAGGAGAGAGGGGGAGGAGTAGAGGAGGAGAGAGGAGGTAAAGGAGACAGGGGGTGAGGAGGAGAGAGGGGGAGGAGTAGAGGAGGAAAGAGGAGGTAAAGGAGACAGGGGGTGAGGAGGAGAGAGGGGGAGGAGTAGAGGAGGAAAGAGGAGGTAAAGGAGACAGGGGGTGAGGAGGAGAGAGGGGGAGGAGTAGAGGAGGAAAGAGGAGGTAAAGGAGGTGGAGGGAGGACCTACACACCAGATGTAGGTCAACCAGGTGTTCCACCCTGGAACATCAACAAGGTAGAGCAGGTACATGATGTAGGCTACACCTTGTACCTCATAAACAAGGTAGAGCAGGTAAATGATGTAGGCTACACCTTGTACCTCATAAACAAGGTAGAGCAGGTAAATGATGTAGGCTACACCTTGTACCTCATAAACAAGGTAGAGCAGGTAAATGATGTAGGCTACACCTTGTACCTCATAAACAAGGTAGAGCAGGTAAATGATGTAAGCTACACCTTGTACCTCATAAACAAGGTAGAGCAGGTAAATGATGTAGGCTACACCTTGTACCTCATAAACAAGGTAGAGCAGGTACATGATGTAGGCTACACCTTGTACCTCATAAACAAGGTAGAGCAGGTAAATGATGTAGGCTACACCTTGTACCTCAAAAACTGTCAAATATACAAGCAAGAAGTCATAAAAGACAAAAACATTGCAGTGTGAAATCTGTAGCACTCCCATTGAAAAGCTTTTTTTCAACATACCAATTGCACCTCAAATTCAGACACTGCTTTAGAATCCTCCCATTCAAAACAGCATGAGCTACAGACACCAAGGGCCACAGAATGAACATGTCACCTCGAACATATATCATGGTGAAAGATATCAAAACGTATCAAAACCAGTTGGAATTCTGTCAGATCCAAACAATTTGTCTTTTCATTTCAGTTCTGACGGCTCACCTGTGTACATGTCTTCCAGATGTTCAATATGGCCGATACAGCTGCATTTAAACAAGCTCCCTCCCAGAAGGAGATCTCAGAAGGGAGCGCTTGTGGGTCTTTGGTTTGGTGCTCAAGAGACACTCCTGTCCATTTTCTCTGACTCTTTGTTGGCCAAAACACTGGCATCTAAAGGTGTTTCAGAGAAAAACTGGAACATGTGTGAACAGCAAGATTGTTGGACTATGTGGTTGTGTAGATGTAAAGGCAAGACGAGCCAAGAAAAACACCACACAGTTTAAAGGGTACTTTGGTTGTGGCTTCTGTTTACATCCTGGTACTCTAGTAGAGAAACAGGTGAGGTACACTGTGCTGCTACAGAACATCCTGACAGAGAGGTAAAGAACATGCTGGAAGATACATAGCAAGCAGTAGAGAAACAGGTGAAGGACACTGTGGAGGTAGTCAGGTGGAGGAGAGCTGGAGGGAGATACAGGTGGAGGTAGTCAGGTGGAGGAGAGCTGGAGGGAGATACAGGTGGAGGTAGTCAGGTGGAGGAGAGCTGGAGGGAGATACAGGTGGAGGTAGTCAGGTGGAGGAGAGCTGGAGGGAGATACAGGTGGAGGTAGTCAGGTGGAGGAGAGCTGGAGGGAGATACAGGTGGAGGTAGTCAGGTGGAGGAGAGCTGGAGGGAGATACAGGTGGAGGTAGTCAGGTGGAGGAGAGCTGGAGGGAGATACAGGTGGAGGTAGTCAGGTGGAGGAGAGCTGGAGGGAGATACAGGTGGAAGTAGTCAGGTGAAGGAGAGCTGGAGGGAGATACAGGTGGAGGTAGTCAGGTGGAGGAGAGCTGGAGGGAGATACAGGTGGAGGTAGTCAGGTGGAGGAGAGCTGGAGGGAGATACAGGTGGAGGTAGTCAGGAAGTAAATCAGACTAAACTGTAGAGTCTGATTCTCGTGTCTCTGGTTCAGATGGCCCATCTGTTACATTCCAGCTTATACAGTGCTCTTGGAAGATGACACTAGTTTTATTTAGACTTGCTTCATGTAGAAATATTAAATGTTTTTATAAAAATGGTCTCTTTTGTAACTGATGGATTGTCTAAATGTTTATTATATGAATCTCTTCTGATAACCAGCCAGTTACTCCTCAACTGTACTCATCACTCCTGCTCATGTCTGATGTCTTATCAGTCTGTCAGCCTCTGTTCTGTAGAAACCATGTCAGGAATGAGGAAATGCACATGTTGAGAACATGTCCCTCCCTGTAACAGATGACAGAGCTAACCAGACCGGTTGAGGTAACAGAGGTTTAGTCTGAGAACATTTGAGGCAAAGTTAACCCAGAGATGGACACTTGGTGAGACTGAGGGGGTGCAGTCTACAAGATGCAGTCTGTGTATATAGGAGAGGTCTACAAGATGCAGTCTGTGTATATAGGAGAGGTCTACAAGATGCAGTCTGTGTATATAGGAGAGGTCTACATGATGCACTCTGTGTATATAGGAGAGGTCTACAAGATGCAGTCTGTGTATATAGGAGAGGAGTTATAAACATAATGGGATATATCATCATGCTTTCCTTCATTAACCTGCATTGAACAAATCTCCACTTCCCAAGGTGCTGGTTTGTCACTCAGGTCATTTATATCAGTCGAGCATCCTGGGCCTCCTAAGACATGATCCTGACTGAACCATACAGACAGGTCATTCTCTCTCTCTCTCTCTCTCTCTCTCTCTCTCTCTCTCTCTCTCTCTCTCTCTCTCTCTCTCTCTCTCTCTCTCTCTCTCTCTCTCTCTCTCTCTCTCTCTCTCTCTCTCTCTCTCTCTCTCTCTGACCACACATTCCAATCTTGTACTTCTACTGTTGAAACCCTTTCATGTATGAGGACTAGGGGTGTAACGATACACTCAGCTCACGATTCGATACGTATCACAATACTGGGTGTACGATACATTACGTATCACGATATTTTGAACACAATTTTTTATTAAATACATTCAATTAACAGATTTTTTCCAAAACATTGAACATTTGTAAATATTTTTTTTGTTGTACATACAATTGAGTTCACTCAGTTCAACCGATTTCTGTGAATGCAGTGAATGCACGCATGACGCAGGTGCAGAGTAGGTCGCGTGCTGGTAGCTCAACCAATAGGATCAAACGGACGTCATATTGTAAAAATATTGCCATAACTCTACGATACATATTGTAACATTTTTGTATTGCAATATATTGTTCCACGATATATTGTTACACCCCTAATGAGGACAATTAGTTTTTATAGTAGAATGGAGCAACAAACCTGTTTCTAAGCTAAACTTAACCCTACGCTGACAGTGGAGCTAGTTCAATCTACTGTCTGGAGGTGCTCAAAATGAAATATAGAAATTGATATATTTTCATTGTCACATTAATCATAATGACATTTTGTATTTATCAATTATTCTTCAAGAAAATGTCATTTTCCTGTCAATCAGCACCCTTCCCCCTCTCTATCCCCACTGTAGAGTTTAGTTTGATTCTCATCTATCTGGTTTGACCCATTTCTACATTCCAGTCCTGTGCTGCTACAGGGCTCTGTAGAAACCATGTCATGTATGAGGAAATGCAGTTTCACTTGACGCTCCCAGTAGAAATGATGGGAGTTGGGTGGAGTTGTGGGTCTCATGACTTATAAGAATGATGGGTAAATACGACGTGAATCTGAACACATTTGACAACAACACTGTATGTGTCATTAAGGGTTTAAAGAATATTATATTTGTATATCATATTTAGAGTGCTTTGGTCCTCTATAGGCTGAGGAGCTAGCGCTAACAGCTTTTGATTGTGGGTCAAAGAGATGGATAGCCTATGACAACCTATGATGACATAAACCTTCATTCAATACACCCTCTAGTGTAAACCTGTTCCATGTGTTCCTCTGTGCATTGGTGAATGTTTCATTTGCACTGTGCAAGAGTATCCTGAGCATGAGAAAGACCCTGATCAGAGACAGGGCAGAGAGAGGAGGGTTCTGGCAGGGCAGGTGATCAGAGACAGGGCAGAGAGAGAGGAGGGTTCTGGCAGGGCAGGTGATCAGAGACAGGGCAGAGAGAGGAGGGTTCTGGCAGGGCAGGTGATCAGAGACAGGGCAGAGAGAGGAGGGTTCTGGCAGGGCAGGTGATGTAGGCTGCAGGTGAGGAAGGACAAACATCCAGAGTTACAATACAGAACACAGAACAATGATGATCATGTGACAGGGTGACAAGTCATGTTTCTGGAATGATTAGGGGGGATTGTACATCAGACTGGCAGAGGTTTTAAAATAATTTGTTTAGATCACTTTGTATTTACCCATCATTCTTATAAGTCATGAGACTCACAACTCCACCCAACTCCCATCATTTCTACTGGGAGCGTCAAGTGAAACTACATTTCCTCATCCATGACATGGTTTCTACAGAGCTCTGTAGCAGCACAGGACTGGAATGTAGAAATGGGTCAAACCAGATAGATGAGAATCATTTTGAGCACCTCCAGACAGAAAATTGAACTAGCTAGCACTGTCAGCATAGGGTTAAGTTTAGTTTAGAAACAGGTTTTGTTGCAGAGGTCCTAACAGATAAGGTTTAGTTTATAGCACTGGCAGTGTAGGGTTAAGTTTAGCTCAAAAACAGGTTTTGTTGCAGAGGTCCTAACAGGTAAGGTTTAGTTTATAGCACTGGCAGCGTAGGGTTAAGTTTAGCTTAGTGTGTTTTTGTTGCTCCATTCTACTTTTCTTTGTACACTGCTGAATGATTCATTGGTGTGAAGTGGAATGATTATATTTATAAATGACAGGTCATGTTTCTGGACATAATAGGTGTCGTAGTCCATATTACTGTCTACATCGACATATACCTTTACTAATATACCCAAAGCAAAGTTACGATTTCAAATCCCAAACTAACCCGGTACCCAGTACTTTGTCATCATGGGATCCATAACTGCTGGTGCTGCCTGGGTTAAACTACAGGTGTTTCCTCATTCATTACATTTATATTTAGCAGACGCTCTTATCCTGAGCGACTTACAGTAAGTACAGGGACATTCCCCCGAGGCAAGTAGGGTGAAGTGCCTTGCCCAAGGACACAATGTCATTTTGTACAGCAGGAATCGAACCAGCAACCTTCTGATTACAAGCCCAATTCCCTAACCGCTCAGCCACCTGACTCCCTACATTACATAGTTTACACAGAACACGGAGGTTGGCAACACAGAAGATGTAATTTAGTTATCACTGTTACTAAGTTTACTGTCAGCCAACACACAAGACTACAAACAACAAAATGTTGTGAAGTGTGAAACAAAATGAGTCTGAAAGAGAGAGAGAGGGTTCTGGCAGGGCAGGTGATCAGAGACAGGGCAGAGAGAGGAGGGTTCTGGCAGGGCAGGTGATCAGAGACAGGGCAGAGAGAGGAGGGTTCTGGCAGGGAAGGTGATCAGAGACAGGGCAGAGAGAGGAGGGTTCTGGCAGGGCAGGTGATCAGAGACA
This sequence comes from Osmerus eperlanus, assembly GCF_963692335.1. Taxonomy (NCBI): domain Eukaryota; kingdom Metazoa; phylum Chordata; class Actinopteri; order Osmeriformes; family Osmeridae; genus Osmerus; species Osmerus eperlanus. The sequence continues at coordinate 12,288,255 of NC_085035.1, forward strand.
GGGCAGAGAGAGGAGGGTTCTGGCAGGGCAGGTGATCAGAGACAGGGCAGAGAGAGGAGGGTTCTGGCAGGGCAGGTGATCAGAGACAGGGCAGAGAGAGGAGGGTTCTGGCAGGGCAGGTGATCAGAGACAGGGCAGAGAGAGGAGGGTTCTGGCAGGGCAGGTGATCAGAGACAGGGCAGAGAGAGGAGGGTTCTGGCAGGGCAGGTGATCAGAGACAGGGCAGAGAGAGGAGGGTTCTGGCAGGGCAGGTGATGTAGGCTGCAGGTGAGGAAGGACAAACATCCAGAGTTACAGTACAGAACACAGAACAGTGATGATCATGTGAGAGGGTGACAAGTCATGATTCTGGAATGATTAGGGGGGATTGTACATCAGACTGGCAGAGGTTTTAAAATAATATCATAGTCTGTCTCCTCCCTGAGGCCTGTTCCATAAAGGCCGCCCCACAAAGTTAGACTTAAAATCCCAAACCTGACTTGTATTATATTAATTAGTCAAGCGGGGCTAAAGCGGTTCCATAAAGGCCAATTTCAGCTCACACACTCTTACTAATTCAAGTCAGATTTAAGTAGTCAAGCTAATTGCGCGTGCACCCTATTCTTAAGCAGCCCGAGAGGTAAAACATGGATCATACAATCCACCACGGCAAAAGCAATGCACACAGCCACGTGACTTCTTCCAGAAAGAACGTTCCCTTTAAGCCTTGTACTATGACAGCTCTCATCCACCGCTTTATCAAAATAAAATGACACACCATATTGACGTGAACGATAGGCTATTGAGGTCCCTTTTTAGACCTTTACTTCATCGATTAAAAAACAAACACCCTCTAAAACACATCTAAATGGACTTTTTTGACATTGTTTAAAATAAATAGACTAATATTAATCAATACATCATCCAGTAGGCTTACTTTTTAACATGTTTTTTGTGTCGGGAAAATGGAGGATGAGCCTATGGATTTAGGTTCGTTTTGCAATTGTAGGCTACTGTTAACAGTTATATAGCTATGATAATTATACTCTGATAATTTAGATTGAGATATAGGCCGATGCCTGATGCTTAAACATTTGAAATCACAAACTACCATAGCCATACATTTAACGGCTATGGTGTGTATCAAATCATTGTTCATCATTGTTTAATGCATTAGGCTAAATGATGTAGGCTATTTAAGTTGATTTTCTATAAATGTAGCCTACATATTGACCTGATGAGAATAAGAAAATGACAATGTCCGTGGTAAATCATCGTTTTCCCGTTGGGTCAGTGTTACAGGAACGTCTGGTTAAGCAACAACACGGTCTAAGCCTGACAATTAGCCTGCCCCGGACCAGGCTAGTTTAGAAGCATAAGTTACCATAGTAACTGAGTTCGAACTACGTTGAGCTAGTTTTACGGAACCGAATGAACTAGAAATTAGTCAGACTAACTAACATAAGTCTGGCTTATTCGGTAAACTCGCTTTATGGAACAGGCCTCAGGTTTGGGTTCACCAAAGAAAACAAACACAGAGTGCAAAGACTTCAATACTCTCTCCCAACCCCCCCGCAGTGTAACATCACATACGTGACGAGGCATCAGCAATCACATTCTCAGACCCCTTCTTATGACGAATCTCTAGGTTGAAAACTTGGACCATCATGGACGTTGCGATCTGTGGCGACCATCTGTAGCGATGGTTACTGTTGTACATGCGATGTAAAAATACCAGGGGGTTATGGTCAGTGAACACTACAATAGGACACGTTGTGGAACACAAGTAAACCTCAAAAAACTGCAAGGCTAACAACATGGCCAAGGTCTCCTGTTCAATGGTGGAGTAACGGCACTGGCAACCGGTAAGTACCGGTGAACTTACGGGAAAAATAACAAACGGGATGATCAATTCCGTCAGCCCCTTCCTGCAGTAACACTGCACCAGCAGCCACTGCGCTCGCGTCCACCTCCAGCTTGAATGGGGTATCAAAGCCTGGGGCAGACAGAACAGGAGAGCTACACAACAGAGATTTAATAGTAGTGAACGCATTCTGACACACATCAGACCACACAAATCCTAGGGCAGGTCTGGAGAGGGATCAAGCAGGCAGGAGAGTGGGGGTCCAGGGCAGGTCTGGAGAGGGATCAAGCAGGCAGGAGAGTGGGGGTCCAGGGCAGGTCTGGAGAGGGATCAAGCAGGCAGGAGAGTGGGGTCCAGGGCAGGTCTGGAGAGGGATCAAGCAGGCAGGAGAGTGGGGTCCAGGGCAGGTCTGGAGAGGCATCAAGCAGGCAGGAGAGTGGGGGTCCAGGGCAGGTCTGGAGAGGGATCAAGCAGGCAGGAGAGTGGGGGTCCAGGGCAGGTCTGGAGAGGGATCAAGCAGGCAGGAGAGTGGGGGTCCAGGGCAGGTCTGGAGAGGGATCAAGCAGGCAGGAGAGTGGGGGTCCAGGGCAGGTCTGGAGAGGGATCAAGCAGGCAGGAGAGTGGGGGTCCAGGGCAGGTCTGGAGAGGGATCAAGCAGGCAGGAGAGTGGGGGTCCAGGGCAGGTCTGGAGAGGGATCAAGCAGGCAGGAGAGTGGGGGTCCAGGGCAGGTCTGGAGAGGGATCAAGCAGGCAGGAGAGTGGGGGTCCAGGGCAGGTCTGGAGAGGGATCAAGCAGGCAGGAGAGTGGGGGTCCAGGGCAGGTCTGGAGAGGCATCAAGCAGGCAGGAGAGTGGGGGTCCAGGGCAGGTCTGGAGAGGGATCAAGCAGGCAGGAGAGTGGGGGTCCAGGGCAGGTCTGGAGAGGGATCAAGCAGGCAGGAGAGTGGGGGTCCAGGGCAGGTTTTGGTATAAAACAGGTAGCAGCTGTCTAACATAACTAGACCCTGTCTTGTCTGTGCTTCCACAGACCTCCAGCACCATGGACAGGTTCCACCAGGGTGCTGACGCTCTCTGAGGGGGTCTGAGTCTGTACGTACCAGACAGGAAACCTTTAACCAACAGGTGGCTGAACAGTCGTCCTGGCAACACCTTCATGACAAGCTGAGACGGCTGTTGCATATACCCTGACACTACCCACAGTCTCCTGTCAGACAGTGATTGTAAAAAGCACAAGAACGTTTTGATCCGGTACGAGACTGGGTCACGTTTTGTCCTCCACACCACCGAGAAAGTCTGCCAGCGTGTCACATGACCCCTCTCAGTGGATCACATGACCCCTCACAGTGGATCACATGACCCCTCTCAGTGGATCACATGACCCCTCACAGTGGATCACATGACCCCTCACAGTGGATCACATGCGTGTGCTCTGTACAGTCTGGATGACAGCCTCAGACAGACCTCTGTGTTCTAACAGGTCCCTCTCAGTAGCCAAGCCATGAGAGGACCACCAATCCCAGGTGGGCTCTTCACCGTGCCTCCGGCTTGGGAGAGCATCCTTCCACTGAGGGAGAGGCCTCGTCCATCCACCCCCAACGGTGGTTCGTCCCCGTGACATCAGGTCTGCTCCTTTGTTGAGCAGGTCTGGGATATGCAGGGCTCTCAGGGAGGTGAGACAAGACAGGTACTCATGCAGGCACGTAAATATGTCCTCTGAGCCTTCTCATACTACAAATGGACAGATACAAACATATGACTTTTACTTACAGCAAAACTATGATTGTCCCCGAACGACCTCCTCGTTAAGTTACTAAACCATCTGACTGGTTCATGTGTGTGTGTGACCCCGCCCATCTCCCCCTGGCCTCCTCCAGGTAGATGGAGCCCAGGTGCAGGTAGATGGGATGTGTGTCTGAGGCGTCCACCACTAAGTCCAGGGTCCTCTCATAGCCCTCCTGAGCCTTCCTGTGCTCCCCAGTCTGGTAGTGCAGGTGACCGTACAGAGGCACACGTCTGGGTCCTGCAGAGAGGGGAACCATCAGGAGAGAGATTACACATCAACATCTGATTGATTTGGTTAACATGCGTGGTGTGCTTGCAGGTACTGAATGGACATCTCCCTACAATCTCTGGTGAGTCTAGGTTTACTTTAAATGATTATTATTCATTTCTAAAACAAAGAGCCCATACTGATGTGTCAGTAGCTGCTCCTGGTCTGTAGGTTGTTTGAGGCACCTGGAAGCTGTGGTTGAGCGCCTCCTGCAGGCTGAGCTGGGCACTGCTGTACTCTGCCCTCAGCAGCTGCAGCTTGGCCATGGCCCCCCTCTGGACACAGCAGCTCCTGGACCAGAGCCCGCTGAGACATCTGCACACACACACACACACACACAGTACATACACACACACACACACACAGAGTACATACATACACACACAGATACACACAGATACACACACAGTATATACACACTCACACACACAGTATATACACACTTACACACACAGATACGCACACACACACACACAGTAATCTGTTACATCACCAGACATCATGTCTCTAGTTTTGGTCTGTATGATGTCTGTGAAGAACAAGAACAATGCAGAGGAGGAAGCTCACAGCTGTAGCCAAGAGCAGTTATCATTTTCACTATTCTACTGTTGTTCTGTCCCAGAATGAAGTTTAAATCTGTGGTAGAATGAACAAGATAGACCCTAATTGAAGATCTTCTCCAACATATTCGGAGATGTGAGGGAATGTGGATGACTGAGCCATCAGCGCTCATGAATGGTACTGTACCCCGCCGAGAACAGCTTTATCTCAGCTGGTCCTTTTGAAATGTCGTCTCAATTTCATCCACACACCCGGCAGGTGTGAAGTGGACTGGATGAACGGTTCTCAAGATGTGTGAACCACAGACATATACTACAGATTCTACGTAGTTGTCTGTGGCACCATGGTCCTGGAGGAACATTGTTTTGTTTCATTGTGTACTGTATCACATATATATAAATGAAATGACAATAAAAGACACTTGGCAGAGATTCCTTGCTTCATTAGCTATCGTGTTTATGTTCAGTAAAGAATCAGAATATTTCTTCCACCATTGTTTAATAGATTTGTTTAACTGCAGTGTGAACCGATTACCAGCGTAAGTGATGCTAGGTGGGTAGCTACATGCTAGGGTTAACGTTGATGCCTTAATGTTAATAAGAATCCAAATAGGCTACGTTATGTTATTACCGTCATTCTCTATTGTAATTTGGAATGTGAGACGATGTGTTGCTGGGAAAGATGAGACGTATCAGTGATGTAGACCTGGCTCTGTGGTGGCTCTCTAGCCTGTGGAAAAGCAAACCTGCATGAAGCACACCTGTCCACCAGGTGTTACCTGTTTATATCCAGGATGGCCTTCCTGCTCCTTTCTGGTGCACCTGGCCATGTGTTTGCTTGTCGTGAGAATGATCAAGTAAATGATAAACATCAAACTAGCACTTCTCATCATTTGCCCTAGAAAAAACATAATGGTAGAGGAGAGAAGAGAGGAGGAGAGCACAGGAAAGAAGGGGATGAGGAAAGGAGGGGCAGTGAGAGGAGGTTAGAGGTGGAGGTGAGCTGGAGGAAGTGTGGATGAGGAGAGGAGGGGTAGGGAGAGGAGGTTAGAGGTGAGCTGGAGGAGGTGTGGATGAGGAGAGGAGGGGTAGGGAGAGGAGGTTAGAGGTGAGCTGGAGGAGGTGTGGATGAGGAGAGGAGGGGTAGGGAGAGGAGGTTAGAGGTGAGCTGGAGGAGGTGTGGATGAGGAGAGGAGGGGTAGGGAGAGGAGGTTAGAGGTGAGCTGGAGGAGGTGTGGATGAAGAGAGGAGGGGTAGGGAGAGGAGGTTAGAGGTGAGCTGGAGGAGGTGTGGATGAGGAGAGGAGGGGTAGGGAGAGGAGGTTAGAGGTGAGCTGGAGGAGGTGTGGATGAGGAGAGGAGCTGGAGTGAAGGAGACCGGACACACAGCACACCAACCAGCTACTGGAGCTCAGACCAGAAACTGGACCACAGACTCTCTCACACATGCAAACACACAGTCTAAGAAAGTGTGTGCAGATATACTTGAACAATTGAATGTGTGTTTTTGTCCCTGTGCATGTGTGTGTTTTTATGTGAGTAGGGACTCAATCTCACCACGCGCTCTCTCTACCACTCCAGGTCAGAAGCAGGAAGAGACCTGTCATCAGACAGCAGCCCTGGTCTCTACAGCAGGAAGAGACCTGTCATCAGACAGCAGCCCTGGTCTCTACAGCAGGAAGAGACCTGTCATCAGACAGCAGCCCTGGTCTCTACAGCAGGAAGAGACCTGCCATCAGACAGCAGCCCTGGTCTCTACAGCAGGAAGAGACCTACCATCAGACAGCAGCCCTGGTCTCTACAGCAGGAAGAGACCTGTCATCAGACAGCAGCCCTGGTCTCTACAGCAGGAAGAGACCTGTCATCAGACAGCAGCCCTGGTCTCTACAGCAGGAAGAGACCTGTCATCAGACAGCAGCCCTGGTCTCTACAGCAGGAAGAGACCTGTCATCAGACAGCAGCCCTGGTCTCTACAGCAGGAAGAGACCTGTCATCAGACAGCAGCCCTGGTCTCTACAGCAGGAAGAGACCTGTCATCAGACAGCAGCCCTGGTCTCTACAGCAGGAAGAGACCTGTCATCAGACAGCAGCCCTGGTCTCTACAGCAGGAAGAGACCTGTCATCAGACAGCAGCCCTGGTCTCTACAGCAGGAAGAGACCTGTCATCAGACAGCAGCCCTGGTCTCTACAGCAGGAAGAGACCTGCCATCAGACAGCAGCCCTGGTCTCTACAGCAGGAAGAGACCTGTCATCAGACAGCAGCCCTGGTCTCTACAGCAGGAAGAGACCTGTCATCAGACAGCAGCCCTGGTCTCTACAGCAGGAAGAGACCTGTCATCAGACAGCAGCCCTGGTCTCTACAGCAGGAAGAGACCTGCCATCAGACAGCAGCCCTGGTCTCTACAGCAGGAAGAGACCTACCATCAGACAGCAGCCCTGGTCTCTACAGCAGGAAGAGACCTGTCATCAGACAGCAGCCCTGGTCTCTACAGCAGGAAGAGACCTGTCATCAGACAGCAGCCCTGGTCTCTACAGCAGGAAGAGACCTGTCATCAGACAGCAGCCCTGGTCTCTACAGCAGGAAGAGACCTGTCATCAGACAGCAGCCCTGGTCTCTACAGCAGGAAGAGACCTGTCATCAGACAGCAGCCCTGGTCTCTACAGCAGGAAGAGACCTGCCACCAGACAGCAGCCCTGGTCTCTACATCTATGCTAAATTGATTGAGAATGTAATCACAACAGAGAACTTGGTCGTTTAGTCTAACTTAGCTCATGTTTGCAGATATGACCAAGACGGGGAAGCCAGACTCATACTGGAGAGACATCTGCCAAAAGTATGCCCAGGGCAGCTACCAGTTTTCCACAGGCAAAAGGCCCGGCGGTAAGAAATGGAAAAGAGCCCTGGAGTGTATAGATGCTTGCCCGCTGCAGAGCAAGAGTAAGGTGGATCTGTTCGGGAGACACCTAAAATGCTCTTGTGGGTTCCATAAGGTAGGTTATATGATGATTTATTTCATTTAAGTGATGATAAGTTGCTGTAGCATGAAGTCGATTATTTGATGGATCATACCCTATGTGCACAAATTTGGATAAAACTAACAGTGTAGGATCATTGGTGAAATTATTTATTACAAGTAGCATGAGCCTCTTTTGTACTTGAAATCCTGCCTCCCCCCTTCAGTCAGATGCATCAGAGGCAGGTGAAGGCTCCTGTGAGGCAGGAGAAGGCTCCTGTGAGGCAGGAGAAGGCTCCAGGCAGGCAGGAGAAGGCTCCAGGCAGGCAGGAGAAGGCTCCAGTCAGGCAGGAGAAGGCTCCTGGCAGGCAGGAGAAGGCTCCAGGCAGGCAGGAGAAGGCTCCTATGAGGCAGGTGGAGGCTCCAGGCAGGCAGGAGAAGGCTCCAGGCAGGCAGGAGAAGGCTCCAGGCAGGCAGGAGAAGGCTCCAGGCAGGCAGGAGAAGACTCCAGGCAGGCAGGAGAAGGCTCCAGGCAGGCAGGAGAAGACTCCTGTGAGGCAGGAGAAGGCTCCAGGCAGGCAGGTGAAGGCTCCAGGCAGGCAGGAGAAGGCTCCAGGCAGGCAGGAGAAGGCTCCAGGCAGGCAGGAGAAGGCTCCAGGCAGGCAGGAGAAGGCTCCAGGCAGGCAGGAGAAGGCTCCAGGCAGGCAGGTGAAGGCTCCAGTCAGGCAGGAGAAGGCTCCAGGCAGGCAGGAGAAGGCTCCAGGCAGGCAGGAGAAGGCTCCAGGCAGGCAGGAGAAGGCTCCAGGCAGGCAGGAGAAGGCTCCAGGCAGGCAGGAGAAGGCTCCAGGCAGGCAGGAGAAGGCTCCAGGCAGGCAGGAGAAGGCTCCAGGCAGGCGGAGGCACCAGTGCAGACAGAACAGTAAAGTGCTGTCAGTGCAATCAGGTTGTGAAGGCAGAAAAATTCTCCATGCACCTTTCTGACCGCCATGTAGAGGAGACATGTGACACCTGTGGGGCCAAGGTCCAAGGTTCTGTTGGCCTGTTGGAGCATATAGAACAGTTCCATTATTTATCCTGGTTGGCTCAACCTCCATCGCCAACTTCAACAGGTAGCTCCACCACACCATCCCCACGGCCAACACCATCTCCGCGGCTAACGGCCACACCATCTCCAGGGCCCACACCATCTCCAAGGCCCACACCATCTCCACGGCTAACGGCCACACCATCTCTACAGCCCACACCATCTCCGCCGACAACTACATCTCTGCTCCCTCCTCCAACAGGTTGCTCCAGCACGCCACGCCACACTCCTCAAACTCCACTTAGGCCAGCTTCCATTGATTGGGAAGCTTTTCTCCCCAATCAATTCAAAAAGGTTATACAGCCAGCAGATCGGGTGTGGATTGCCAAGGTCCTCTATGAGCCTACAGGTCAGCTGAGGCAGAAAATGGAGGCGTGCTGGTTTCATCCACCACTGCAGCACAAACCGTCTCCTCCTGAGCCCGGGTTGCACTTCCGGCAGAGGATGTTCCTCTGGGCACCAATGAGGATGTGGGGGATTCCTCTGAAATGCACGCGGTGTGACCGGAAAATGCACCACTCAGGGATCTACCCGAAGGTGAGGGAGGTGATAGATGTGGATACCCGCTACTACCTTGTGGGAGGGGACTATCCACGTTGCAGCAAGTGTATGCTGCCGGTCTGCCCATGGAGCCAGGAAATCCTTGCTCAACTGGATGTGGCACATAGGAGCCTGTTTCCCGCTGTCCTCACTACACAGCTAGCCCTGGATAGGAAGTGTATGACTTTCCTGAAGCCAAGGACCAGTGGGAACAGTTCTTCCTACCTCCAGTCTGCAGTAGAGGAAGCACACAGCGAGGAGTGGGCACGTCAGACCATCCGCTACCTGTCTGACTGTGAGCTTCATTTGAAGATGGCTACCTTCGTCTCTTCTGCAGCTGTCCATCTTCCTCCTCCACCCTTCAGGCCCCTTCCACTTGCCCAGTGGTTTGAGACGGTCCACTCCAACGACATCCTCAGCCACCTGGAAGAGATGAAGGGGGTGATCACCTCTACCTATGGTAGAATTCTGAAGATGGACTCTACAAAGAAGGTGAGGGTTTTAGCATTAATTTGATTTACTCTGATGTTAACCAATTGGAATGGATATAAATAGTTTACTTTATCATCCTAATGATGAAATAGTATTAATTTTAGTAAGTTTGTACAGTTTTTTTTTAGAACGTTCTGTTTTTGTTTGTTTTTCAGATCACCAAGAAGCTGGCTGGCAGTATAGGGGACACCGCTGCATGGATGTCCAACATCGGCAACGAGCTTGGCCAGGTTCTGAACAGTGTTCTGACGACAGGTGAAGGTGCAGGGCTGGAAGAGTTGTGCCAGGGCATCGTCACACGTTATGAGAATGCTGGACAAGCTGAGCCTGAGGCTGTCTATGTTGACCGGGACTGCTGCAGCCAGTCAGCTGGGATGCTGAAATTGTTACTTTATGAAATATACATTGCAGATTACAGTATGTAATTAACTAAAGTTAATTATGATGTTAAAAAAAGAGAAAAATGGTGATAGTAATCTATAAACTAACAATGTAATGTAATTGCCCAAAAAATAGATGATCACGTCTGTAATAATCAATGTTTGCCTTTCACAGGTGTGTCGTCAGTGCTGAGACTCTTTCGACCATGGAAGTTTGTCGTCCGTTTAGACGTCTTCCACTTCATGCGAAGGTTTAACTGCGGCCTCACTACTGAGCACCACCCTCTCTACGGTACCTTTTGCTCCAAACTTTCCGCCTGTATCTTTGAGTGGGATCAGGAGGATGTGCAACGGCTTAAGGAGGCCAAGAAAGGGGAGTGGAAGAGCAGCCATGGCGGAAATGCTCCCACTGAGGCACTGCTCTTGGCCAGTATCAGCACTGGTGAAATGGCAAAGCACTGCAGGCGGAGGACCCGTGCAGTGGAGGAAATCCGGGTCATGATTTCGGGGCTGCTCGAATCGATGTGGGAGCTGACTGACACCACGGGGCTGCGTCTAGTGAACCCTGACAGCATGCACCATGTGTGGGAGGTGCAGCAGAAGCACCTGGAGTGCATCCAGGACCCTGCAGGGGTGGAGTTGTACACAAAGACAGGGACACTGCAGAAGGGTGGCAAAGTCCTTGACGTCCTCAGGTGTGGGAGGGGGTCCTCCTCCCTCCAGAGTTTTCACCGCCACCAGTGTGCTTTTGTTCCAGGTAAATTCAAAATGTTAACTTGCCGTATGCTGATCTTAAAAAAAAGTCTGTGTTATGACATAGTATGCACTTGAATTATTCAAATAACAATGTCATTGTCACTTTGTATTTAATAGGTGTTAATATGTATTGACTTCGTAATAATGGTTGACCTAACCTGAGTATTTTGTTTCTTTCGATGCCATGCATTGCACACACAAATGTACATGCTGGAGGGAGTATCGAGGTGGAACATGAACCGGGCAAAGGAAGCTGTAGCTGTGGTGGGGGCATCAACCCTGAGGACATTTGATGTTCGCTTGATGTCTCACCTAAACAGCATGAGCCAGCGGGTCCTTGGTTGTTCTCTGGTTCCAGAATTCACCCCACCTGGAAAACCTACTGGTGAGATAGCTCTCAGATCAGCACTGAGCATTTGAGTATTACTTCCTCTCCCACTTTTCTTTTCTCTGCCACCTCCACCCCTCCTCAGAGGACGTGGGAGTGAAGATCGGGCTCTACATGTAGGAGATGTGTCTGTGTTTGTGTCCTTTCCTCTTCTTTAACTATGTGTTTAAACACTATGTGTTACAGGCGAGCGCATTGCTGTGGAGTACCTGTTGGCCCAGTCCAATAGAGGCGACCTGCTGGTTCCACAGCAGCTGCCAGAGATCCCCACAGAGGAGCTCGAGGACGACGGGGGTGAACCTGACGTCACGGTGTGCCAGGTAGCTGACCTTAGGGTAGGTGATCTTGATCCTCCAATATGTGCCGTGGAACCAGGTGACACTGGAGGGTGACAGTGGACCCAGATCCCTGGATGAGGACATCATTGTGGAGGAAGACGACACACAAGACAGCACATCAGACCAGGTAATGTAACACCTTTCTCAAAAACAAGATATGTAACAAGTTCGCTAATGATATGCCACAAGTATCATACGTTTGTCAAGTAAAACGTCAAGTATTACGTTTTATGGAGAGAGAAAAAAGGTCAACATTGCTCAAATAGTTCAAAGAAATGTACACATTTATTTACATGTGTTTTTTTCATGATTTTCACTTTTCAGAATAGCCGATGTGATTCCAGAGGTGTCTTGGGCTGGGATGCGGTTGATGACCTGGCAGCCTACCTGGTTGGCCTGAACCGAACCATCACTGCCTTGTCATCAAAAGAGGAGGCTGACATAGTCCATCTTTACATGGCTCTCCCTGCTATGGACAAGGAACCTTTGAGGTTCGGCCAGAAAGCCAGGAAGAAGACCGTGGCAGGACCTTGGAGAGCGCCCAGGAAGCCGAGTGGCTCTGCTCCTGGACAGCAGGCGGCAGAGAGGTGATTTGACACAATTCTTAATCATTTTGGTTCATTACAAATCATTGAATCAGAAGGCTGTACTGCGTCAAACCAGGATTGAAAAAATTATTTTGTGATTATATTAGTTTGTGGGGGGTAAATTGGGCTGTTCACAGGTGACAGGTTGTTGCTATTATTATTATTTTTTGTTTACAGCCTTGTTTAAAGTCCGGACCATATCATCCTTCTTTCCCACAGACTGTTCATGACTCACGGGCAGGCAGCCCAGGACCCCGAAGTCCACAGGGTCAGCGAATGTGTTTGCCTGAGACTTTTAAAAGAGTTTCAGCAAGCACCAAACAGGCCCAAGGACACAAGGAGTAGAACTCTGCCCATCCCACAGTCCATTGTGGTGGCCTACAGCCATCTTAACCCTCGTGCTGCCTTCGGGTCACATGACCCAAAGGTTCACAACGAACCATCGTTGTGTTTACCCAATTTCACCCAATACAAAAACAAATAAAAATAATTTTCTTTTAACCATTGCAATGTGGGGGGTCTGAGACAGCCCGACAGTTAAAAGAAAATGCTTCACTTTGTTTTTGTATGAGGTAAATTTGTCGCAATACGACAGTGGGTCACAATGACTGATGGGTCAGAATGACCCGAAGATAACACAAGGGTTAAACAGCTGCTGGAGGACAGCAGGGTTGTTCTGGAGAAGACCAACGTGGTTCTGATACCAGTAAACAACACAACAATCTCTTCTTGGTGAGTCTTGTTTTTTACGTGTGCACCTTTCCTATACAATTACATTATATTATTAAACTGCAAGAAAAACCTTCAACTGCTTGCTTGTTAGAAAATACTAAACATAGGAGGATAGGCTACTATGTATAAAAGAACTAACTGAAGCTACTGTATGCATTTTTGTCTTTTAGGCTGCTTAGGAGGGATAAGAGGAAGGACAGGGACATGCTGCTGCAGGGCACCATACTCCCCAAACGCTTTGAACTGGCCAAGGACTCACTCCCTGAAGCCCAGACTCTTCCGGCTGCTCCTGTGCAGCATGGGCATGAGGCTATGGTGTTTGAGGAGCCAGAGAACCGGGAGGGTGAGGCAGTGATACGCCCTCGGCACAGTGTTCGTTCTGCCTTGGCACAGCACTACCAGCCTGGGTCATACGTATGGCCTGGTTCTGCTGGCTCAGCCTCGTATGAGCATGGTAACCTGCCACCACCACCATCTCCTGCCTGGGCCTCGTACCAGCATGGTAACCTGCCACCACCCCCATCTCCTGCCTGGGCCTCGTACCAGCAGGATTACCTGCCACCACCACCATATCCTGCCTGGGCCTCGTACCAGCAGGATTACCTGCCACCACCACCATCTCCTGCCTGGGCCTCGTACCAGCAGGATTACCTGCCACCACCCCCATCTCCTGCCTGGGCCTCGTACCAGCAGGGTCACCTGCCACCACCACCATCTCCTGCCTGGGCCTCGTACCAGCAGGATTACCTGCCACCACCACCATCTCCTGCCTGGGCCTCGTACCAGCAGGGTCACCTGCCACCACCACCATCTCCTGCCTGGGCCTCGTACCAGCAGGATTACCTGCCACCACCACCATCTCCTGCCTGGGCCTCGTACCAGCAGGATTACCTGCCACCACCACCATATCCTGCCTGGCCCTCGTACCAGCAGGATTACCTGCCACCACCACCATCTCCTGCCTGGCCCTCGTACCAGCAGGATTACCTGCCACCACCACCATCTCCTGCCTGGGCCTCGTACCAGCAGGATTACCTGCCACCACCACCATATCCTGCCTGGCCCTCGTACCAGCAGGATTACCTGCCACCACCACCATCTCCTGCCTGGCCCTCGTACCAGCAGGGTCACCTGCCACCACCACCATATCCTGCCTGGCCTTCGTACCAGCATTGTCACCTGCCACCACCACCATCTCCTGCCTGGGCCTCGTACCAGCAGGATTACCTGCCACCACCCCCATCTCCTGCCTGGCCCTCGTACCAGCAGGATTACCTGCCACCACCACCATCTCCTGCCTGGGCCTCGTACCAGCAGGATTACCTGCCACCACCACCATATCCTGCCTGGCCCTCGTACCAGCAGGATTACCTGCCACCACCACCATCTCCTGCCTGGGCCTCGTACCAGCAGGATTACCTGCCACCACCCCCATCTCCTGCCTGGGCCTCGTACCAGCAGGATTACCTGCCACCACCACCATATCCTGCCTGGCCCTCGTACCAGCAGGATTACCTGCCACCACCACCATCTCCTGCCTGGCCCTCGTACCAGCAGGGTCACCTGCCACCACCACCATATCCTGCCTGGCCTTCGTACCAGCAGGATTACCTGCCACCACCACCATATCCTGCCTGGCCTTCGTACCAGCAGGATTACATGCCACCACCACCATCTCCTGCCTGGCCTTCGTACCAGCAGGATTACCTGCCACCACCACCATATCCTGCCTGGCCTTCGTACCAGCAGGATTACCTGCCACCACCACCATCTCCTGCCTGGCCTTCGTACCAGCAGGATTACCTGCCACCACCACCATCTCCTGCCTGGGCCTCGTACCAGCAGGGTCACCTGCCACCACCACCATCTCCTGCCTGGGCCTCGTACCAGCAGGATTACCTGCCACCACCACCATCTCCTGCCTGGGCCTCGTACCAGCAGGATTACCTGCCACCACCACCATATCCTGCCTGGGCCTCGTACCAGCAGGGTCACCTGCCACCACCACCACCACCATCTCCTGCCTGGCCTTCGTACCAGCAGGGTCACCTGCCACCACCACCATCTCCTGCCTGGGCCTCGTACCAGCAGGATTACCTGCCACCACCACCATATCCTGCCTGGCCTTCGTACCAGCCACCTCCCCCCTTCCAGCCACCTCCCCCCTTCCAGCCACCTCCCCCCTTCCAGCCACCTGCTGACCATCCACTGTACCTGGCCCCTCCACCACCTGGCACCTCTGTTCAGCCAAGGCAACGTACGTGGAGACAGAAAAAAGCTGCCCAGGAGAACGAGGAGCTGATGGCTAGGGGTGAACCTCCACGCAAGAAGTTCAGGGATACCTACCAGTACATTTGCAAGCAGTGTGGGCAGGGGAAAAACAAAAGTACGGGTCACACCCAGCTGAAGGGGCGGTGGTACTGTCCAGCCTCAGGACTCACCCTGGCAGAGTGGAAGGACCAGTTGACCAGTCTTGCCAGTGGGAAATAAAGGAAAATTTATGAATAAATAAATACTGTATATAATAGTTATGTGTAAATAGTTAAGTATTGTATATAGTTACGTTTTTCATTTCTGTGTTCTAAAAAATTCAATAAAAAAAAAATAGATGTATATATTTGTTAAATATATACTTTCAGGTTTAATAAAGTGACCAAGTTTGTCAAATTGTATAATAATGTGTAGATAGTAAAGTATTGTATATAGTTATGTTTTTCATTTCTGTGTTTGTGCATTGCATGGTGTTCTAAAAAAGAAAACAACAAAAAAATAAAGATGTATATATTTGCTAAATATATACTTTCAGGTTTAATAAACTGACCAAAGTTTCTCAAATTTTGACTTCTGGATTGTTTTTCTCCTATACCTCCTATACTTTATTCCTAGAACTCTTGCAAAGTAACTAAGTAGGCTACCAGTGCTGTTATTAAATATCAGCACTCCTGGAAAGCCCTCTGCCAATGAAAATACATACTTTCTTGCTTTGATCTTCCTGACCTCTTTTCTCACCAGTGTTTGATGTTGTAGGGGGTGTTGAGAGGGGGTGGAGCTGAGGGTAAGAGGTGAGATGAAAGGGATGGGGCAGGAGAAGCCAAAGCGGTGGGGGTCTGTGACCTGAGTGCTGTGGAGATGGGGGTAGGGCAGTGTTCTGGGGGTGCACCTGAGGTGTGCAGCAGCCGGGGTAGGGGCTGATCAAACCTGTTGAAGAACAAGTTCAGGTTGTTCACCCACTTCTGGTCCCCCGCAGTCTGGGACAGTTGCTAAATATATATATATATATATATATATATATATATATCTGGGACAACTAACCCCCTAATCAGGATGAATGACACATAGCACTTTAATTACATCAAAATCAGATTTATTGGCCAAGTATGTTAACACACACACAATGATTTTGGTTCTGGCTGCTTTTAAACAATACATGCAATATTCACACAACTCACTTAATACAAGCAATATACACCTTATACGAAAGAAAAATTATGTTAATGCATGGTATTGGTGCATGCTGCCACGGTGCACAGCGTCGTCGGATCGAATCCCGCAGGAGACAAAGTGTCAATGTTGTCGATAAAAGTGATAAAAATAAGCGCACAGTGGAGAAAAAAACATGACAAATTGTTTGTTTTTCTCCTTTTCTCTTTCCGTTTTTTCTCTTTCCCCCCCTCCCCCCCCCCCTCTTTTTCCTTCTCCCCGCCCCTAGCAGTCCATTTTGCCCCATTTTTGGCCGAGCGGTGAGGGAATCGGGCTAGTAATCCGAAGGTTGCCAGTTCGATTACCGGTCATGCCAACTGACGTTGTGTCCTTAGGCAAGGCACTTCACCCTACTTGCCTCGGGGGAATGTCCCTGTACTTACTGTAAGTCGCTATGGATAAGAGCGTCTGCTAAATGACTAAATGTAAATAATAACAGTTGATTGCCTAATAGAACACAGTTGAATAGCTGAAATAAAATATTTAAAGAATATATAGCTATGTATCCACAAAAAAACCATTGACATTTCATTCAAATGCACATCAACATTAGTGATAAAAATGCCAAGGTTGGCAATATAGCTTATTTTAAGGGATTATATGACAAAATGATCAGTAGTTAAATTGTTTGCATCTACTGTATTTTGTACAGTAAACTTGTGCACACAAAGTATGAAGCATATACATATATCTTGCTTAGTAAATTGTCCTATAATTAGTTGTGTGTTAGAGGTTACATTTTCAGTTGTGCGTGTGAGAGGTTACATTTTCAGTTGTGTGTGTTAGAGGTTACATTTTCAGTTGTGCGTGTCAGAGGTTACATTTTCAGTTGTGCGTGTTAGAGGTTACATTTTAAGTTGTGTGTGTGAGAGGTTACATTTTCAGTTGTGTGTGTTAGAGGTTACATTTTCAGTTGTGTGTGTTAGAGGTTACATTTTCAGTTGTGCGTGTGAGAGGTTACATTTTCAGTTGTGCGTGTGAGAGGTTACATTTTCAGTTGTGCGTGTGAGAGGTTACATTTTCAGTTGTGCGTGTGAGAGGTTACATTTTCAGTTGTGCGTGTGAGAGGTTACATTTTCAGTTGTGCGTGTGAGAGGTTACATTTTCAGTTGTGCGTGTGAGAGGTTACATTTTCAGTTGTGCGTGTGAGAGGTTACATTTTCAGTTGTGCGTGTGAGAGGTTACATTTTCAGTTGTGCGTGTGAGAGGTTACATTTTCAGTTGTGCGTGTGAGAGGTTACATTTTCAGTTGTGTGTGTGAGAGGTTACATTTTCAGTTGTGCGTGTTAGAGGTTACATTTTCAGTTGTGCGTGTGAGAGGTTACATTTTCAGTTGTGCGTGTGAGAGGTTACATTTTCAGTTGTGCGTGTGAGAGGTTACATTTTCAGTTGTGCGTGTGAGAGGTTACATTTTCAGTTGTGCGTGTGAGAGGTTACATTTTCAGTTGTGCGTGTGAGAGGTTACATTTTCAGTTGTGCGTGTGAGAGGTTACATTTTCAGTTGTGCGTGTGGGAGGTTACATTTTCAGTTGTGCGTGTTAGAGGTTACATTTTCAGTTGTGTGTGTTAGAGGTTACATTTTCAGTTGTGTGTGTGAGAGGTTACATTTTCAGTTGTGTGTGTGAGAGGTTACATTTTCAGTTGTGTGTGTGAGAGGTTACATTTTCAGTTGTGCGTATTAGAGGTTACATTTTAAGTTGTGTGTGTGAGAGGTTACATTTTCAGTTGTGCGTGTGAGAGGTTACATTTTCAGTTGTGCGTGTGAGAGGTTACATTTTCAGTTGTGCGTGTGAGAGGTTACATTTTCAGTTGTGTGTGTGAGAGGTTACATTTTCAGTTGTGCGTGTGAGAGGTTACATTTTCAGTTGTGCGTGTGAGAGGTTACATTTTCAGTTGTGCGTGTGAGAGGTTACATTTTCAGTTGTGCGTGTGAGAGGTTACATTTTCAGTTGTGCGTGTGAGAGGTTACATTTTCAGTTTTGCGTGTGAGAGGTTACATTTTCAGTTGTGCGTGTGAGAGGTTACATTTTCAGTTGTGCGTGTGAGAGGTTACATTTTCAGTTGTGCGTGTGAGAGGTTACATTTTCAGTTGTGCGTGTGAGAGGTTACATTTTCAGTTGTGCGTGTGAGAGGTTACATTTTCAGTTGTGCGTGTGAGAGGTTACATTTTCAGTTGTGCGTGTGAGAGGTTACATTTTCAGTTGTGCGTGTGAGAGGTTACATTTTCAGTTGTGCGTGTGAGAGGTTACATTTTCAGTTGTTCGTGTGAGAGGTTACATTTTCAGTTGTGCGTGTGAGAGGTTACATTTTCAGTTGTGCGTGTGAGAGGTTACATTTTCAGTTGTGCGTGTGAGAGGTTACATTTTCAGTTGTGCGTGTGAGAGGTGTTCACTGTGGTATAAGAGAGGTTCTCACTCATGAGTATGAGAGGTTCTCACTTGTCATTGTGTGAGGTTCCAGTTTCACTAATAGGAAGGGAGGGAGGTTGTGTTAAATCAACACAGAATAAAAGGGAAAGCATAAATTGTCACACATGAATTCCAAGTGTAGTCCTTAAAACATTTTGTACATCCATTCAAGTCAGTTTCGGATAGATTCCTTTGTTTGATCCAGTCTCTTTGGAGTAAAGAGAGGCTGAGGAAGGTGGGCCACTTGGCTGGCCCTTCTCCCTCTCATGGGGAGAAGGAGATACCAGGTCTGCAAGCCTTTGAAGCTCCTCCAGAAAGATAGTGGCATTGTATGAGACATCACAAAAGTCGGGGGTTCTTGTGTTAATGTGGTCGGCAGTACCGTGTCTTACTGGGGTGATCAGATTATGACTCTGTACTACATAGTAAAGGATTTACGTATTTGATGTGAAGTGAGCCAATGACTGAAGGGCCATGTGGGACTGTGTGTTTGTGTTGTGATTCTGGGAAGGACCAATGACTCTTGAGAACGATGTCATATAAAATGATGTGTTGTGTAAAGTTCTGTAGGGTTCAGTGTGCATCAGCTGAGAAGTGCCGATGATGAGAAGTTCTGTTTTGGCGAGGTTCAGCTGGAGGTGGTGCTCGGTCATCCAGGCGGAGATGTCTGTGAGGCAGGCCTCAATCCTAGCTGAGATCCCGGATCGGTCGGGGGGAACGACAGGTACAGCTGCGTGTCGTCAGCGTAGCAGTGGTAGGAGAAGCCATAGGAGGTGATGATTGGTCCAAGTGAGGTGGTGTACAGAGAGAAGAGGAGGGGTCCAAGGACGGAGTCCTGTGGGACACCAGTGGAGAGCTGGCGAGGGCCTGACAGTTTGCCTCCCCAGGAGACCTGGTAGAATCTTCCTGACAGGTAGGATGAGATCCACTGGAGTGCAGTGCCAGTGATGCCCATCTCAGAAAGTCTGGAGAGCAGGATCTGGTGGTTAACCATATCAAACGCTGCAGAAAGGTCCAGCAGAATGATGACGGAGACAAGAAGTCGACGGCCTGCGTTCCTTGGAGGTGGATGTTGAAGTCCCCAAGGACTATCAAGGGGGTTCCATCATCCGGGAGGACGCTGAGGAGCATGTCCAGCTCCTCCACAAAGTCGGCTAGCGGGCCTGGTGGGCGATAAAGAACAATTAAGCATGCTTTGATAGGATCAGTTAGCATCACATAATGGTGTTCAAATGATTTGGCAGTAACAGGGAGTGGTGTGGGTGTGTATTTAATATGTGGGGAAAGAAGCAACCCTGTCCCGCCGTCCCGCCACCCCGCCCGGTTGAGCGGGGTGAGTGAGTGAAGGAGTGGTTGACGGAGAGAGCAGCTGGAGTTGCAGTGTTCTCTGGGCGGATTCATGTCTCTGTCAGCGCAAGGGCATGAAGAGAAGCATGGGATGCAAACGCTGGGATGAAGTCTGCCTTGTTCACAGCAGACTGGCAGTTCCAGAGCCCTATAGAAAGAGAGAGGGCAGGTGGAGAAGATCTGGATAGGTGGCTAAGATTAGAAGTGGACCGTATATACTTTCCCTGCAGATCCAGGAGAAGCAGGAGTGCCGGAGGCTGGAGAAGGTGGAGAGGGACCGGGCTGAGGCCAAGCTGGAGGCCGAAATAAGAACCTATAACCCATGGGGCCGGGGAGGGTGCGGCGCACCCCTCAGAGACACCCGAGGGGACCTCATTAGTACGTTGTAGCATGTTTCACTTACATTCCATGTTGGCTCACCCTACAGGATTGCATAAGTTGATTGGATTTCAATTGATGACAGATATTTCTGTGTGAAGTGTCTGACTGCACTTTGTCTGGCTAGCTGACCTGAAGCAGATGCACAGGCAGAATGAGGAAGCTTGGCTGAACCCTGAGACCTCTCAGAAAAAAGCCCCAGTCACCAGGCCCACCCAGAGAGAGGACAGACTGCCTCCCATCAACACAGTCTCAGGTAGACAGTCACTGCACCAGCTGGCACACTGCAGACATCACATTCTTTCACGTGAATGTAATACACACGTACACACAATGCACATGGCTGTTCTATTTCATCTTTGCAGGTTTTGCCCCTGTCCAGACCTCCATGTGTGCCAGAGGAAATGTGTTTCCTAACCAGCCAACGCTTCATCAACTCACTGAACTGGATAAACATAAGCTTTGCCTAAAACAACAGGTACAGTGTGATATGGTTTGGGATGTGTTATGTTTACATTTCAAGACCCTGGCCTCTTGTGGCTGTAGGGTCTTTTAGCTTCAACAAGCCATTGATTTGAAGGATGTTGTGTACTGTACACAAACACACACACAGGTACATGATGTTGTATAACAAACTGTTTACCTCTCGGGCCCTGCCCAGATTGAGGAGAAGCACCTTAAGGAGGCAGAGGAGAGGGAGAAGCTACGCCTGGAGGAGGTGAAGGAGGAGAGGAGGCTGGCAGAGCAGAGGGCTCAAATCAAGAGGGAGTTTGACGAGGATCAGGAGATCCGAAGATTCAAGGAGATGAAGGTCAGCTGGGCACTGATTGGCTAAGAGGTATTTGGCAGAAATGACTGTTTATGCGTTTGCAATATACAGTATACAACTTATCTTATTTGGACCACACACTCTTGAATAACAATGCTGAACAATCTTGATAGTAGAATTGGATTTTGATGGTGTGGAAACACTTGACGTAAGGGTAGATTTTAAGTGAGTGTAACATATTCTTATGACTCAGCTGTTATTAGCTAAGTAAAGTTTGGTCTTCTTGCAACAGAAAACGGCCAAAAACAAGGAGCTGGTCCGTCTTGCAGAGGAGAAGAAAAAGAAAGAGGTGGAGGAGGAGAAGAAGAAGACAGAGGTGGAGGAAAAGAAAGAGGTGGAGGAGAAGAAAGAGGTGGAGGAAAAGAAGACAGAGGTGGAGGAAAAGAAGAAAGAGGAGGAGAAGAAGAAGACAGAGGTGGAGGAGAAGAAGAAGACAGAGGTGGAGGAAAAGAAGACAGAGGTGGAGGAGAAGAAGAAAGAGGTGGAGGAAAAGAAAGAGGTGGAGGAGGAGAAGAAGAAGACAGAGGTGGAGGAAAAGAAAGAGGTGGAGGAGAAGAAAGAGGTGGAGGAAAAGAAGACAGAGGTGGAGGAAAAGAAGAAAGAGGTGGAGGAGAAGAAGAAGACAGAGGTGGAGGAGAAGAAGAAGACAGAGGTGGAGGAGGAGGAGAGGATACGCTATGAGAAAGAGAGACAGGCGCACATTCAAGAGGTGAGAGGACCACAAAACTTTATTAGAAAGATATGAACAAACAGAAATATCAGTATGATCCCCATCTTACTGTCTATCTGCAGGTGCAAAGAGAGATCTCGCCCCCCATCCCCACCCCCCAGAAGAGACACAGGACCCCCCAGTCCACAGGACCCCCAGTCCACAGGACCCCCAGTCCACAGGACCCCCCAGTCCACAGGACCCCCCAGTCCACAGGACCCCCAGTCCACAGGACCCCCAGTCCACAGGACCCCCCAGTCCACAGGACCCCCAGTCCACAGGACCCCCCAGTCCACAGGACCCCCAGTCCACCCCCAGTCCCCCCAGCATGGACAGCAAACGCCCCACCACCACCCTGTCTGTAAGTTACCGCTTGTATAAACCATAAACGTACTATGGAGAGCATCATCTGAAAACGGGTATAAACTGATGTCTCTCTCCCCCCCACAAACACCTTTTAGAAGGGCTCTCTTTCAGTGCCCCAGTCCCAGACACCCTCTGTCCCCCCCACAAGCACCTTTTAGAAGGGCTCTCTTTCAGTGCTCCAGTCCCAGACACCCTCTGTCCCCCCCACAAACACCTTTTAGAAGGGCTCTCTTTCAGTGCTCCAGTCCCAGACACCCTCTGTCCCCCCCACAAACACCTTTTAGAAGGGCTCTCTTTCAGTGCCCCAGTCCCAGACACCCTCTGTCCCCCCCACAAACACCTTTTAGAAGGGCTCTCTTTCAGTGCTCCAGTCCCAGACACCCTCTGTCCCCCCCACAAACACCTTTTAGAAGGGCTCTCTTTCAGCTGTTAGGAAGGAGCTGGGAGCTGCAGGTAACTCACACAAAAACACGAAATGTTCCATATACAGTTAGGTCCATAAATATTTGGACATTGACACAATTTTCATCATTTTGGCTCTGTATACCACCACAATGGATTTGAAATGAAACAATCAAGATGTGCTTTAAGTGCAGACTTTCAGCTTTAATTTCAGGGTATTTACATCCAAATCAGGTGAACGGTGTAGGAATTACAACACATTTTATATGTGCCCCCCCCCCCTTTTTAAGGGACCAAAAGTAATTGGTCTTAAACTTAATTTCCACTTAAACCATACAACGGAACGTAAATCCCAATAGAAGCAACTCAATCGCTACCAAGACGAAACTTTTGACACCTAGGTTGTCTATGTAGGCCAAATATTGACTGAGTTTTATGGGGGCAAAAAGAATAAAAAGAATAATAATAATATATATGTGAGAGAACAAAGGTTGTGCCCTTGCCGAAGGCAAAGCACACCCAATTATGAGGATATATATAGGCTACTGCGCTTATATCATGTACTATATATGTGTATATGCATGTAGGCATATGTGTAAATCCCTCTTTGATGTCATTGACTGGGACATGGCCAGGGAATATGATGAATTGATTCATCAGCTGGTTAAGCGCCAAGTACACTTTTCTTACAGCAACGCATGCTGCGGCTTTGCCCATGTTTTCTGCATCGCCTATACTGTATAAAAATGTAGCCTATAGCCTACCTGACGCAAAAAAACTCAAGGCTATGCAGTCTGAAGCACAGTTAAAGTTTCAAGTAGCTTTATTGTCAATCGATATGACGTTTCCCACTCTCCCACAGTGAAACATATAAAAAGCACAGGCACAACAGATAAGACAAGACATTTCGTAAAACATAGCGTTACATACTCACATACAGCAGCATAAGCTCATAATAAAGCATAAAGCTTGCTGCGGCGTGTGATATTTGCAATGTACGGCCCGAGAAGGTCTTGCAAATGAATGAGTCCATGTCGGCTGAATCGATATCGCTCAAACAAGAACTCATCCGTGTGAAATAAAGGATCTTGGCAATCGCGAAGAACTCTATTGGTATGGAAAGCTAATCGAACTAAAATATAGCTCCTTGGTCAACTGGGTCTCTCAAAAAGGGAGCTGCCATGTTATTTTCTGGGGGTGTGGCAAGCTAATCCAGCTACACTTACGTTAGCCTGCTCTGGAGCAGGTTAGTGCTAATTGATATGTTACTATGGTGATTTATCGAAAGTTGCTTCCACGAACCAAAAAGAGGGGCGTTTTTTATCTTGGCCTGAAAATTAGCTCGCTAAACCGCTTAGCGAGCTACGACAAATACCCCCCTGGACGACGCGGAACCTTTGAGGGTAAGTAGAGACGTTTGGCTTTGTAAACAACACCAAAGTGGTGACTGGACAAAGACGTTGACTAAACTTGTTGTTGTGACTCAATCTTGAAATGGTTTACATATCTACAAGCACAAGAATCGTAGCTTTCCAAAGATGTATAACATGTGTAGTAGTCAAAAAAACTAATTTATTAACATTTAGTGCGTAGTAACTGGGGGAGGAGGGGGCAGTGTTTCGGGCCCGCGGGCGGGCCTGGACGAATTAATATATGCACCTTCTTGCCACAGTAAATTCCTTGTCTGTGTGAACTATCATGGCGAATAAAACCCATTCTGATTCTGATGAAGGCCCCACCATGGTTTTTCGCCCGTTGACTGTGTCAGATGTTAGGGAAGCTCGTTCCCACCTCTCCGATGTCACTACCTCGGCTGGGTGTCCCCCTGCCCCCTCCTCTCTCATGCTACTGTAAGGCTGGGTGTCACCCTGCCCCCTCCTCTCATGCTACTGGTCTCACACCTCATTGTGTAACTTACTGTCACATTGCTAAGTCATATGTTGATAAGTAAGGGTCAAGATGTGGTCTGATTGGTTGATCTTGTGTATAAAGGGAATTGTGAAGCATTGTTCTGTGGATTCTTCATCTCCTGAGACCTTCTCCTCAGCTCTGGATTGTCCTACTCCTTCTCCTTCCTCACCTCTTTGTTTCTCTCTCTGAATTAAAATAACCATGGTAGAGCAGATTTAAAGCCTTCATTTTGTAACATGTTTGCCTTTAATTTATTTCATTGATTTGCAATGATATTAAATATCGGTTTCATTTTAACCTTACTTTGACCATTCTTGCTCTGATTCAACCCAGAGTCAAATAACTGTAACTAGAGAGGGTACAATTTCTGGGGAAATTGTAGGGTGTGCTTGCTTGCGTTGGTTGCACAGGGGTCTGTTTTTTAATGACATTTTTACAACTGATATTTCTGTATTTTATATAAAAATGCATACTTATTATTTATAAAGATTACATAAATTTAAAAGCATTTTTTTTGCTGCTCATTTACAACTGAAAATACGAGTGAAGTGTAGAATGAAATAGATGTCTTCTCATTTCCCCTGCAAGAGGCAGCCTCATCGTTGAATCAAAACGAAAAAAATTGGCAGACCGGTGTACAAATTGACCTAATCTCTATTACTTAAACGTCCTTTTAAGTGTTTCCCTTCTCGTGATATTTTCATGCATTTAGCCTACTCATTGCATTCATTCATTAATAAAGAACCCCCTTTGAAGATTATTCTACGACGTTACCGGCAGTAGAAGATGGAATTGCGATTCAAACATTACCATCTGCTAACTGAAAATATGCCCCCCAAAACGTAAATAAGCTTGACATTTATTTAGTGGAAAATCGCTCATTCATAAAAAGCTCGCTGGTAGCGATCATTGTAAGTAACAACGCAAAATGCGATATAGCCCTGTGTGGAGAAGCTGCCCCGGTAAATTGTACTACTACGGTACAGTACTAGACTACTGCTGTGTTCGCCTTGGTAGCGATTGCGTTGGTTGAATTGGATTTAACGTTACGTTGTACGGTTTAGGCTGAAATTAATAATTTTCATGAACAGATTGACAAAGTTTAGGCTGTGGCCATGAAGTTCAGGTTAGTAGTTAGATAGACTTTTGATTTAAGTAAGGGGAGTGCCGAACATGTTCTGTCGCCGTTTGACTTCCTAAACAGCTGTGTAGCTTGTAGTGTCTCGCATAGCTTGTAGTGTCTCGCGTAGGCTACAGCGTTGCAGTGAGCTACACTGGATTGAAACCACAGGTAATGATAATTTCACACACTAATTGTTTACTTGTAATCTAATGTCAGAATAAATCCTACAACGAAAATTTATATGTGAGGAATGTTTATTTTAATGATTGAAAACAGATACATCATAGACCACTGTAGTATGTGTTGCCCGGGCAACACAGGCTAATGTCATGATGCTAATACTTCAGTGAAATAGTAGACTACTGTTTCCGAAAGTAGATGTACTTCCTTAATAAAATCAGCTTATATTGTACATTACACATCACAATTGTGTCATATCACAAAGTAAAATGAGTAAATAGTTATCACCCTGGCCTCTTTGCTTGTGTCGTTTCTGCAGCTGCCTTGCAGTAAAGCTATAGTTAGCCTAGCTATCCCTTAACAGATGCGAAACAAATGTTCTGCCAAAGGTAGTCACGCGTGTTTTCGTGACGTTAGTGACGTAGTGACGTTAGTAACGTCAGTGACTGTGGCTAGCAAATTAGCCACCGTTAGCTTCACTTTTCGCCACAAAAACTTAACTTGAGCCTAAACCATGCAACAGAACGTAAATCCCAATAGGAGCAACTCAATCGCTACCAAGACGAAACTTTTGACACCTAGGTTGTCTATGTAGGCCAAATATTGACTGAGTTGTAGGGGGGCAAAAAAAATAAAATAATAAAATAATAAAATAATAATATATATGTGAGAGAACAAAGGTTGTGCCCTTGCCTAAGGCAAAGCACACCCAATTATATTGGTATTGGCATTTTTTGGTCAATGTTTAAACACTGTTCAGTTCCCCATCTTCTGTCCAACAGGGGATTTTGTTTTGGTTGTTTGGCCAATATTAACCCCCTACACTACTTGACATGCTGTGCATCTATCAGATCTTCCCCTCAGTTACTGATCTGCTGTGGTGGATCAAGAGTTGGGATACTTTGTCTCCACAAAGCCTCTCTCACTGGCTCCACAATGCTCTCAGTATCATGGATGAGGGTGTGGGATGTCCTGTGTCACCTGGCATTGTGGTGGAAATTCGGACGATACTGGGTGACGATACTATAATACACACTACACACACACCTGCCTCTCTATCTCCCTTTGTCTCTCCCTCTCTCTGCATAATACACACTACACACACACCTGCCTCTCTATCTCCCTTTGTCTCTCCATCTCTCTGCATAATACACACTACACACACACCTGCCTCTCTCTCTCCCTTTGTCTCTCCATCTCTCTGCATAATACACACTACACACACACCTGCCTCTCTCTCTCCCTTTGTCTCTCCATCTCTCTGCATAATACACACTACACACACACCTGCCTCTCTATCTCCCTTTGTCTCTCCATCTCTGTAAGGATGAGATCTCTCAGCAGGCAGGCCGGAAAGAGTCACGACAATTATAAAAAGGGTTGACTCGGTTTTATTAGCTCAACGTTGGATCATGCCACCAATCCACAACAGAGTGGCTAGCATGAGTGACAAAACATGTCTCTCATAAGTCCTTTATATATGGCTGGACTGTACAAATATAGTTACCACCACAACATCTCCTTAAACGGTACACATTCCACAACTTGATGCACAGAAGAAACAACACACAGGTGATGCAGTCATCAATCATTGCTTGTACTATTCTCTGCATCTTGCACTTAACCTAAGTTGATCAGAGCACATTCCTTGATCTATATGTGTCTTGTCCAAGGCTTGCTCCGTGACCTCTTGACCACAGCAAGAGACAACCTCACACATGTATAGAAAATCTGCGTATCAATCTCTCTGCATAATACACACTACACACACACCTGCCTCTCTATCTCCCTTTGTCTCTCCATCTCTCTGCTTAATACACACTACACACACACCTGCCTCTCTCTCTCCCTCTGTCTCTGTCCATTACTCTCTCCATCTCTCTGCATAATGGGTGTTACATATGCTACAGTGTACCAGGACACCAGCCTTCAGTAACCCGTCAACATGGAGTACTGGTTCTTCCTAGGTCCTGTCTTGCCTTCTCATAAGATAATCTGCAGTGTTGTGCACGTTCATACCTCTCATGAACTCGTTCAAAGTTCAGTTCATACAAGTAAACATGAATAGTTCACGTTCATAGTTCACCATTTAAATTCTGAACTAGTTCATAGTTCAGTTCATAGTTTTAAGGTGTGTGTTTACCATGTGTAAAAATCCTGCAAAAAATAATAAGGTGCATCAGATGTAGTCGCTGAGTCTGCGTCTCTACTTTCATTTATATGAGACCGAGAGCTGTTGTCTTGGAATACGTTGTTTGGTCAACGTGTGTGCGATGAATCATGGGTAACGTAGAGCGAAGTTGAGTTAGTTGGTTTGGGTTAGGCTACATAGCGGAAAATGTTACGGGCACTGAGCAACGACATGGTGCAAGCATTCGATTTAGACAGCGTCTCTACTCAGGAGAAGGAAAACATTCCGTAAAGTTTTAGCTAGACCTCAAATAATATGAACGCGTTCTTTTGAACTCGTTCATGCACAACACTGATAATCGGTATAGGTCCTGCTGATTTAATCAGACCAACAACATTTCCTGTCTGCCACAAGGTATCAGAACCCCAGAGAGGGTTTGGTCAAGTTCAGGGGTCACCAGGGAACACACAGAGGTCTGGAGCTTGTCTGGGTTCAGTGGTTACAACATGGCTTTCTGCTGTTATTTCAACATTCCTCTCAAAAAGTCTCTCGGTTGTGCTAGTTTCCACTGTTGGTTAAAGGGAGAAAGATGTGATGGTGCAGACATCTGTCTGACCATGGGCCCCCAAGTCTTGTTGTTCAAAGGGAGTGTTTACCCAGGGTGTCATCCATCAAAGTACTCATCCCATTCAATGCCCCACTCAAAATCTGTGGAGTCAGGGTCATACTTCATGGTACAGTGAAAGTCTTTTAGGTGCAGCATTCCAGGCATTTAATCCTGGTTATAATCCTGTCTCATGTGTCTGCAACAGCCCAACAACCAGTTTTGTGGATTCCAGGAAAGTCCACAGTGATCCCAGTGTTTCCACACAGGATTGTCATTTTGACTGGGAGGAACATATAAGGGCTGCTTCAGTTCTTAGTTGCCCCTCAGCTGGACACAAAACTAAGACCCATACTGTCAGCAACCAAACCCCAATATATCACCCTGAAAACCTCCCCTCTCTCTCCCTCTGCCCCTCCATGGGCCTGTCCTTCCTCCTTGTGGGTATGGGGCCTGTCCCTGATAGTGTGCTGGTGGTAGAGCACATGGACCCTACTAGGCTGGGGTGCTGGTGGTAGAGCACATGGACCCTACTAGGCTGGGGTGCTGGTGGTAGAGCACATGGACCCTACTAGGCTGGGGTGCTGGTGGTAGACCACATGGACCCTACTAGGCTGGGGTGCTGGTGGTAGACCACATGGACCCTACTAGGCTGGGGTGCTGGTGGTGCCATACTGGGAGCCTGGTACCTAGCTGGCTGTTGTACATAAAACATGGCTGTTCTGACTGCACACATAGTGGCTATTTTTTTCTTGACTAGCTGGGAGTTAGTTTTAACCATGTTCTCCTCCTCCTTCTCTTGTCTGTTTTAAATGTGCTGCATAGTGTCTATTGTGTGAAATATTTTTGGAATGCTCAAATCACCAAAGTCAACTGTCTCCCCCAGTTAAATTTTTTACATTTTTACATGTATTCATTTAGCAGACGCTTTTATCTAAAGCGACTTCCAAGAGAGAGCTTTACAAAGTGCATAGGTCACTGATAACAACAAGATAGCCCCAAAAAACATTGTGGGTAAAAAAAAAACACTGCAAGTAGCCAAAACATGAAGCATATATTGTGAACAACCAAAGTAAGTGCCAAAGGGAAGAACCACAAGAGCATGTAGTTAAACAAGTTACAATTAAACAACATGAATCGCTATAAGAGCGAGTGTACCTGTAGAAAAGCATGCAACAGTAAAAAATATTTCAACAATTTAAATCAGTTACCACTAACCAACAAGAGCAGCAAGGCTCTAAGCAAGAGTCATTGTGATCCTTGAGGAAACTAACATGGGGTCCAGCAAACCATTCCTAAGTACCGTTGTACTCCCGGAACATGTGCGTCTTGAGCCTTTTCTTGAAGGTGGAGAGACAGTCAGTGTCTCTGATGGAGGTGGGGAGTTGATTCCACCATTGGGGGGCCAGACAGGAGAAGAGCTTGTGTTGGGACCGGGCGGTCTTGAGCGGTGGGACCACCAGGCGGTTGTCTGAAGAAGACCGTAGGTGACGGGTGGGGGTGTAGGGCTGCAGGAGAGATTTGATGTAGACGGGTGCAGTCCCGTTCACTGCTCGGAAGGTCAGTACCAGGGTCTTGAATCTGATACGGGCCATGATAGGTAGCCAGTGGAGGGAGATGAGGAGCGGGGTAACATGGGAGCGTCTGGGTAGATTGTAGACCAGGCGGGCCGCCGCGTTCTGAATCCTCTGAAGAGGGCGGGTTGCGCATGCTGGGAGACCGGCGAGCAGCGAGTTGCAGTAGTCCAACTTGGATAGGACAAGTGCTTGGACTAGCAGCTGGGTGGAGTACTCAGACAGGTATCTCCTGATCTTCCAGATGTTGTAGAGGGTGAATCTACACGACCGGGAGACTGCAGCAATGTGGGCTGTGAGGGAGAGCTCGTCGTCCATGGTCACCCCGAGGTTCCTGGCAGAGGATGAAGGGGTCACCGTCGCCGATCCCAGGGTGATTGAGAGATCGTGGGAGATGGAGGGTTTGGCTTCAACAATCAAGTTTAACAGCGACCAGGTGCCAGGGTGTCCTCCAATCAAGGCATGTTTTGAATAAGTTGCCATGAATCTTATCTCTATAAATACACCGTATCTCTATAAAACAGCTGTTCACTTGCTCCACCTCTTTTACTATTCCATTTATCAATCCTGAAATTGATCATCACCATAGTTTCCTAACTTACTTCCTGACTTTCTATGCATAAAGTATTTCAATAAACTAATACCCATGTATCAGAGTAAGCTGTTGCTAGTATACAAATCCTCTTTTACAGGCAGCTAAGTGTTTAAACAGTTTAACATTGACCTGGCCCGATCAGGACCAGACAAACTCTAGTTGGTAGTGCGTCACCACAGCGGGACTTCCCCTTCTCCTTCCCCTCAGCCCTTTTAAGACCGGGTTCCAAATCAACAGATTCTGTCCACAAGCTCGTACTTTTTTTCCTACGGTGCGTAGCTACAACTAGGCGGGCTTCCAGGAAATCGCCAACCACGGATGTTGCACTGCTGGCTGGCTCGTGTAGCGGGGTTTGCTCGCTGAAGAACAGAAATACTTAATGTATTATCAAGTATTTAGTAGAAGGGGGCACTACCCTGATATTGAGTTAGGACATCAGGGAAACCTATAGGTTTAATATGTAATAATCTGTCATCTGAAGGAATGAATTTGTTCCAAGTGTAGAGCCAATCTTAACATTAGTGAACAAGCACACATCAAAATAGATTTTACAATGAATTTATTAAAGTAAGGTAAATATGGATAGTATGAACAAGTTAAATTATGAATTTGAAATGAGATTGGTTTCAATGAACAGAATGAAATGGTCTAATTTAAAGACAGAAATTATACAGTCAATGATTACAAATCAAATCATAAACAGAGCTTACACCAATGCCATGTCGGGGAGGAAAGAGCGTTAACCATGGTAACGTTTGATCAGGGTTGATCAATGAGGTTAAGGGCGGTTTGCATCCGAGGTCCATTTGAAGATTTGCAGACTGAAAAGCAGACTTTAAAGTACTTGATTTTACAATATTCCTTCACAGTATCAGTTTGCACGTACATTAACATGGAATGTGATGTTACATTTACATTTAGTCATTTAGCAGACGCTCTTATCCAGAGCGACTTACAGTAAGTACAGGGACATTCCCCCCGAGGCAAGTAGGGTGAAGTGCCTTGCCCAAGGACACAACGTCATTTGACATGGCCGGGAATCGAACTGGCAACCTTCAGATTACTAGCCCGATTCCCTAACCGCTCAGCCACCTGACTCCCACGTTTCCATGTTCCAGAGTTACTTCATCTCATTTCCAAGTCACATCTTACAAAGAACTAACTTCTGGCCATGCAGGCATGAGCAGCTTTAGCAAGCAGCATAATGACGGTGGGCCGTGGAGCACTAAGAGGTGTCTAGTGTGTCTGTAACTGTGATCATAGGCTAACGTGTGCTAGCAGCACTGACTAAACAGTCAGTGCTTGAGGACCTCCCACCTGTGTTGATTCACAGGAAGAGGATGTGCTGTGTTATCAGTTAACAGTGGCCAGGGAAGGAGACAGGCTAGGACCTTTGACAACAACACTGTACATGTGTAATCAAGGGTTTAAATGAACATATCAAATGTATATATCCTATTTAGAGTGCTTTGGTCCTCTATAGACTGGGGTTAGCTAGTGTTAACAGCTTTTGATTGTGGGTCAAAGACATGGCTAGCCTATGACAACCTATGATGACATAAACCTTCATTCAATACACCATCTAGTGTAAACCTGTTCCACTGTTTTCCTCTGTGCATAGATGAATGTTTCATTTGCCCTGTGCAAGAGTATCCTGAGCATGAGAAATACCCTGATCAGAGACAGGGCAGAGAGAGGAGGGTTCTGGCAGGGCAGGTGATCAGAGACAGGGCAGAGAGAGGAGGGTTCTGTCAGGGCAGGTGATCAGAGACAGGGCAGAGAAAGGAGGGTTCTGGCACGGCAGGTGATCAGAGACAGGGCAGAGAGAGGAGGGTTCTGGCACGGCAGGTGATCAGAGACAGGGCAGAGAGAGGAGGGTTCTGGCAGGGCAGGTGATCAGAGACAGGGCAGAGAGAGGAGGGTTCTGGCACGGCAGGTGATGTAGGCTGCAGGTGTAGTTTATCAATAAGGCATTGCTTTTACAATCAATGATGATCAAAGATGATGCCCAATTCCCTTTGGATTATTATCACCAGTTTCAATGTTTATTTGCTCTGATTCTATCAAGGAACTAGAAGAGGATTAGTTAGATCTGTAAAATGATTAACGAGCCATGCTGTTGTTGGTCATTTATAATTCTAAATACTGTAATTACAATGACATTGTTCTGTAAATCCTGTAAACTCTATAAACATAGATATTCATACATCCACACAGACACGTCATTCGTTACTGATCCATCAAGGCTTTCTAAGAGTTAGTGAGTTAGTGCTCAGTACAGCTGATGGAGCAGTATGATGGAGTGGAGCTTGTTGTAAGAGGAAGTGAGGTAGTGCTCAGTACAGCTGATGGTGCAGTATGATGGAGTGGAGCTTGTTGTAAGAGGAAGTGAGGTAGTGCTCAGTACAGCTGATGGTGCAGTATGATGGAGTGGAGCTTGTTGTAAGAGGAAGTGAGGTAGTGCTCAGTACAGCTGATGGTGCAGTATGATGGAGTGGAGCTTGTTGTAAGAGGAAGTGAGGTAGTGCTCAGTACAGCTGATGGTGCAGTATGATGGAGTGGAGCTTGTTGTAAGAGGAAGTGAGGTAGTGCTCAGTACAGCTGATGGTGCAGTATGATGGAGTGGAGCTTGTTGTAAGAGGAAGTGAGGTAGTGCTCAGTAGTCTTATGTTGTCTTATGTCAGTATGAGGTAAATGACTGAGGTACTGAATACATTTTAACTGAGTTGTTTACATCATAGTGGTGTGTTCTTAATGAGGGTATAAAGTTAGTTTTCCTTCCTCTCTTGAGGTAACAGTCTGATAGGGTTGGATTCTAACTGTTGTTTGTTTACAAGTCTACAGGTCTGGCTTCAAAATCCTAATCTGACCCTGAGGAGAGAAGTTCTGACTTTGAGAGGGAGGAGGGGGCACTGCCTCTAAAATGAGTCTCTCTGGGGAGAGAGAGGGGGCCCTGCCTCTAAAATGAGTCTCTCTGGAGAGAGAGAGGAAGGGGGCACTGCCTCTAAAATGAGTCTCTCTGGGGAACATGACATGGACACCAAAGCTAAGAGGTAAGATGAGAATCCATACCTGTTCATGACTGTTCTCCATCTCAGAGCTCAGCAGTGATATTATGACATCATCATTAGTCAGAATAAATGAGAGACTGAAGGTCTGTCTCTGTTGTGTTGAAGCCCAATCCAGGAGAGACCAGCCTCACCTGTACCCAGCTGTGTGTATCTAATTGGTAAGTGTATACAGTTGGTCAGGCCAGACCTATTAATTGCCAACAACTGTTTGTTGGTAATACTGAACAGTTAAAATGTTTGGAAATAATCCATGAAAGACATTTTTAAAGTGAAGTAGTAGTATTTATAATGTAAAAGTCCAATGTAGACCTTTTCTTTATCATGTAAAATCTCTACTAAAACACAGGGTTAGAGCTGCTGACTGTAGATACTAAAGTATCCCTCATCACATCCCTACTAAAACACAGGGTTAGAGATGCTGACTGTAGATACTAAAGTATCCCTCATCACATCCCTACTAAAACACAGGGTTAGAAATGCTGACTGTATATACTAAAGTATCCCTCATCACATCCCTACTAAAACACAGGGTTAGAGCTGCTGACTGTAGATACTAAAGTATCCCTCATCACATCCCTACTAAAACACAGGGTTAGAGATGCTGACTGTAGATACTAAAGTATCCCTCATCACATCCCTACTAAAACACAGGGTTAGATCTGCTGACTGTAGATACTAAAGTATCCCTCATCACATCCCTACTAAAACACAGGGTTAGATCTGCTGACTGTAGATACTAAAGTATCCCTCATCACATCCCTACTAAAACACAGGGTTAGAGCTGCTGACTGTAGATACTAAAGTATCCCTCATCACATCCCTACTAAAACACAGGGTTAGAGATGCTGACTGTAGATACTAAAGTATCCCTCATCACATCCCTACTAAAACACAGGGTTAGAGATGCTGACTGTAGATACTAAAGTATCCCTCATCACATCCCTACTAAAACACAGGGTTAGAGCTGCTAACTGTAGATACTAAAGTATCCCTCATCACATCCCTACTAAAACACAGGGTTAGAGCTGCTGACTGCCAGCCTGGCTGACATACAGACCATGTGGTAAAGGTTCACAGTGAGAGATACAGAGTAACAACAGGTCTGGAAA
Source organism: Osmerus eperlanus (assembly GCF_963692335.1). NCBI lineage: Eukaryota > Metazoa > Chordata > Actinopteri > Osmeriformes > Osmeridae > Osmerus > Osmerus eperlanus. The sequence continues at coordinate 12,323,174 of NC_085035.1, forward strand.
CTTGCCTGTCTGACTCATTCAAGTTGACCAGCAATATTCAAGCCTGGTTCTAAACCCTACTGATGAATGACTACAGCAACACATGTTGGACAGTATGATATATCTGTGGTGTTTACTTACTTACTACATATTGTTGTAATTAATCTGTAGGCTCTACTTTAGTGATTTATGTTTGTAAGACACTTTGTTGTGTTTGTTGACAGGATGAGACAGCAGAGACCAGCCTCACCTGTACCCAGCTGTGTGTCCATGAAGAGTGACAGGTCTATGGATCTACCTATCATGTTCAGTGATGGAGGAGGACCTTCTAATGAGGAAGGGTATGTACTGACCTCTGCTGGTGTTCAATGTTATGTGATGAAGGTGACATGATGTAAAGAAGCCGTCTGTATAACGAAGTATAACATCATCATTAGATTCAGGATCATCATGTGACATTTCTAAGTCAGAACTCATAGCCTGGCTGATGTTCAGACCATGAGGTAGAGCTACACAGTGAGAGGGAGCTGTTATTTAATATGATTTCATGAACATGTGGTGTTGGTCTTCTCTTTCTGTATCTATGGTTTAACCACTAGACCACCATCAGGCACATCAACACCTTTGACCTCCTTGTTGTGTTTGATCAGTGAGAGACAGGACCACAACCTACCAGTCCACTGTGCTGCTTTAATGTTGAACTTTACCTGACATTAACACAGAGACTCAACCACAACACAACCACAACAAACTACCCTGAAACAAAAGCAATTATGCAAGCCATACCATACTACCATTGGGTCATTCCATGTCGGTGCAGAAAAATTATTTAATTCAGTCGAGACTAGAGCAAACTCCAGGATAAGCCTGTGAGTTACTTCTCCACCTTAAAAGACTTGACATTTATTGTAAACATGTAATTTTGTTATAATAGCTTTACATACAAATAAGAGAGATAAGTGCAGCTCTAGTGAAGGTTTGACAACAATAACCTCCCTACACACACACGCACACACACACACACACACACACACACACACACACACACACACACAGACAGCATGAGAGT